>NC_138549.1:176544875-176801203 GCF_964273705.1 Natrix helvetica
AGAAAGGAGGAGAAAGACAAGAAGAGAAAGAGAAAAGGAAACAAGGGGAAGGAAAAAGAAGGGAAGGAGAAAGACAAGAGGAGGAGAAGGAGGTGGAGAAGGAGAAAAGGAAACAAGGGGAATGAGAAAAAGGGAAAGGAGAAAGGGAAGGAGAAAGGATAAAGGAAAAACAGAAAGAGGGTGGGGAAAAAAGGAGACAGACAAGAAGAGGACTAGAAGGAGATGGAGAAAAGGAAAGAAGAGGAAGGAGAAAGAAATGAGGAAAAGAGAAGGGAAAGGTGAAAGAGAAAGAAAGGAAAGGAAAAGGAGAAAGAAAAAGAAAGGGAAGGAGAAAGAGAAGGAGTGGGATTTACGTTTTGCAAACCTATGGCTTTTGCATGAGTTAAATCAATCCCCCTTTTTGTCTAGCAAGGAAGAAACCCAAGTAGGACTTTGCCACCCCCTCCTTCCTCCCCCCTTTGCAACCTGCCTGACTGCAAGTCCCAGGGGGGGAGGGCTAAAGGGGGAGGAGGGGGAGCCCTAATTGTGGGAAGTGACCTTGAGGCTGCTTTGTCAGGCAAAAGACCCTCATTAAGTGGAGAAAGCCACCCTTGGGGGGGCCTGGAAACGCCTCTTGCAATGCCAGAGTGGGATGAAGGACACCTCCCCCCAATCCCCTCACCCAAAGGGAGCGAGGGAGGGGCTGCTGTTGCCCAAAGGCTGGCACAGTTGGCCTGCAAGGGGCACCGCCTGAGGGCCAGGCCAAGGGGCTAATCTCTCCTACAGGGCCTTTATTTATTTGTTGATTAAATGTAAGCACCTTCCATCTCCATGTCCTGCAGGGGAAAAAGTTGCTTGAGAATTTTAAATATTTGGCTTGCAGGTTCCTGGGGCCTCCATCACCTCTAGGCCTCACTGCTTGTTTCATTTCAACCCTTTCTCCCCTGGTCTGTAGGGTCTTTTCTTCCTCCTCCTCCTCCTGTGCTCTTTCTCCTCTCCCTTCTTCCTTTTTCTCCTTCCCCTCACCTTCTGATGTTCTTTTGTTTTCTTCTCTTTGTCATTCTTCTCTTTTCCACTCCTCTTTGTCCTTCTCTTCTTCCTCCATCTCTCCTTCTATTTCTCTCCTCCTTCTGTGCTCTTTCACTTTTTCTCTCCTTTTCCTTTTTCTTCTCCTTCTGATGTTCTTTCATTTTCTTCTCTCTTCGTCATTCTTCTCTTCCCCTTCTTCCTTCTCACATTCTATTTTTCCCCTCTTCCTCTTTTTCTTAGCCACCTTTTTCTCCTCTCCTCTGTCTACACTCCTTCTTTTTCCATCTCCTTGTCTTTCTGTTCT
This sequence comes from Natrix helvetica, assembly GCF_964273705.1. Classification (NCBI taxonomy): domain Eukaryota; kingdom Metazoa; phylum Chordata; class Lepidosauria; order Squamata; family Natricidae; genus Natrix; species Natrix helvetica. The sequence goes on from NC_138549.1 coordinate 176,546,188, forward strand.
TTTGCTTCTTTGCCTCCACTCCTTCTCCTCTCTTTTTCCCTCTCACATTCCCCTATTCCTCCTATCTTTCTTGTCCTTCATTTTCTCCTCTTCCTTCTTCCCTGCTTTCCTCCTCCTCCTTTTTCACCTCCTCTCTCGTCCTCCTCTCCTTTTTAATCTTTTTACCACTCATTCTTTCTCTTCTTCATCCTCCCCTCCTTATCTCCTCCTCCTCCCTTCTTCACCCCTTTCCTCCCCCTTTTTCTCCTCTCCTTCTCTCCTTTTTCTTCTTTTCCTCCACTCCTTCTCCTTTCTCTTCCCCCCCCCCCTCCTCCTCCTCCTCCTCCTCCTCCTCCTCCTCCTCATCCAGGCTGGCCTCCCTTACAGAGCTGTTGTGGCAGAGATGTAGAGGAACTGTTTGAAAAGAGAAAGGAATGCAGTTTCAAGAGTAGACATGATATGGATTTTTAAAAGTCTTCTGAATATATTTCCAAAAGTTGACACCTAAATCTTTCTCTGACCATAATCCAGTTATTTTGGTACTTAGAAAAAAGATCCTTTAATGAGTTTGGGATGCCAGTAAAGCCATCTTGATAGCTCTTTTATACAATATTATGGTCCAAAGAAGATGAAATTCCAGGAAAAGATGCCAGAGAGATTGAATTAAATCAGAAAGAAAGAAACAGAATTGCAAAAGGCACCACTGAATTCTAAAATTTTACATCCAATTAAACAGTTACTTCATCAGTTGTCTAGCTTAACAATTAAAGAAACAGAAACAAACTGAATCATGCAAAACAAAAACATTTTGAGTTTGCAAATACACCAGGAAGATGGCTGGCATACAAATTAAGAAAGGAAGAAGAGAGTGAAAATGAGAATATGCAATTGAGAATATCCGTGAAGGTGACAAAGTAATAAAAGATAATGATCTTATTAAAAAGTCCTGTCACAATTTTTACTCCAGTCTTTACAATGTGCAAGAACTTGATATGCATAAAACAGATGATTATCTGCAAAGACAACATTTACTTAAACTTTCATAAGCCCTGTTGATTTGTGAGAAAAGAAGGACCAATGTCCTCAGGGGGTCTCTACCTCTAGGTTTTGCCTCACGAGCCCCCAAACATACTACCCTTCCTGTGTGGGGGTAGATGTGTGTTTGGAAAGAATTTGGTTGTGCTCCGAAAACCTGCTCAGTTAGGCCCCGAAAGGTGCTTTGGACAACGGAACAGAATAAGAGAGTTGGAAGGGGACTTTGGAGGTCATCTAGTTCAACCTCCTGCTCAAGGCAGGAGACATTATACTATCCTGGTCAAATGGTACTCTTGTTTATTTTTGAAAACCTCCAGCAACCAGGAGCACCCACAACTTCTAGTGGCAAGCAGTTCCACTGGTAGTTCTGTCAGCAAATTTCTCCTTACTTCTAGGCATACAGAATAATAGAGTTGAAAGGGACCTTGGAGGTCTTCTAGTCCAACCCCCTACTTAGGCAGGAAACCCTATAGTACTTCAAACAAATGGTTATCCAACATCTTCTTAAAAACCTCCAGTGATTGAGCACCCCTAATTTCTGGTGGCAAGCAGTTCCACTGGTTAATTGTCCTCACTGTCATGAAATTTCTCCTGAATTCTAGGTTGTTTCTCTCCTTGACTAATTTCCAACTTTTATTTCTTCTCCTGCCTTCTGGTGCTTTGGAGAAGAAGTTTGACCCCTCTTCCTTGTGGCAGCCCCTCAAATATTGGAATACTGCTATCATGCACACATCTTCTGAATCAATCATTTAATGAGAATAGAGCTGGAAGGGATCTTGGAGGTCTTCTAGTCCAACCCCCTGCTCAAGCAGGAGGCCCTAGACCATTTCAGATAAATGGTTCTCCAATCTCTTCTTAAAAACCTCCAGTGATGAAGCAACAATAACTTCTGGAGGCAACTTCTGTTCCACTGGTTAATTGTCCTCCCTGTTAGGAAGTTTTTCCTTAATTCCAGGTTGCTTCTCTTTTTGGTTAATTTCCATCTGTTGCTTCTTGTCCTGCCTTCAGCAGCTTTGGAAAATAAGTTGACCCCCTCCTCTTTGTGGCAGCCTCTCAAATATTAAAATACTGCTATCGTGTCACCCCCTATTCTTTTGTGAACTGTGAACTTCTTTTCATTAAACTAGATGTACCCAATTACTGCAACTGTTGTTCTCCAGACTCATCACCACAATCTTCAAATGAAATTAATTTACATCAGAAATGGGTGAGACAAAACACGCATCAGGCAGGACTATATCCTACATGCCAGGAGGTCATCATGGAAACAAAGTGGATTGCATGGCTCATTTCCATTCCTTCCCTCCCCCCCCCCATCCAAATATCTAAGGTGGTGGAAAAATACAGGTGACCCTTGGCTTACAACTACAATTGTGCCCAAAATTCTGATTTTTTAAAAGTCAGTTTTGCCCCATTTTAGGACTTTTCTTGACACATTTGTTTGCAGTTGTTAAATTGGTAGCACAGTTGTTGAGTGAATCTGGTTTTTTCTTTGCTTGTCGGGATGTCGCAAAAGTGGATCATGTGACCCTGGGACACTACGACCGTCATAAATGTGAGTCAGTTGTCAAGCATCCGAACGTAAATGGCGTGACGCTGGGAATCCTGCCGCCGTCGTGTGAAAAATGGTCCCGAGTCACTTTTTAAATTGCCGTTGTAACTTTGTGGGGTCCCTGAGGAAGTTGTTGTAAAACAGGGGTATCCAAACTTGGCAACTTTAAGACTTGTGGACTTCAACTCCCAGAATTCCCCAGCCAAGTTGCCAAGTTTGGACACCCCTGTTGTAAAAGGACTACCTGTATGTCCCCAAATTTGTTTTCCCAAATTGAGAGGGTGGGATAAACTGACAGCGAGTGGATAAATGAGGTTTGGGGCAAAAATCAAGTGGATTCGAACCATGTAGATCAAGCTAAACAAAAGCTGACATTAGGAATCCTGATTGCTTTGCTTGTTTTCTTGCAGAAGTTTCACGACTCAACTAGGGAACATCGTCAGTGCTAATAAGAAGTGGAGAAGACTCCTGTGAGTCCCTTGGACTGCAAGGCCATCCAACCGGTCAGTCCTAGAGGAGGTCAACCCTGGCTGCTCTTTAGAAGGCCAGATCCTGAAGGGGAAACTCAAAAGGTTTGGCCATCTAATGAGAAGGAAGGACTCCCTGGAGAAGAGCCTCATGCTGGGAACGATGGAGGGCAAAAGAAGAAGGGGACGGCAGAGAAGGAGGTGGCTGGATGGAGTCACCGAAGCAGCAGGCGTGAGCTTCAATAGACTCCAGAGGATGGGAGAGGACAGGAAGGCCTGGAGCAGGGGTCCCCAAACTTGGCAACTTTAACACTTGTGGACTTCAAGCTGGCTGGAGAATTCTGGGAGTTGAAGTCCACAAGTCTTAAAGTTGCCAAGTTTGAAGACCTCTGGCCTGGGGCAAAGTTGTTCATGGGGTGGCGATGGGTCAGACACCACTTCGCAACTAACAACAACAGCAAGCTCAAAGAGCATCAAGACCCCCTCAGTGTCAACCCTGAGCTACAGATATTCTCCTTTATTCAAAGCTGACATGTTTGTAGGAGTCAGAGAGCACCGAAATGTCTGGATTTTAATCATATCGGTTCCTTTGCAGAAGGCTGCTGCAGATTTCCCGATTCCGGCTTTCTTGCAATCGTGAGAATCCAGCTTTCCTCCTTCGGCTGTGCAAACCAGACCTTGCCCTGGGTGATTCCTATCCATTGGGCAGCCCCCTCCCCTTTCAGCCCCAGGCCCGGGGAGCTAATTGGGAATGTGGAATTTTTACAAAACACGGAGGTGCATTTATATACCGCCTGCTGGAAGAAGACAAGAAGGCTGGTTCCAGGCCTTTTGCTTGTCAGGCACACTGGATCTGGAGATCCAAAGAGGATTGCAGGGGGATCCCAGAGAGAGATAGACTCTCAAGGTCCTTCCATAGACTCCCCCAGCCTCCCTGCCGCTGCTCCCCTTGGTTACAACTTTCGGTTTCGACTTTGCAACTTGGTGGGCCTAGCTACCATTGAATATTGGGTGAGGACTTTGTGGGTTTCCATTCTCTTTTTTTGGGGGGGGGGTCGCCCAAATATTCGCTTTTCTGCCATCTGCGGTGCAAAGGAACACCTCCCTCCTATCTAAACAGCCAAGGAACACAACCACTCCCGCTTGCAATTTGCACCCCAAAACTTCACCTGGAGTAAAACGTCTCCAAAGTGTGTGGGGAGAGGCCCCTTTCCTGGATTGTGAAACAACCCCCCCCTGCTCCCAGGGACCCTCTCTGCCCAAGTCCTGGGGGGGTAGGGAGGGAGAGAGGAAGGCCTCCAGGCAAATCAGGGGGGAGTGCCACTTTCTTAATGCAAATCTGCCCCTTTGCTTTTACTTAAATCCTGCCTTCCCCCCCACCCTCCAGGCTATTTGGGGGGAGGTGGGGGGAGAGAAAGGAAGCCTGACCCGGGCCGGCAACTCCTTCCTCTCCTGCCCCCCCCCCTCCAGCAGGGAAAGGCATTCACCTGGAGATCCGCCTTTTTGTCCTTGCCCGGACCAGGCAGGATTACAGAGCTGGTGGGGTGAGGGGAGGGAGGGAGGGGAAGCGAAGGGAGGGGCGTGCTTTGCCATCCGATCCCCTCCTCCCCCTGGAGGGGTCGCCCAACCACCCAGGCCCCGGCTGGGCTTTGGCGCAAGGCGGGCGCAGTGCGCGGAGGGTTAACTCGCCGCCCAGGTCGCCCGGCGGGTTGGGCTTCGGCCGCTTCCGATTCGAAACCCGGGAAAAAAAAGAGGCACGCCTGGCAGCGGCGGAGCGGCGAGCAGGTAGGCAGGGCGGCGGGAGCGGCAGCAGAGCCAACCTGGCCGGCAGAGGGAAAAGGCAGCGCTGCGGAGCGGAGCTGGGCAGCGGAGGAAGCTTTCCAGCCGGGGTTGCTTTGTCTGGGCTGGGGGCGGGGGGGGGCAAGGACCGGTTTTGGGCTCGGTGCCAGCTTTGGATCCCACTCCCCACGCGCCCCTTTGGATCCGGCGGGCGCCTGCTTGGCTGTGCCCTGCAGAGAGAGAGAGAGAGGAGGGGGCTGAAGGAAATGATATGAAGTTACTACTTTTAATCAAACGTGAAAAGGTTACTTTTGTAGTCTGACAATGTTACATGTTTATAAGGCTCTGGGGAGGACCTCTGCCCCCTCCCTTCCTGCATAGCCCCCCCTCCCCTCCTTGCCCCCCACCCCCCACTCCCAGGCTGCTTTCCCGGGGCTGCGAAGGGGCGGACAAGCACCTGGGCTGGCCAGGCATCCCCGGCTCCGCTCAGCGCATCCCGGAGGTGGGAATTGGGGCGGGGGGCGAGCTGATTCCCGCCCGGCCGGTGGACATAGAGGGAGAGCCCCGACAACCCTGCCAGGTAGGTCTCCGGAGGGGAGGGGGGGTTTGCTAAAGGAGAGGAGGGGGCAATTCAGTGGGAAAGGGGTGAGCACGCTACGGAGCCTTCCGGCATGCCTTGGGGGTCTTTTCCCCTCGGCCCCCAGCCCCATTTCCTGCTGGAGCCCCTGTGGGAGGAATCAAAAGGTAGCCCCCCACCCTTCGCAGGCGGAAGGGGGGGCGCCTGGCCGTCTCCCCCCCAAGGATGTCCACCCCGCCCAGTAAGAAGCCTCGAAGGCTGATCCATGGCCAGAGGTGCGGGTGGGGAGGGGGCGGCCCGTGTCCACGCTGGTCCCGCTCCTTTCCACGCGCCCCCTTCGTCCGGCTAGCCGAAACTGGACTCGCATCACGTGCTGGCGGGCCGGAGGGTGAGAGAACGTGCTCCGAGCCTCGTTTTACGACTCCTCCAAGTCTCCTGCTCGGTCGCTTCAGGTGGGCGAGCTGGAGGGTTGCGCTGTTAGGGGGTCGCTCCCCCCTCCCCCAGGCAAGAATGATGGGAGTTGTAGTCCATCCACCAACAAAGAGCCTCGTGATTTTGGGAGGATGATGGATACTAGTCCACCAAGGAGGTTGTGTGTTTTGTGTTGTGGCTTTTGTGCCCTTTTGTGCATCCTTTTGGGCTAGGGGGAAGGGATTGCAGCAGCCAAAAAGGCTAATACGATCCTCTCGGTTGTATAAACAGAAACAGAGAATCAAAATCACGTGAAGTGCTAGTACCGCTTTGTAAAGCCTTAGTAAGGCCACACTTGGAATCCAGCATGCAGTTTTGGTCCCCACATTGCAAAAGAGATGTTGAGACTTTGGAAAAAGTGCAGAGAAGAGCAACTAAGAGGATTAGGGGACTGGAGACTAAAACATATATTGCGGGAATTGGGTATGGCTAGTTTAGGGAAAAGAAGGTCTAGGGGAGATATGATAGCAGGATTTCAGTATTTGAGGAGCTGCCCTCAAACTATTCTCCAAAGCACCTGAAGGCAGGACAAAAAACAATGGATGGAAACTAACCAAGGAGAGAAACAATTTAGAATTAAGGAGAAATTTCCTAAAAGTGAGGACAATCAACCAGTGGAACTGCTTACTACCAGAAGTTGCGGCCACTCGACCACTGGAGGTTTTTTAATCAGAGACTGGACAACCACTTATCTGAAATTGTATAGGCTCTCCTGCCTGAGCAAGGGGCTGGACTAGAAGACCTCCTAGGTCCCTTCCAGCTCTTGTTATTCTGTAATTCTGTAAGGGTCTCCTGCCTGAACAGGGGGCTGGACTAGAAGACCTCTGAGGTCCCTTGCAGCCCTATTCGGATTGATGAGGGAAGGGAGAGGTCTAGCCAACTTCTCTGCTTTTCCCAGAAATGTACAACAATTCCCATGCTCCTGGCCACAAACACAGGGAGCCCCCTAGACTTACAATCATTCATTTACTGACCGTTAGAAGTTGCATCACTGAAAAAAAGTGACTTATGAACAGTTTTCACAGTATAACCACGGAAGCATCTCCCCCACGTGATCAAAATTCAGCCCATGAAAACTAGGATGTATTTAGGATAGTCATGTGATCACAACATCCGTAGCTTTCCCAGCCACCTTCCAACCAAGTCAATGGGGGAAGCCAGATTCACTTAATGACTGCATGATTCCTTTAGCAACTGCAGTGATTCGTTTAACAACTTGTGATAAAGGGGCTCTTAAAATGGGCCAAAGGTCACTGGTCAACTACCCGGCTTAACAGTGGACATTTTGGGCTTAATTGTGGCTGTAAGTCAGGGGTGTCCAAACTTGGCAACTTTAAGACTTGTGGACTTCAACTCCCAGAATTCCCCAGCCAGCTGGCTGGGGAATTCTGGGAGTTGAAGTCCACAAGTCTTAAAGTTGCCAAGTTTGGACACCCCTGCTGTAAGTCAAGGATTACCTGAGCAGGTACTCCTCAAATTACGACCACTGTTGAGCCCCAAATTTATGTTGCTAAGTGACAGTTGTTAAGTGAGTTTTGCCTCATTTTATGGCTTTTTGCCACTGTTAAGTGAATCACTGCAGCTAATAAGTCATCTGTGAAGTTTGTTAAGTGAGATTTGCCTCGTTTTATGACCTTCTTTACCTCTTTTGTTAAGTGAATCGCTGCAGTTGATAAGTTAGTCACCTGAGATATTTCTTAAGTGAGTTTTGCCTCATTTTATGACCTTCTTTACCTCTTTTGTTAAGTGAATCGCTGCAGTTGATAAGTTAGTCACCTGAGATATTTCTTAAGTGAGTTTTGCCTCATTTTATGACCTTTTTTTGCCACGGTCGTTAAGTGCAGTTGATAAGTGAGTAACCCGGTTGTTAAGTGGATCTGGCTTCCTCGTTGAGTTTGCTGGTCAGATGGTTGCAAACGTGGATCACACAACCTTGGGACATAGCAACGGTCATAAGTATGAAACAATTGCCAAGGATTAGAAATTGGATCACATTTGTTCTCTGCAAAGGTCTTGTGTGAAAAATGGTTGTAAGTCACTTTTTTCCAGTGCTGTTGTAACTTCGAACAGTCACTAAATGAACTGTTGTAAATCGAGGACTACCTGGATCGATAGAACTGCCATTAGCAACTCAAAACGAAATGAATAAAAATTGCAAAACGTCTTTGCCGCTACAAAGTGGTTTATTTGCACGTTTAGCGCATAAAAGCCACATTATGCCTATCACTTCTGGGCCCATGGCCTTTATGGGCAGTCCTCGACTTACAACCGTCCATTTAGCGACCGTTCAAAGTTATGAAGGCATTGAAAAAAGTGACTTGGGACCTTTTTTCACACGACCGTCGTGATCAAAATTCAGATGCTCAGCAACTGATTCAAACTTATGACGGTCACAGCATCCTGGGGTGGGTCAGGTGATCCCCTCTGGTGACCTTTATTGGCAAGTGAAGTCCACAGGGAAGCCGGATTCGCTTAACAACCAGGTGACTCACTTAACAACTGCTTTGATTCGCTTTACAACTGTGGCAAAATTCAAGTGCTTAGCAACTGATTCATACTTATGACGGGTCGTAGCATCCCGAGTGTGTGTGTCACGTGATGTCCTTTGGTGACCTTCATGGACAAGCGAAGTCCATGGGAAAGCCGGATTCGCTTAACAACCGGACGACTCACTTAACAAGTGCTGTAAGTTCACTTAACAACTGTGACAAGAAAGTTGTAAACTGGGTAAAACTGTCTCGTTTAGCCACAGAAATTTTGGGTAAACTGGCATCCTGGGGTGACTTCAGACAGTTTTTTGCTTTTGTATAAAACATCTTAACTAACACACCTCCCCAAATCTGGTGCTCTAGGAGCAGGGGATTATGGGAACTGAAGTCCAGACTTGCAAGGACCATTCAGACTATAGAAAGCAAGCTTTGTATGAACTTCTTAGTTACGGCTAGTCCTTGACTTTATGACAACAATTGGGATCAGGATTTCCATAATTAAACAACACAGTTGTTAAGCGAGCCACGCCCGATTTTATGACCTCTTTTTGGCCACAGTTGTTAAAGCAAACCACCGCAGCCATTAAGCGAACCACGCAGTCATTAAGCGAATTTGGCTTACGTCGCTAGTCAGAAACTGGCTAAGAAGGTGCCAGATGTTGATGGTATGAGCCCGCGATTCCGGTCGCAGGATCTGCTACAATGGTTGTAAGTGTGAGGACTTTTCCCCCAGGGCTGCCGTAACTTGGAATGCTGGGTAAATGTCGGTTGTAAGTTGAGGACTAACTAAAGAGAGAGTTTTGCAGAATAGTGCATGGTTGAGCGTCTTTCTTTTGGTTTCTGTTTTTTTCTTTCTGCCCCTTGCCTTCCTCTGCACCCCTTTCGCATTCTGTCCATCTTTCCTCAAGTCTGGGCCACAAAAAGGTTGTGAGACAGTTGAAGATCTAATCAAAGCCATGTCAAGACACACACACATTTAGAAAGTCTGCTTCTCTTCGATGCGCCCCCCCCCCCAATTACAACATGGCTGACTCATTCAGCTTATGGTCACCTATAACTTCAAGATTTTTATTTTGCCTGCAAGCTTTATTGGTGCATCTGATTTGCTGTTCTGCAAGGGAAGAATGTCCCCTTTCTTGAGTGTCCCATTGTTCCTTTCAGGCTGTTTCCCCAAACTTTCCCAGATAACCCTTTATCTGTCTTCTAAAGCAGCAGATAAATCTCTTTGTCTAAGCGGGAGGGGCTCTAGGATTGATAAGATAACCTTTATTGTCATTTTTTTTTACTATGAGCACCCTGGCCCCCACTGAAATGAAATTTTCCTCCTCTTTTTCTTCCTTCTTCTTCTTTTTCCTCTCCTCCTCCTCCTCCTCCTCCTCCTCCTCCTCCTCCTCCTCCTCCTCCTCCTCCTCTTCCTCCTCCTCCTCTTTCCTCCTCCTCCATTTTTCTCTCCTCTCCTCTTTTACACTCTCCTCTTCTTCCTCCTTCTCTACCTCCCCCCCAAACCCTCACTCCCTTCTAGCACTGATGATGCTCCCTAGTTGGGTCATGAAACGTTTACAAAAAGATAATCAAGCTTAGAGAGGACCAAGGACCCTACAGTCATCTCCTTCTCCTCCTCTTCCTTCTCATCCTCCTCCTCTTTCCTCCTCCATTTTTTCTCTCCTCTCCTCCTCCTCCTCTTCCTCTTCCTTCTCCTTCTCCTCTTTCCTCCTCCATTTTTTTCTCTCCTCTCCTCCTCCTCTGCCTCCCCCCCTAGACCTCTCTCCTTTCTAGCACTGATGATGTTACCTAGTTGGGTCAGGAAATGTTTACAAAAAGATAATCAAGCTCAGAGAGCACCAAGGACCCTACAGTTGTCTTCTCCTTCTTTTTCTTCTTCCTCCTCCTCTTTCCTCATTCATTTTTTCTCTTCTCTTCTCCTCCTCTGCCTCCCCCCCCCCCAGACCTCACTCCCTTCTAGCACTGATGACATTACCTAGTAGGGTCATGAAATGTTTACAAAAAAGATAAGCTTAGAAAGGACCAAGGACCCTACAGTCATCTTCCTCCTCCTCCTCCTCCTCCTCCTCCTCCTCCTCCTCCTCCTCCTCCTCCTCCTCCTCCTCCTCCTCCTCCTCCTCCTCCTCCTCCTCTTCCTCCATAGCATATTCCCCCAGGTGCAGAGTCTGCTTTTTGGATCATTGAATGCTACTGTGCACGGTCAGCTGAGTCTCTGGGGCATCAGGTCACCTCTGTTTTGGACACCCGCGAGGCCATTGGCTTCTAGTTGGTAGGCCGTCTTGGCCACCACAGTGGAAGGTCTGCTCTTGGGCAGGTCCATACCAGCGGAGTCGCCCTTCTCTCATCTTCTCTATAACTGGTGCCACACCAAAATGCTGCCAAATGGTGTCATTTGTGTGTGGTCAAGAAGGGAGGTGCCCGATATCCAACGGAGCCTTCCTGTTTCCATGGCACGGAGAGAGCTTTCGGTCCCTGTTGTTGCTGCCCATCATTCAGTGCCATGCAGTGTGACGGGGCAGATGGTTGTCTTGTAAATCTTAGATTTAAGTCTGGTGGCTCCTTGTCTGTCCCATGGCACACCCGTGAGTTCTCGCCAATGCATCCAGGCTGCTTTCGCCATATATAGCTACCATAGCCGTACCTAACACACATATATACATACACATGTGAATGGCATGGAATGGAATAGAATAGAGAATAGAATAGGACAAGAGAGGACCTTGAGGTCTTCTAGTCCAGCCCCCTGCTCAAGCAGGAGAACCTATAGCCGTGATGACGAACGCCAGCTGTTGCCCTAGATCAGCTGCAGTGCTCATGCGCGTGCCAGCCAACTGATTTCCGGCCTTTGAAGGCTCTCCGGAGGTCCGGGGAGGCCGTTTTTGCCCTCCCCAGGCTTCAGGAAAGCCTCTGAAGCCTGGGGAGGGTGAAAAACGGGCCTACCTTTGAGTCATAGCTTCAGAGGCCAGAGGCTTCAGTGCGGCTCCAAAACAGGGCAGGGGGTGGTGGTTCGTGCATGGGGGTGCTTGGAGGGGATTGAATTATGGGTGTGGGCACGCATGGACATGCTGTCACACCCGAGCCAAAAAAAGGTTATCCATCACGGATCTATTCCACTTCCGATAAGTGACTGTCTAATCTCTTCTTAAAAATTTCCAGTGATAAACACACACACACCACACACACACACACACACCACAAACACACACACACACACACACTTGTGGGCCCTGCTCAAGCATCCCTTCCATGCCCTGTCCTGGATAGAAGGGAGTGAACTGCCGATAATCTTTTTCTGCCGTCCTCACCACTCTCTGCACTGCCTTCTCCTCCCGAAGCAGTGAATGCTTCCAAAGCAGACGGTCGTGCCGTAGGACAGGATGCTCTCCATCGACCCTCTATCGAAAGTGATAAGGACGGGGGGGGGGGGGAGGTACTTTTCTCAGGTGATGCAGAAAATGCTGGCTTCTCTCAACGTCACGCTGGGAGACCAAGCGAGCAAGCCAGCCTATTTCTTAGCTGCGCTCCCAGAAATTGGATGCTGCTAACCACCTCCGCAGGTGAAATATTAATCTGCAGAGGTGTGTGGCTGTGCCCTGCCGTTTCCAAAATCAACGGCTCTCTCTTTAGTTTTTCCTATGTTTAAAAGGAGGCTGTTTTTGTTATACCAATACAATACAATATGGCAGAGTTGGAAGGGACCTTGGAGGTCTTCTAGTCCAACCCCCTGCCTAGGCAGGAAACCCTACACCGTTTCAGACAAATGGCTATCCAACTTCTTCTTAAAGACTTCCAATGTTGGGGCATTCACAACTTCTGGAGGCAACTTCTGTTCCACTGATTCATTGTTCTCACTGTCAGGAAATTTCTCCTCAGTTCTAAGTTGCTTCTCTCCTTGATTAGTTTCCACCCATTGCTTCTTGTTCTGTCCTCAGGTGCCTTGGAGAATAGCTTGACTCCCTCTTCTTTGTGGCAAACCCTGAGATATTGGAAGATATCTGCTATCCTGTCTCCCCTCGTCCTTCTTTCTCTTAAGCTAAACATACCCAGTTCCTGCAACTGTTCTTCATATGTTTTAGTCTCCAGTCCCCTAATCATCTTTGTTGCTCTTCTCTGCACTCTTTCTAGAGTCTCCACATCTTTTCTACATCGTGGTGACCAGTTCACCAAACCCTCTTCAGAGTGGAATTTAGGGACCAGAAGTGATGTGATCTCTTTCGAGGGGATCTTGTGGTGAAGAACCATCAGTGAGCATCAAGCCAGGCATAGATCTACTTAAGTCTTTCCATCCCATATGCATGTCAGTTTGTGTGGTTTGCTCACAGACCTTCTCTAGGCTGCCTTTATGCTCTCCCAACTGGGTTGTTTTCTTGCAGACGTTTCATTGCCCAGACTAGGTTACATCATCAGTGCTAGAAGGGAGTGGGGTTTACTCCCTATTTATATACTAGAGACTTGCCCTGTCCATCTTGGTGGGAGTGTTATTTTAGCCTGCCTTTTATTATTCTTTACAAATAACTCAAGGGGGCTTTGGCTAATATTTTTTTTAACTCCTCTTGGTGGTTTTCTTGCAGACATTTCATAACCAGACTTTGCCCCAAAGGCACTTTTCAAAGGACAACTTTCCTGGGTTTTCTTTCCTTGAAGACATTTCACTTCTCCTCTGAAGAACTGAAGGTTCTTGGGGGAGAAAGGAAACATTTTCAAGGAAAGAAAACCCAAGAAAGTCCAGTTGAGTCTTAAAGGAAAAGGTTCTCTCACACGTGCGGGCTATTTGTTCCTGACTCTAGGGGGCGGTGCTCCTCTCTGTTTCAAAGCCAAAGACAGCCAGCACTGTCCGAAGAGGTCTCCGTGTTCATGTGGCCGGCATGACTCAATGTCGAAGGTGCACAGAAACGCTGTTCCCTTCCCACCAAAGGTGGTTCCTATTTTCCGACTTGCATTTTTTACCTGCTTTCAAACTGCTAGGTTGGTGGAAGCTGAGACAAGGAACGGGAGCTCACTCTGTTACGCGGCGCTAGGGATTCGAACCGCCGAACTGCCGATCTTTCTGATCGACAAGCTCAGCGTCTTAGCCACTGAGCCACCCTAACCCTACCAGTTGATTCTTGAAAAGCTCTTTTGGGACAACTGAGCTGGATGATTGAGAATCTCCATAGACCAGCTAGGTAACATCAACCTTTTGCCCTTCTGCCACTGATGAAGTTATGTAGCTGGGTCATGAAATGTCTCCAGGAAAACCACCAAACTCAGCTGCTCAAATAAATGCATGAATCCAAAGATGGCAGCTCTCATAAAGGGGGTGACATTCCTCCCTCTCCCATCCCAACTTGGGGCTCAGAATCATTTCAATGATGCCAACAACAGTTTCTCTTGCGTTCGTCAAAAAGAAAACGTCTTAAATACCCAGTGCATTCTGACATCTTTATCAAAAAGACAGCTCACAGAATTACAGAGCTGGAAGGGGCCTTGAAGGTCTTCTAGTCCAACCCCCTGCTCAGGCAGGAAACCCTACACCACTCCAGACAAATGGCTATCCAACATCTTCTTAAAAACTTCCAGCGTTGGAGCATTCACAACATCTGGAGGCAAGCAGTTTCGCTGATTAATTGTTCCAAATTTCAGGAAGTTTCTCCTTAATTCTAAGTTGTTTCTCTCCTTGGTTAGTTTCCACCCGTTGCTTCTTGTCCTGCCTTCTGGTGCTTTGGAGAATAGCTTGACTCCCTCTTCTTTGGGGCAGCCCCTCAAATACTGGAAGGTTGCTATCATGTCACCCTCAGACCTTCTTTTCTCTGGACTGGCCAAACCTAAATTCTGCAACCGCTCCTCATATATTTTAGTTTCCAGGCCTTTAATCCTCTTAGTTGCTCTTCTCTGCACTCTTTCTAGAGTCCCAACCTCTTTTTTTATATCGTTGCAAAGGTAATGGGTTAGATAAAGTCATGTTAAATCCCTTTTCCCTCTAAGCTGGCCCATTTCCAGAGACCCTGCCACAATCCCTTTAAAGGGGAAGGGTCTTGAGTAAATTGCAATTTGGATGCAGAGAGTGCAGACCCTTCTTCCTAAGTGAAGGGAAGCTGGGAAATTGCTAAGTTGGAAAACAGACGTTTCCTGTTGCCGGAGACCTTCCGGTGATAATGTGGTTATATCGAGGAAAGTGGGAAGGAAGGCTGGAGGAGGGAGGAGAGAGAGACATCCAGCCACTTCCTCTGCTTGGAGGAACTGAGTGAAGCATTCTGGGAACTGGGGTTTTTTTTTCGGGGGGGGGGGGGAGGAGGGGAGAAGTGTGGATGAATCCAGGAAAATGCCCCCAAATTTAGGACTTCCAGTTTTCCAAAGCTGGATATGTATCGGCCTCTTTGGGGACAAGCAGTTCTCAACTTGCAACCGTTTCGTTTAGGGACCGATCCTCGCAGTTACGCATTGCAGCGTCACATAATGAAAATTTGGTTGCTTAGCAACCGGCATGAATTTATGCCATCCCGGCTCATGGGGTTGTCATTGGCGACCCTGCTTCAGACAAGCCAAGTCAATGAGGGAAGCTGGATTCGCTTAATGACCACCTGATTCGCTTAACAACCACAGCGATTTGCTTAGACGCTGTGGCAAAAAGGTCGTAGATCCGTGCCGTTGTTAAATGAATCATCCATGGATTGTTGGAAGTCATCTTGTTTTAAGATGAGACCACTTCCACTCCCAGAATTCCCCAGCCAGCCATAGGTTGAAGTCCATATATTTTACAGTGGCCAAGGTCGGAAACACGGGTCTAACTAGGCCTGAAAAAAAGGGAGATTTTTCTGAAACGCACCCATCTTAAAGCATGCCGAGTAGGGAATTCTGGAAGTTGAAGTCCCCCCATCCTAAAGCAAGATGGATGGGGAATTCTGGGAGTTGAAGTTCCCCCATCTTAAAGCCTGCTGAGTGAGGAATTCTGGGAGTTGAAGTCCCCCCATCCTAAAGCAAGATGGATGGGGAATTCTGGGAGTTGAAGTTCCCCCATCTTAAAGCCTGCTGAGTGAGGAATTCTGGGAGTTGAAGTCCCCCCATCCTAAAGCAAGATGGATGTGGAATTCTGGGAGTTGAAGTCCCCCCATCTTAAAGCCTGCTGAGTGAGGAATTCTGGGAGTTGAAGTCCCCCCATCCTAAAGCAAGATGGATGGGGAATTCTGGGAGTTGAAGTTCCCCCATCTTAAAGCCTGCTGAGTGAGGAATTCTGGGAGTTGAAGTCCCCCCATCTTAAAGCAAGATGGATGGGGAATTCTGGGAGTTGAAGTCCCCCCATCTTAAAGCCTGCTGAGTGAGGAATTCTGGGAGTTGAAGTCCCCCCATCCTAAAGCAAGATGGATGGGGAATTCTGGGAGTTGAAGTTCCCCCATCTTAAAGCGTCCTGGCTGGGGAATTTTAGAAGTTAAAATTTGACTCAACTTGCAAAAAACTCTTAAAATGGGAACATTGCAGCTGTGGGGCAAATGTTCTCATTTGCGGCCCAAGAAAACGGGAGCTCTTCACAGGGATGGGTATCACGGGATGAAATTTGGTTTGGCTCAAGGTTGTCTTCCTGGAAAATCTCTCCTGCAGGTTAAGATGAAAAGAGAAAAGAACCTCAGCTGGACGATGGATCGGTCCTTGGTCAATGGGGACTGCAGCGACTCAGACCCTGCCACCGAGGAGAACGAGGCTGCAGGTACCTTGGCACCCAAGGGGTCATCAGATTTTGGGGCAGCCTGGAGCCCCCTCTTTGACCGTGGGATCATCAGTCAGGTTCTAGGAAATGGGTGGGCTTGCCTTGTTTGGGAGCTTGGACTGGATGGTGGGGACTGGAAGGATTTATACTCCTTGCAGACTTCCTCCCCCCCCCCCATCCACTCAGAGCTGAAGAAGCTTCTTGGATAAGAAGCGAAACTTCTTCAAAGAAAAAAACCCAAAAGTCCAATTGCCTCTTGAAAAAGCACCTTTGCGACAACCAGGACCTGTGCGACTGAAAATCTCCAGAGAGGAAGAGAGAGAAGGAAGGAAGGATAAAGAGGAAGGAAGGAGGAAGAAAGGAATGAGAAAGGGAGGATGTAGAAGGAATGAGGGAGGAAGAAAGGAGAAGGGAAAGAGGGATGGAAGGCTGAAAGGAAGGAGGATGGAGGGAAGATAAAGGAGAAGAAAGGAAGAAGGAGAGGGAGAGAAGGGAGGAAGAAGGAGGGGAGAGTAAAAAGGAAGGACAGAAAGGAAGGAGAAGAGACGGAGGGAGGATAAAGAAGGAAGGAGGGAGGAAGAAAAGAGAAGGGAAGGAAGTATGGAAGAAAAGAGAACAGAGGGAGGATAAAAAAATGAGGGAAGGAGGAGGGGAGGGAGAATAAAGGAAGGAGAAGAGAGGGAGAATAAAGAGTGGAAGAAAGGAGAAGGAAGGGAGGATAAGGAGGAAGGGAGGGAGTATAAAGGAGGGAGGAAGAAAAGAAGGAAAGGAGGTATGGAAGGAGGAGGAGGAAGGAAAGAAGGGAGGGAGGGGAGATAAAGAGGAAGAAAGGAAGGAGGAGAAAGGGAGAACGAAGGAAGGAGGGAGAGAGTAAAGAGAGAGGAAGGAACAAAAGAAGGAACAAAAGAAGGAAGGAGGAGAGGAGGTTGGGGGTGGAGCATGTGTACCATTTCAGGTGTCCTCTTAGAAGAAGCTCTTGGGTCAAAGAAGGAGACCTCTTGATGGTCTCCAGATCCACTTGGTTAGGAAAGGAGACTCTGAAGAAATATCTCCCAAGCTTGACAACTGGAAGACAAGCTGCCTGGGGGGATTCTGGGAATTGAAGTCCACCCATCACCAAGGTTCAGAGATGCTACTCTGGAGGCTCCCAGCATGGACGAATCATTGGCCTGTGAGGTGGTCCTTGACATACGACCACAGTTGGGACCAGACCTTTCAGTGAGATGGTTATTAACTGAGTCACACCCAATTTCACAACCTTTCTTTGCTTAACGACCGCCGCATTAAAAGGTTATGCAATCGGGTGCAACTCCGATAACGACCATCTCCCCCTTAGCGATGGATGTGGTCGTAAGTCGAGGACTGCCTGAATTTTGTGAACCTGGGAATGGCCGTTCTTGCTTGGCCAGGTGCCCGCAGGGAGTTGGAGGCCCGTGGGGCTTCTGACGGGCTTCAGAACTAAACATCTGCAGCTGCAGAGAGGTTGAAGAGAAGGGTGGGAGACCATCAGGAGATCTTTGGGTGCTGGGCTGGGCCTCAACCAGGCAGGTGTGGGTGTCAAACCCCAGGCCCACCTCCCTCTTAGTGACGGACGCTTCCTTTGCACAGATGCCAGCCAGGTGGCAAGTGTGACCTACAAGATAAAAGAGGAAGAGGAGGAGGCTGATGACATCCCCAAGAAAGCCCAAAAGGTGAGCGAAGAACAGGAAGCGCTAGTTTGGCCTAGTGGTTAAGGCACCAGGCTAGAAAGAGGGAGTCGGTGAGTTCTAGTACTGCCCTAGGGACAAAAGCCGGTTGTGTGAATTTCGGCCTCTTGGTAGGACATGGTGAGCTCTAGGAGATGGGGAGTTCTAGTCCCGCCTTAGGCGTGAAAGTCACTTGGCTGACTTTGGCCCAATCACCAGGAGACGGTGAGTTCTAGTCCCGCCTTAGGCGTGAAAGCCACCTGGCTGACTTTAGGCCAATCACCAGGAGACGGTGAGTTCTAGTCCCGCCTTAGGCGTGAAAGCCAACTGGATGACTTTGGGCCAATCACCAGGAGACGGTGAGTTCTAGTCCCGCCTTAGGCGTGAAAGCCACCTGGCTGACTTTAGGCCAATCACCAGGAGACGGTGAGTTCTAGTCCCGCCTAGAGGGGATACTAAAGGTGGGGTATAAATTAAATAAAGAAATATGTCTGTAGCGAATGGATTTGGGGAGCAGTGGACAATGCATTTCTCCCCTGGGGGGGTGATGGAGGACGGTTTTGGGCGCTCAACCTTTCCCTTTCTGATGAGGGGCGGGGTAGCGTTTAAAACAGGTCCGGGGGTCCTTGGGGAAGAAATGGACCCTCGGATCCTAACGCTTTTCTCCCCTCGGGGGGGTCCCAGGTCCCGGTGCGAGGAAACGCTGGCTGGGAGAACAGCCTGAGGCAGAAACCGGCCCCCCGGATCGTCTTCCAGGCCGGCCCCGCCTCGCAGGAGAAGAAAGTCAAAGACGACGTGGAAAGCATCGAAGGTTTCAAGGAACGTCACAAAATCAGGGTAGGAAGTCTTCTTTTTTCCTTTTTTAAAATTCAAACATTGCAAAAAAGCAAAATATAGGCAGTTCTCGACTTATGGCAGTTCATTTAGCGACCGTCCAAAGTTACAGCAGGCGCTGGGGGGAAAAAGGACCATTTTTCACACTTAACGACCCTCGCAGGGTCCCCGTGGTCATATGATCAAAATTCAGACGCTAGGCAACACTTGTCTCGTCTTTACGACGGTTGCAGTGTTCCCTTGATCCCCTTTTGCGAACTCCTGACGAGCCAAGCCAACGGGGGAAAGCTGGATTCGCTTAAGGACCATGTGACTGACTTAACAACCACCGGTATTCACTTAACACCTGTGGTAAGGAAGGTCGTTAAAATGGAGCGGAGCTCGCTTCGCAAAAATGTCTCTCTTAGCCACATAAATTTTGGGCTCCCATTTGGTCGTAAGTCGAGGACTACCTCAACCCAATAAGATTACCTGCATGCAGAATGAGAAAAAGGGAAGGACTCAAGGTAGTTTTCCTGAAAACTAAAAAAAAAAACGGGGAAAAAACACTGGAAGGAAAAGTTGAGGTAGTCCTTAACTTATGACCGTTCACTTAGTGACCATTTGAAGTTGTAATAGGCTGATCTGGGGGGGGGAATCGCAAACGGGATTCCCTAACCCCTCCCCCCACATTCATGATTACATTTTACGAAGGTTTTGCCTAAAGCCAGAAATAAATGCTGCTCATAGCAAAAAATTGGTTCGCTTAACGACTGTTAAAAACCGTCACAAAAAAGGTCATAGAACGTGGTTTGATCACGTCACCAACCTGCTCTCCAACTGCCATGAATTACGACCACGATGGGCAGGTTCCATTATGGTTGTAAGTCGAGGACTATCTGTGTGAGCCAATCGCCAGGAGACAGTGAGTTCTAGTCCCGCCTTAGTCGTGAAAGCTGGCTGGGTGGCTTTGGGCCAATCAACAGGAGACGGTGAGTTCTAGTCCCGCCTTAGTCGTGAAAGCTGGCTGGGTGGCTTTGGGCCAATCAACAGGAGACGGTGAGTTCTAGTCCTGCCATAGAAACCAAAGCCAGCTGGGTGACTCTGGGCCGGTCACCAGGAGACGGTGAGTTCTAGTCCTGCCATAGAAACCAAAGCCAGCTGGGTGACTCTGGGCCGGTCACCAGGAGACGGTGAGTTCTAGTCCTGCCATAGAAACCAAAGCCAGCTGGGTGACTCTGGGCTGGTCACCAGGAGACGGTGAGTTCTAGTTCTAGCACGGCTGGCATGGAAATTCTGGGAGCTGAAGTCCCTAGGGCCCAAAGCTGCTGCGGCTGGAGTTTTCTCGGTGTCTGCAAGGACTGTCTGTTTCTTGGTTTGAGATCCTCTCCTTCTGCATGTGGGGTGGGGGTCTCAGTTTCCCCTTCTTTTCCAGCACTCCAAAAGACTTTCTGGATGTATCCAGATAAACTACTCCGAAGAGGAGAATTCCAGACAGCAGGAAAAGGCCGAGGTCCCAAATGGCTGTGACTACCGAACAGCTAGAAGGATGGCAGAATATCAGGTGGGAGAGGGACTCTGGGGGCGGGGGGGAGGGGGGGGACTTCGGCAGCTAATTTAAAAGTTTTTAAAGGAGACATTAAGTTACTCTTCCACTGCTATTGCTAGAAATGGGTGCCCTCCGAAATAGTTTCAAGATTTTAAGTTTGAGCCAAAAATCCATTCCTTATAATGGATAGGTAAAGCTTCCTCTCGCACATATGTACTAGTCGTTCCTGACTCTAGGGGGCAGTGCTCATCTCTGTTTCAAAGCCGAAGAGCCAGTGCTGTCCGAAGACGTCTCCGTGGTCATGACTCAACGCCGAAGGTGCACGGAGCGCTATTCCCTTCCCACCAAAGGCGGTCCCTATTTTTCTACTTGCATTTTTTACCTGCTTTCGAACTGCTGGGTTGGCAGAAGCTGGGACAAGGAACGGGAGCTCACTCCGTTAGGCGGTGCTAGGGATTCGAACTGCCGACCTTTCTGATCGACAAGCTCAGCATCTTAGCCCCTGAGCCACCGTGTCCCTTTTATAATGGATAAACCATCCTAAACGTCCAATTTTAAAAAATGGAGAACTCAGATTTGCACCAGTCTTCAAGGGTCCTTATATTGTTCCAAGAAGAGATTTTAAGATATATTTTGTCTGCTGCTGCATTCCCCCAGTCAACTTAAATAAGTTATCTTGTTAAAAAATAATAATAAGATGGCCTTTGCTCTTGACAAATTCACGTTGCCTTGTGAATTTCTGCCTTATTTCCAAGGAAGGGGAAATTGGTTGACGTCTGTATGATCTATTGTAAAATCTTCCCAAGGGTTGACAAAGAGAATCAGTTTGGGCTAGTGGTTTAGGCACTACGCTAGAAAGAGGGAGACGGTGAGTTCTAGTCCTGCCATAGGCACGAAAGCTGGCTGCGTGACTTTGGGCCAATTTCCCGGAGACAGTGAGTTCTAGTCCTGCCTTAGGCATGAAAGCCCATTAGGTGACTTTAGGCCAATCACCAGGAGATAGTGAGTTCTAGTCTTACCTTAGGCATGAAAGCTGGCTGGGTGACTTTGGGCCAATCACCAGGAGACGGTGAGTTCTAGTGCTGCTTTAGACATGAAAGCCAGCTGAGTAATTTTGGGCCAATGACCGGGGAAAGGTGAGTTCTAGTTTTGCCTTCGCAAAAGCCAGAGGAATGACTTTGGGCCAGCCCCCCCTTCTCTCTCAGTCCAGCCCACCTCACAGGGTTGTTGTATTGAGGAAGATAGGAGGAAGAAGGAGTATTGTGTGCATTTGCTTCCTTGAGTTATTTGTAAAAATAATAAAAGAGGGAACTGAATACAATAAATAACAAATACAATAAATAGCAAGCAAGCAGCAAAATAACAACAAAATAAGAAACAAGTAACAAAATAAATAACAAGTAAAAAGTAACAAAGTAAATAAAGAAGAAAATGAATAAATAAGAAAATAAATAAGAAAATGAATAAATAAGAAAATAAATAAATGAGAAAATAAATAACTAACATAACAAATAACAAATAAAAAATAAATAACAAGTAGCAAGTAACAAAATAAACAAGAAAATAAATAAAAAATAGATCACAAAATAACATAATAAATAACAAATAAAAATAAGAAAATAAATACATTACAAAATAAGAAAAACAAATAACAAATGAAAATAACAATAAATAACAAATAAGAAAATTAAAAAAAATTAAAAAAATAACCTGATGCTCCATTCTTGGTCAAAACTTGGCCCATCATTTTTTTTTACCAAGGCTGAAGTCCTTGCTCACCATCTTTTGCTCTGGGGAGTTTGCTTCTTTTATTTACTGATTAAATTTACACGCCACTCATCACACTGTCCAGTTGCATCCGGAAGATGCTGGCCCCTAACCCAGGGGTGTCCT
Source organism: Natrix helvetica (assembly GCF_964273705.1). NCBI lineage: Eukaryota > Metazoa > Chordata > Lepidosauria > Squamata > Natricidae > Natrix > Natrix helvetica. Next base: position 176,568,161 of record NC_138549.1, read on the forward strand.
AACTGAATTCTGGGAGTTGAAGTCCACAAGTCTTAAAAGTTCCCAAGTTTGGAGACCCCTGCCCTAACCCTAACTGACCCCTCTCGTTTCTCTTTGACTCGCAGGACGGGAAAGGATTCGGAATCGGGGAACTGGTCTGGGGGAAGATCAAAGGTTTCTCGTGGTGGCCAGCCATTGTGGTGTCCTGGAAGACCACCTCCAACCGCCAGGCGGCCCCCGGCATGCGCTGGTTGAAATGGTTTGGGGATGGAAAGTTTTCGGAGGTGAGGGGCAAGGCAGGGGAGGGGGATGGCTGAGAAAAGGAGCTGCCTCTTTGCCTCTCCTGTCTTACTCATCTATCATTTTCTTAGCTGTAGTTTGTGGAATCAAAGGCAACTACCTGGGTTCAGACACATTAAACCACGAATGATCGCTTACAGATCACTGCGGAGACCAACTTAAAGCAGTTTTGCAACTTAGATGTATTTTAAATATATTTTCAAGAAAGCTTGCAGTCAAATTTATTTCCTGGTTCACGATTTGATGATAAATTCTATGGAAAGGTGTTTTTTTCCCCCCAAGTCAGTGTAGGAGTCCACTTAACGGGTGGGCTCTGTTGTTTGGGGCAGCCTCAGCCCCCTCCCCAGTCCTCCCAAGTCTTTTGTGCTGTCTACAGGAGCATGGAATATACATGGCCTTTTGACTAACTGAAAAGTTTGAACAAATGACCAGTGGAATGGCTTGCCACTAGAGATTGGGGCAGATGAAATCTGCTTTTTTTGCAGTTTTCAAACCCAACGGTTAAAAAAAAAAGGATGGCAAAAAACTGCCTTTGCTAGGTAATTTATTCATTTGTTAAATTTGTCATCTGTCTCACTGTGGGGCCACTCTAAGTGGCTTGCAATGATAAAAGGGAGGAAAAATGAAAGCTGGCTGGGGAATTCTGGGAGCTGAAGTCCACCCATCTTCAATTGGTCCCAGATTTGGGCAGTTGAGGATGCTGCCCCAGGGAGGGGGTCTTTTGGGGGACGGCTGGGACAAAGAGGCGAAGATCTGAGAGGTTGGGTTGAGTCCCTTTCTCCTTGTTGAGCCGTGGTGGCGCAGTACTGCAGGCTACTTCTGCTGACTGCCGACTGCCTGCAATTTGACAGTTCGATTCTCACCGGATCCAGGTTGACTCAGCTTTCCGTCCTTCCGAGGTCGGGTAAAATGAGGACCCAGATTGTTGGGGGCAAGAGGCTGACTCTGTAAACTGCTTGGGGGGGGGGAAGAGGTATATAAGTAAGGGCTATTGCTTGTGAAGGAAAGAAAAAGGAAGGAAGGAGAAAAGCAAGTTGGAAAGGAAAGGAAGGAAAAAGGAAAGAAAGAAGGAAGTCGGGAAGGAAGGAAAGAAGGAAGGAAGGAAGGAAAGAAGGAAGGAAGGAAGGAAAGAAGGAAGGAAGGAAAGAAGGAAGGCATGGTGACCCAGTGGTTAGAATGCCTTATTGCATGTTAACTCTGCCAACAGCCAGCAGTTTGATCTTGACTGGCTCAAGGTTAGAGCGCAGCACTGCAGGCTTCTTCTGCTGGCTGAAATTTGGCAGTTTGATCCTCACCAGGCTCAAGGTTGACTCAGCCTTCCGTCCTTCCGAGGTGGGTAAAATGAGGACCCAGATTGTTGGGGGCAAATATGCTGACTCTGTAAACCGCTTAGAGAGGGCTGTAAAGCACTGTAAAGCAGTATATAAGTCTAAGGGCTATTATTATTATTGCTATTGTTACAGATCTCCGCTGACAAGCTGGTGGGGCTGGTATATTTCCAGGAACATTTCAACCGCACCACGTTTCAGAAGTTGGTGTCCTACCAACAATCCATTCTCCATGTTTTGGAGGTAAGAAGGGGGCTGGGTGGAAAGATGGCAGAGAAGATGGTGGGGTTGGCATGTGGAAAAGACAGGCGGGGATGCCCATCAGGGTGACAGCATGGGTAGCTGGAAGGCAGTTGGCACCAAGGGAGCCTCTGTGGGGTCATTTTTGCTCTCTGGTTCTCTTGCAGGCGTTTCATGACCCAACTAGGGAATATCATCAGTGCTGGGAGGGAGCGGGATATGTGTAATGCAGGGAGGGGGGAGAGGAGGAGGAGAGGGACGTTGGTGATTTCTGAGCTTGGCTGTTTTCTTGTAGACGTTTCATGACCCAACTACGGGATATCATCAGTGCTGGGAGGAGAGGGATATTGGTGCTTTTTGAGCTTGGTGGTATTCTTGCAGACGTTTCATGACCCAACCAGATAATTGATGGCAAGAAAGAGGAGGAAAAAAATACTAGGAAAATCTCCCTTGAGTTATTTGTAAAAATAATAAAAGGCGGGATTCAAATAAATAAAAATAAAAATAACAGTCCCACCAAGATGGACAGGACAAGGTCTCTAGTTTGGTATATAAAAAGGAAGCAAACCCCACTCCCTTCAAGCACTGATGATGTTATCTAGTTGGGTTATGAAATGTCTGCAAGAAAACAGGAGACCACCAATCATCTCACAGTTGCCCCATTCCACTCCTCCTCCTCCCTGCAACTCCCCCCCCCCCACCTCTTTCACAACTGATGATGTTCCCTAGTTGGGTCAAGAAACGTCTGCCAGAAAACTACCAAGCTCAGAGAGCACCAAGGACCCCACAGTCCTCTTCCTCCTCCTCCTCCTCTTCCTCTTCCTCCTCCTCCTCCTCCTCCTCCTCCTCCTCCTCCTCCTCCTCCTCCTCCTCCTCCTCCTCCTCCTCCTCCTCCTCTCTGCAAACTCCCCTCTCTTCTAGCACTGATGTCGTTCCCTAGTTGGGTCATGAAACGTCTGCCAGAAAACTACCAAGCTCAGAGAACACCAAGGACCCCACAGTCCTCCTCCTCCTCCTCCTCCTCCTCCTCCTCCTCCTCCTCCTCCTCCTCCTCCTCCTCCTCCTCTCTGCAAACTCCCCTCTCTTCTAGCACTGATGTCGTTCCCTAGTTGGGTCTGCCAAAAAACATTCAAGCTCAGAGACCACCGAGGACCCCACATTTTAACCCAAAGCTACAGTCCATGGCTGCAGTAAAATCGCCCTTGATTACCCCTGAATGGACATTCCTTCCCCTCATTTATTGATATCTTTTTGTGAGATTTTGTGCGTGTGTGTAGAAATGCCAAATCCAAACCCCTCCAACGCTTCAAAACCCACTCGTGCCTCTTAAAAGAAAAGAGGCTGGGAGGCTTCCCTGGGTGGGATTGGGACTGATCCACCAAAGATCCACCTTTGCACTGTCAATGGGTTGTTGGACAACCATTTGTCTGAAGTGGTGTAGGTTTGAAGTGGTGTAGGGGTTGGACTAGAAGACCTCCAAGGTCCCTTCCAACTCTGCTATTCTATTCTATTCTATTGGCAGGGTGAGTGGGGAGGGGGCTTCTGGGCATTTCCTCCAGCTCTATTCCACGCCCACCGCAATCCTTCTGTGACCAATCTTCTTGTGGGTGGCAGGTTGCAAGCAGCCGAGCCGGGAAAACTTTCCCCAGCGTGGCTGGGGAGTCGCTGGAGGAGAAGCTGAAGCCCATGCTGGATTGGGCCAACCAGGGATTCAAGCCCGCTGGAGAGAAGGGGCTAAGGCCCCCCAAGACTTTAGGTAAGACCCACCCCAACCCCAGCAAAGGGCATCCGGGTTGTTGGCTGTGACCACACAGGGCTTATTATCCAGGGAGATCTTATTTCCAGGGAAACGGGGTAGGTGAATGAATTCTGGTCGCCACGATGTAAAAAAGATGTGGAGACTCTAGAAAGAGTGCAGAGAAGAGAAACAAAGATGATTAGGGGACTGGAGACTAAAACATGAAGAACGGTTGCAGGAACTGGGTATGTTTAGCTTATTATTATTATTATTTTATTCACATTTCTAAACCGCCCCCTCTCCCAAAAAGGGACTCGGGGCGAGCTTAAGAGAAAGAAGGACTAGGGGAGACATGATAGCAGTCTTCCAATATCTCAGGGGTTGCCACAAAGAAGAGGGAGTCAAGCTATTCTCCAATGCACCTGAGGGCAGAACAAGAAGCAATGGGTGGAAACTAATCAAGGAGAGAAGCAACTTAGAACTGAGGAGAAACTTCCTGACAGAACAATTAATCAGTGGAACAGAAGTTGCCTCCAGAAGTTGTGAATGTCTCAACACTGGAAGTCTTTAAGAAGATGTTGGATAGCCATTTGTCTGAAACGGTATAGGGTTTCCTGCCTAGGCAGGGGGTTGGACTAGAGGACCTCCAAGGTCCCTTCCAACTCTGCTATTGTATTGTATTATTATTATTATATTGTATTATAATTATAGGTGAGACTGGGGATTGATTATCGGTGTCTCTAGGGCAGAGTTCTCAACCTTGGCCACTTGAAGATGTCCGGACTTCAACTCCCAGAATTCCCCAGCCAGCGAATGCTGGCTGGGGAATTCTGGGAGTTGAAATCCGGACATCTTCAAGTGGCCAAGGTTGAGAAACTCTGCTCTAGGGCAGAGGGGTGAAACAATTTCTTCCAAATGCCATTTATCCTGGACCCTACTTGAGCTCCAAACACCCTTCCCCAAGCGTTAGCGCATTTATTGCAAATAACACGGCTGGCTCGCTTGTGGGCGCCCTTCGCACCTGTGATGGGTATGCGCTGTGGGCGCATGCATCATTCAACAGAAATCGTTTCTGTGCATGCGCAGAACTCAAAAATATGACGGTGGCAACTGGGGCACCTGTTCGGGGGCGTGGCCAGCCTGGGTCGCTGCTGGTTCTGTGAGCCAGCCAGCTTGCCGCTACTGATCCAGCCAAAGCGGGCCGAAACGGTAGGAAACCCCCTCCCCTCCCCAGGGCTACCTACCTACTTATCTATTTTTTGCAGACATTAAACCGTTTCCCGCCATCATCATAGAGGACTCGAGCCCCCCCGATCTTGCGCCCCCACCCAAGCGATCTAGGACCAATGGGTCCAGCAGTACCAGCAGCACCAGCAGTAAGGAAGCGCCGGAGAACCGATCCAGAGGTGTGTGTGTGTGTGTCACTTCAACAAGGAGGGTGGGGGCGGGGAGGCTGGGATGGGGGCCTGGCATTTGTGGGGTCTTTGGGGTAAAGATTCGGTGTGTGTGTTTCACCCGGCAATTCTGGGGGGCTCCTTTAAAGCTTCCCCTTTTTTTGGTGGGGGAAGAGTCCTTTCTGTACCTATCTCTTCTCGGTTGCTCACGAAACGATTTTTGTGATCCTTTTGCAGAACGGATGGTTTCTGAAGCCAAAAATAACAGAAAGACTTTAGAAGGTAAGGAGCTTGCAACTACTCCTTTAATGACCATTCCAAGTTACAACGGCGCCGGGAAAAAAGTGCCTTAGAAACTCCTTTCCACGCAACAGTGGCAACATTCCTGCCATCACGTGATCAGAATCCACCTGCTTGGCCACCGACTCGTATTTACGACCGTTGCAGCATTTAGGGGTCACGTGATTCCCCCTTCTGCCACCTTCTGGTGAGCCAGGGGAAGCCAGTTTCGCTTAACAACCGGGTTACCAACTTAACAACTGCAGGGTTTCGCTTAACAACTTTGGCAAGAAAGATGGCAAAAAATGGGGCAACCTTCATTCAACTAACTGTCTCTCTTAGCAACGGAAATGTTGGGCTCTGTTGTGGTCGTAAGTCGAGGACTGCCTGTATTGGGTGGATTTGTGTTGGGCTGGGGGGTGAAGTCCCATGGCAAATGCTCCCTTCTTGGAGATGTGGCCAATCAGAAGTTCAGCCATATGTCTGAGTCATTTATCCAACTGCTAATTTGCATCTTCTGGACGCTGAGTTTTGAAGTCCCTTCCCTCCTTTTTGGAAGGTGGAAATCAATTTCTTTCTTGGCATCTGGGCTCAAGTGAATGGACTATTCCCGTGTTTTGATAATGGGCAACATCTAAGTCAGGGTCTCTCAAATTTGGGCCCTTTAAGACAGGTGGACTTCAACTCCCATAATTCCCCAGCCAGCTTCTCTTCTGGGAGCTATAGAATTCTGAGAGATGAAGTCCATGCATCTTGTGGTGACTTGAAAATACTAATGGCTGGGGAGTTCTGGGAGTTGAAGTCTATCCATCTTAAGGAGGTTTGAGAAACACTGGTGGAGGCAGATGTCTGGGGGATTCTGGGAGTTGAAGCCCACAAAGCTTAAAAAATGTTTGAGAAACAAATGGTTTAGGAGCAGCTCATTATACAGCCTGGGGGGACTCTGGGAGTTGGAAGTCCACCTACCTCAAAGGGGTTTGAGAAATCCACGTGTAAGCTAGGGAATTCTGGGAGTCGGAACTTAAAGGGGTCAACTTTGAACTGAACTACACGGTCAACACCTATTTCTCCAGGTCTGTTTAGTTTTGGGGAGCAGGCAGGAGATGGGGGGTTGGGGGGGGGGGGAAGAGGTGATGTGTGGCTGTTGTCCCGAAAGGCCTCAGAACCCCAATTCTCCAAAATGAATGGAATGGATTTTAAGTTCCTTTCCCTGGCTGGTGCTGGAGCCTGGTGGATTCTGGGAACTGAAGTCCAGAACATCTGGAGGCTGCCTATAGGATTGCTTATGGGGGGGGAGGTGTCTATCCTGAACTCTCTTTCAACAGACAGCTGCCTGTCCTGTGGAAAGAAGAATCCAGTCACCGACCACCCGCTGTTTGAAGGGAGACTCTGCAGCACGTGCCAGGTAAGTTGGGCATGAGGCGGGCAAGGGCTCTGCTTTTACCTGGCATCAGGTAAATCCCTTCACCTGGCCGAGGCAGGGCTGGGATGGTTTACCTTTCCTCAGTTGCAGCTCATCTCAATAGGATGATGATGATGAGGCTTCTTCGGCAGGAAAATTCTAAATAGCCAAGAATCCTTTCCTAAGATTTTGGTTTTTAGAGGCCATCGGACTGGCCTCTTGAAGCTTCTTTGACTGTTGTTTCAATCTAATTTGCTGCCCATCTCAAATGTTTAGGGAAGACTACTTTGCAGTGACACGGGTAAACTTGGACAGAAAATGACAGTTTTCTTCATGTGACATGTGATTTTCTCCTAGGACCGGTTTCTGGAACTTTTCTACATGTATGACGAAGACGGGTACCAGACGTACTGCACCATCTGCTGTGAAGGAAGCGAGTTACTTCTCTGCGACACTGCCAGTTGCTTCAGGTGGGCAATTCCTCCACTGGGCACTGGCCATTAAGGAAGGAGAGAGCTAGCTGGATAATGGATGGATAGACAGATAGTTGATATGATAGGTTTATAGATAAAGATATGGATGGGTGGGTGGTTTGATGGATAGATAGATAGGATAGAATAGGATAGGATATATATTGTTGATATGCTAAGATAGATTGATAGAGATATGGATGGATGAATAGATAGATAGATAGTTGATATGATTAGATAGATGGATGGATGGATGGATGGATGGATGGATGGATGGATAGATGGATAGATAGATATGATAGACAGACAGACAGACAGATATAGCTAGATGGATGGATAGCTAGAGATAAATTGTTGATATGATAACAGATTGATAGAGATATGGATGGATGGATATATAGATATATAGTTGATATGATTAGATAGATAGATAGATAGATAGATAGATAGATAGATAGATGATAGATAGATAGATAGATAGATAGATAGATAGATAGATAGATAGATAGATAGATGATATAGATAGATAGATAGATAGATAGATGATAGATAGATAGATAGATAGATAGATAGATAGATAGATGATAGATAGGTGATAGATAGATAGACGATAGATGATAGATAGATAGATAGATAGATAGATAGATAGATAGATAGATAGATAGATAGATAGATAGATAGTTGATATGATAGATAGACAGACAGACAGATATGGCTAGATGGATGGATAGCTAGAGATAAATTGATATGATAACAGATTGATAGAGATATGGATGGATAGATAGTTGATATAATTAGATAGATAGTTGATATGATAAATTGATAGATAGAAATATGGCTGGATGGATGGATTGTTGATATGATAAGAAATTGATAGAGATATGGTTAGATGGATGGATAGGTGATGTGATGATAGATATAGAGATATGGATATATACATAATGGATAGATGATAGAGTCATAGATAGAGATAGATAGATAGAGAGCGAGAGAGAGATACATTATGTAGAATAGGTAGGTGGGTAGATATAGGATGGATAGACAGATTGATAGTTGATATCATAAGATAGATACATAGATAAACAGATTAGATCAGGGGTAGTGGTCCCGACCCACAGGTTGAGAACCACTGGATTAGATAGATGATAGATAGACAGATAATGGATAGATGATAGAAATATAGAGATATAGAGATATAGAGATATAGAGATATGGATATGTATGTGTGTGTGTGTGTGTGTGTGTGTGTGTGTGTGTGTGTATATATATATATATATATATATATATATATATATATATATATATATATATATATATATATATATATATATATATATATATATATATATATAAAAGCTGGTTTTGTTGTATTCGGGTCTTTTCCCGTGTAAGGTTGAGATTGTCTTTGCAACGTTTCGGCAGGATCACACCTGCCATCTTCAAGCTGTGGGCTTAAAATATATATATACATACACACAGATACATACACACACATAATGGATAGATGATAGAGATAAAGATACATTATGTAAAATAGGTAGGTAGGTTGGATAGACAGATCGACATGGATAATAGTTGATGGGATAAGATAGATACATATAGACAGACAGACAGAGACAGAGAGTGTGTTAGATATAGATAGACAGATAGACAGACAGCCTTTGCTGTTGAAGTTAGCTTGGAAACAGGTAGTGACTTACAACCATAATTAAGCCTGTAATTAAGCTTGCCTTTATGACGATTGCCGTTTCCCGGGGTCATGTGATCCCCCTTTGTGACTTTCTGACAAGCCAATAGGGGATCTCAGATTCGCTTTGCAACCATGTGACCTTCTTAGCAACTGTCATGATTCTCTTAACGCTGATGTCAAGAAAGATTGCAAAACGGGCCAAAGCTCCCTTAACGACCGTCTCACTTGGCAATGGAGATTGGTGGGCTCAACTGCGGTCATCAGCCAAGGACGGCTGCGGCCTTGCAATGGGGGGGAGGGGCTACGACATTGTGACTTCATTGTGGCTTCTACGATTTCCCATGTCTTTTGCAGCTGCTTTTGCGTGGACTGTTTGAACACGTTGGTGGGACGGGGCTCGGCGGAAGCCGCACGGAAGGAGGAGCCATGGAGCTGCTACATGTGCCGGCCGCCACAGCGCTATGGCCTTCTGCTCCGACGGCGGGATTGGAATACACGCCTGAAGGAGTTCTTCACCAGCGAGGAAGGGCAGGAATATGTAAGGAATGGAGTTGGGGGGGGAGGGAAGGGGAGATAAGCTTAGCTGCCCCCCTCCAGCCATTGAAAAGAGGGTGTCCCCTCCTCCTTGCCAGCTTTTCCAGAAAGTAAGGCATTTGATAAGGTAGACCATAACCTACTACTAGATAAAGTAGAAGAATGTGGGTTGGACAGCATCACCACCAGATGGATTCATAACTGGCTGACCAACCGCACTCAACGTGTAGTCCTCAATGGAACTGCATCTACATGGAGGGAGGTATGCAGTGGAGTACCTCAAGGCTCTGTTTTAGGCCCAGTACTCTTCAACATCTTCATCAATGATTTGGATGAGGGAATAAATGGGGAACTCATCAAATTTGCAGATGACACCAAGCTGGCAGGAATAGCCAACACTCCAGAAGATAGGCTTAAGATACAGAAGGATCTTGACAAACTTGAACATTGGGCACTATCTAATAAAATGAAATTCAATGGTGAAAAGAGTAAGGTTCTACATTTAGGCAACAAAAACGGAATGCACAGGTACAGTATAGGTGGTAGTAACTGTGAAAGGGACCTTGGAGTCCTAGTGAACAAGCATTTAAATAGGAGCCAGCCGTGGGCAGCAGCTGCCAAAAAAGCCAACACAGTTCTAGGCTGCATCAACAGAGGAATAGAATCAAGATCACGTGAAGTGTTGATACCACTTTATAAGTCCTTGGTAAGGCCACACTTGGAATCCTGCATTCAGTTTTGGTCGCCACGATGTAGAAAAGATGTGGAGACTCTAGAAAGAGTGCAGAGAAGAGCAAGAAAGAGGATTAGGGGACTGGAGACTAAAACATATGAAGAACGGTTGCAGGAACTGGGTATGTTTAGCTTAAGAGAAAGAAGGACTAGGGGAGACATGATAGCATTGTTCCAATATCTCAGAGGTTGCCACAAAGAAGAGGGAGTCAAACTATTCTCCAAGGCACCCGAGGGTAGAACAAGAAGCAATGGGTGGAAACTAATCAAGGAGAGAAGCAACCTAGAACTGAGGAGAAATTTCCTGAGAGTTAGAACAATTAATCAGTGGAACAGAAGTTGCCTCCAGAAGTTGTGAATGCCCCAACACTGGAAGTCTTTAAGAAGATGTTGGATAGACATCTGCCTGAAACGGTATAGGGTTTCCTGCCTAGGCAGGGGGTTGGACTAGAAGACCTCCAAGGTCCCTTTCAACTCTGTTATTCTGTTACAAAAATCCACGCAGTCAATCATAAGGGATGGTCTTCACCCAGCCGCCTTAAGAAGAAATCACTGTTTTTTTTGGAGAGATTTGTACAAAATTCAACCATCCGGCAGCTTTTTGGCTTTTGAGGCTGGGGAAAACTTATTTTCCTGATTATTATTATTTTTAATCCAAAACACGGGAAGTGTATTTGGTGTTTTGCAGCTTTATTTTTCCAGCCCAGCCTTCCTTTCCCTTTTGAAGAGGGGAGCTGCCTGCCCCCCATTCCCCATTTTAGTAGGTACAGACAGCCCCTGAGTTACAACCAATCATTTAGTGACCATTCAAAATTACAACAGTGCTGAAAAAAATAACTTGGAGGACCCTGCTTCATACGTATGACTGTTGCAGCATCCCTGGGGTCATAGGATCAAAATTCAGAGACGCTTGTCATCTGATTCATAGTTACGACGGTTGCAGTGTCCCAAGGCCACATGATCTCCTTTTGTGACCTTCTGACCAGCAAAGGCAATGGGGGAAGGCAGATTCACTTAATGACCGTGTGACTAACTTCACAACTGCAGTGATTCACTTAACAAATGTGGCAAGAAAGGTTGCAAAATGGGACAAACCCCACTAAACCCCTGTCTCGCTTATCAACTTACATTTTGGGCACCATTGTGGTTGTAAGTTTTACAACCTGTAGTTCTTTTGCTTAAAAGACTGCTTAACGACTGCTTCGAGTCACTTAACGACTGCAAGAGGGAGACAGTGGGGATTGGGATTGTTTGACGGTCGCCTAGGTGTCTTGCTTAATGACTGCAATGTCTTACAATCTAAATTCCAGACTCAGTTATAGCCGTAAAGCGAGGACTACCAGTATTATATTCCCTCCTCCTTGAATCGGAGTAGCGAAATGAATAATTCTCCAGACTTAGGAGAGGGACGGAGGCTAACGTTGGTGGTGCCAAACTGACCCACCTAACAGCTGCTAGTGTGGGTTTTTGTGTGTCTCACACATGCCTCTTTTTTTTTTTGTCCTCTCACCCCATCAAAGGAGGCACCCAAAATCTACCCTGCCATCCCAGCTGCAAAACGGCAGGCCATCCGGGTGTTATCACTCTTCGACGGCATCGCTACAGGTGAGTCCTTGCTCAGGTGTAACGTATTAATGCCCTCCAAGGTCCTTTCCAGCTCTACTCTGATTGATTGATTGAGCAGGGGGCTGGACTAGAAGACCTCCAAGGTCCTTTCCAGCTCTATTCTGATTGATGGATGGATTGAGCAGGGGGCTGGACTAGAAGACCTCCAAGGTCCTTTCCAGCTCTACTATGATTGATTGATTGAGCAGGGGGTTGGACTAGAAGACCTCCAAGGTCCCTTCCAGTTCTATTCTGATTGATGGATAGATTGAGCAGGGGGCTGGACTAGAAGACCTCCAAGGTCCTTTCCAGCTCTATTCTGATTGATGGATGGATTGAGCAGGGGGCTGGACTAGAAGACCTCCAAGGTCCTTTCCAGCTCTACTCTGATTGATTGATTGAGCAGGGGGTTGGACTAGAAGACCTCCAAGGTCCCTTCCAGTTCTATTCTGATTGATGGATAGATTGAGCAGGGGGCTGGACTAGAAGACCTCCAAGGTCCTTTCCAGCTCTATTCTGATTGATTGATTGAGCAGGGGGCTGGACTAGAAGACCTCCAAGGTCCCTTCCAGCTCTATTCTGATTGAGTCACATATTGACTATATAATGGCAGCAATTCACTTAACAACTGGACAAGAAAAGTTGTAAAACGGGGGCAAAAGCTCACTTAACAGATGTCGGGTTCCCTTACAGAAATTTCACACTCCATTGTGTGAAAGAAGAGAGGGAAGAATTTCCTGTCTGCTCATGGAGAAAGTGATTGTGATGTGCTTTTTAACATTTTTTTGTCACACTCTAAATAAATAAACCCCCTTAGCAGCGATGCCTTCAGGAAAACTGGCAGTGTCGTAAAGCAGGGAGAAATGTGCGGCTCTACCACGTCAAGCCGCTGTGAGGAAAATGGCAAGACCCACCGTAATTTCTACTACCATCTTCCTCCACAAAGTTTCCGTCTTGGCACAAAATTGGGGAGAATCAGTTTCCTTCTTTAAAGCTCTCTATCGCTTCTTCTTCGTCCTTTTATCAAAAGATTTTTTTTTCCTTCCTGTAACTCACTCCTTTTTATTGGCAACCATTCCACTTGGCGTGTGTGAGTAGTCCTCGAGTTACGGTGGTTTGTTTAGTGACCGTTCGAAGTTACAACGGCATTGAAAAAAAGGAAATCATGACCGTTTCACACTTACGACTGTTCCAGCGTCCCCCGGGGTCACCTGATCAAAATCCTTGGCAACTGATGCACATTTATGATGGGGTCTCGGGGGTGGGGTCACGTAATCCCCTTTTGCGACCTTCTGACGATCAAAGTCAACGGCGGAGACAGATTCACTTAGCAACCGCGTGACTAACTTAACCACTGCAGGGATTCGCTTAGCAAAAAAGGGGCAAGAAGGGATGCAAAATGGGGCAGAAATTCATTTAACAGCCATCTCGCTTAGCAATGTAAATGCTGGGCTCAATTGTGGTCGTAAACCGAGGACTAGCTGTGCACTTATGTACTGGAAAAAGTACACAAGTGACACAAAAGTACACAAACACTTGTTTTATAAGCACAAATATTGTTTTATAAGCACAAATATTATTGTTTTATAAGCACAAATATGATTGTTTTATAAGCACAGATATGATTGTTTTATAAGCACAAATATGATTGTTTTATAAGCACAAATATTACAGGGTGTCCATTTGAAATGGGAGGGTTGCACATCCTTTTTCCCCAGCGACACAAGGTGGATTTTTCCCGGGCTGCCTGCTCCTCACCCACCCCTCCCAAAAGGATCCTCTTCCCATCCCTGACCTTTCTGCTTTCCTAGGTTACCTGGTTCTGCGGGATCTGGGCATCCAGGTGGACAAATACATCGCTTCGGAGATCTGCGAGGACTCCATCTCGGTGGGGACCGTGCGCCACGAAGGGAACATCCGATACGTGCATGACGTCCGGAACATCACCAAGAGACACGTAAGGAATCCGGCGTTCGGGAGGGAAATGCCTCAAGGCAGGCCATTTATTGGAGGGTTAGTGGTGGGAGTCAAAAGAGGCAGCAGCCTAGCATCCCTTTCCAAAGCCAGCCCAGCAGGCTTTGATGTCTTTGGGGATTCTCAGCCATGCAGGCCCTGGTTGTCCCAAAGGTGCTTTTTTCTTTTCTTTTTAAATAGATTTTTATTGTGTCCCCCCCCCCCCCAATCTATAAATCTATAACAACATTCAATCATCACGTTAACATTGCTGTGTCATCGTATCTTATATCGCTTCTATATTTATATACATTCACAGTTCTATACATTTCTCTATTGCTTTTGGCTAAATTAACTTCATTTCTGTCATGCAACCATTTATACCAATTACCCCAAATTTCATAGCATTCGGACTCCTCCTTGTCCTTTAATCTTAATGTTAATTCGCCCATTTCTGCACAACCTAGAATTTTCCGAATCACTAATTCATCCGGGGGAATATTAGTCGTTGCGCAGGGGCCATGCTAATCTTCTCTCTGTATTGTTCCAATTTTAGTATATGTGCTGCCAAAGCGAGAACTCCAAAAGGTGCTTTTTTTCAAGAGGCAGCTGGACTTCCTGGCTCTTTCTTCCTGAAGAGGTTTCGCCTCTCATCCGAGAAGCTTCTTCAGTTCTCTGTTTATACTCCTTGCAGACAGCTGGTCATTTGCTTCCTTCTAGAGCAGGAGAGTCAACCTCAAGGCCTGGGGTGTGTGTGTCTGTCTGTGCGCTTAGTGGTGATATCTAATAACACCCCACCCACCCCAATCGGTTCTGTGGGCGTGGCTTGGTGGGAGGGGGGTCATGTGACTGGGTGGGCATGGCCAACTCCCCCCCCCCCACCACTTTCAGCAACTTTTTAAACTTTTTAAAGCATTTGGGTGAACCGGTAAGGAAAACATGCTTTAAAAAGCGGGAAAAAGCTTCTGCCAATCGCACGGCTCACAGCTGCTTTTTTTTTTTTTACTATCGGTTCATAGAACCAAAGGCAATCATCCCTACTGGTTCGGCCAAATCGGGCCAAACCGGGAGGATTTCACCCCTGGGCCCTGGAAACAGTGAAGGACCAGCCCACGGTGCCTCTGCCAGTGAAAATGGAGCTTGGGAGCATCCCTCCCAAGGTCCATTTTCGCTGGCAGAGATTTGCAGGAGGACGTTGCAGCCGAAAACGGAACTCGGGAGCCTGTCTTCACTGGTAGAGCACCCGGACAACCCCCCCCCCCATGTGCCCACAATACGAGTGATGTCAAGCTGTCAATGCCCACCCTGGCCACGTCCATCCCGGGCTCCCCGAGGTCAAACAACCCCTGAAGCTATTTGTCTGAAACGGTATAGGGTTTCCTGCCTAGGCAGGGGGTTGGACTAGAAGACCTCCAAGGTCCCTTCCAACTCTACTATTGTATTGTATTGTATTGATGCGGCCCTCAATGGAATCGAGTTTGACACCCCTTTTAGAGGATTGTTGAAAGACTTGAAACATTCCTCCAAGCGGACTCGACGACCCTCTAAAAAGGATGCAAAGGACCAGCTTTGTCTGCAAGGAGTATCCATCCTTCCCTTCCCCACCATCCAGTCAGAGCGGAAGAAGCTTCTGGGATGAGAAGCAAAACGTCTTCAAAAGAAAAAAAACAGGAAGTCCAGTTGCCTCTTGGGGGGGGAAAAAAAGCACCTTTGAGACAAGCAGACTAAGTCAAATCATTCTTTTTTAAAAACACACAAAAAAATATTGAACAGGTTTTTTTAAAAAAGAAAAAAATATGCATTTTTGCAAGGTAGAGATAAACATGTATAAATGGAAAGAAGGATTGTGAATTAAGGACTGTATATAATAGTATTATATGTATATAGACAAAGAGAAACGGAAATAAGGGGGGAGAAGTGCATTTACAATGGAGGTACACCGAGGTGGAAATGTTGTACAGAAGGAAATTGCAAAAAGTCAAATCATTTTTGTTTTCCCTGGAACTTTAATTCTGAGGACGCTTATTTGCACTGATGACGTTACCTAGTTTGAGTAATGAAACGTCTGCGAGAAAAACCAAGCCCTGATTTTCTTGCAGACTTTTCATCACCCAACAAGGGAATATCATCAGTGACAGAGGAACAGGTGGAGGAGGAGGAGGAAAAAAATTGTTGCTCTTGATGCTCTCTAAGCTGGGTGGTTTTCTCATAGACGTTTTGTGACCCAACTAGGTAACATCATCAGTACTAGGGGAGAATGGATAAGGGAGAAGGAGGAGAACTCTGGTGTCTTCATTGCTCTCAGAGTTTGCTTATTTCCTCACAGTCATTTCACGACAAACCTGCAGCACGCAGTTTCATGTGACTGTATCCTATGACTGTTTTTGACATAACCTGGAACTGCCTTCCAGTTTTCCGCAAAAAAACAGCCCCTATCGAACCCGTGGTTCGCATAGCAATGTCACGTTGGCCTAACGACGGCCCCAAAACACAGGTCATAACATTAGGTCGTCTGTACGGGCGACCCAATTTAGAGCCCAAAGACTTACGACCGTGATAACGTAAGCTCAGTTACCTTTCTAACACGAGGACTAGTTCCTTTTAAAAAGAAGGAAGCAGGGACGGGGGCCGCGCTGTAACGAGGGTCTCCCTTGCAGATTGACAAGTGGGGTCCCTTCGATTTGGTGATTGGCGGAAGCCCCTGCAATGATCTGTCCATGGTAAACCCCGCCAGAAAAGGTTTGTATGGTAAGCGGAGGGATTTGAAATCCGTTTTTGGGGGGGGGGGCTTGGATCGGATTCCGGGGCACCGAGCTCTTCTTTTAACCCCCCCACCCCTTCCTTGACCCTTCTGGCCAACAGAAGGGACCGGCCGGCTCTTCTTTGAGTTCTACCACCTCCTGAATTACACCCGTCCCAAAGTTGGAGAAGACCGTCCCTTCTTCTGGCTCTTCGAAAACGTGGTCTCCATGCGGGTCAACGACAAAAGGGATATCTGCCGATTCCTGGAGGTAAAAAACGGCCCTGGGTGGGCCAGAGACCAAGAAAATGGGGGGGGGGGCTTTGGGGGGCTGCCGTGAAGTTTTTGTCCTTTGCAGCCGGCAGGCGTCCTCCTGAGACGGGAACGTCAGAGGCTGCTTAGTGTAAATCAGGGGTGTCCAAACTTGGAAACTTTAAGACTTGTGGACTTCAACTCCCAGAATTCCCCAGCCAGGCTGGCTGGGGAATTCTGGGAGTTGAAGTCCACAAGTCTTAAAGTTCCCAAGTTTGGACACCCCTGGTGTAAACCAGGGTTAGCTGGGCAATTTTGGGAGCTGTGGTCCAGGCGGCTTAGGAGAGGGCAAATAAGAATAGAATAGAAATTAGAATAGAAATTAGAATAGAAATAAGAATAGAATAGAAATTATAGAATAGAATAGAAAGAATAGAACAGAATAGAAATAAGAATAGAATAGAAATTATAGAAAAGAATAGAATAGAAATTAGAATAGAATAGAAAGAATAGTATAGAAAGAATAGAAATTAGAATAGAATGGAATAGAAATAAGAACAGAATAGAAATAAGAATAGAAATAAGAATAGAATAGAAATTATAGAACAGAATAGAACAGAAATAAGAACAGAATAGAAATAAGAATAGAAATAAGAATAGAATAGAAATTATAGAAAAGAATAGAATAGAAATTAGAATAGAATAGAAAGAATAGTATAGAAAGAATAGAAATTAGAACAGAATGGAATAGAAATAAGAACAGAATAGAAATAAGAATAGAATAGAAATTATAGAACAGAATAGAACAGAAATAAGAACAGAATAGAAATTATAGAAAAGAATAGAACAGAAATAAGAACAGAATAGAAATAAGAATAGAATAGAAATTATAGAAAAGAATAAATAGAAATAAGAACAGAATAGAAATAAGAATAGAAATAAGAATAGAATAGAAATTATAGAAAAGAATAGAACAGAAATAAGAACAGAATAGAAATAAGAATAGAATAGAAATTATAGAAAAGAATAAATAGAAATAAGAACAGAGTAGAAATAAGAATAGAATAGAAATTATAGAAAAGAATAGAATAGAAATAAGAATAAAATAGAAATTATAGAATAGGATGGGAATAGAAAAAATAGAAAATACAATAGAGCTGGAAGGGAGCTTGGAGGTCTTCTAGACCAACCCTCTGCTCAAGCAGGAGACCCTCAGACCATTTCAGACCAGTAGCTATCCAGTCTCTTCTTGAAAGTCTCCAGCATTGGAGCACCCACAATTTATGGATGCAAACCATTCCTCTGGTTAATTGTCCTCACTGTTAGGAAGTTTCTCCTTAATTTCAGGTTGCTTCTCTCTTTGATTAGTTTCCACCTGTTGCTTCTTCTCTTCCCTTCTGGTGCTTTGGAGAACAGGTGGACCCCTCCCTCTTCTTTGGGGCAGCCTCTCAAATACTGGAGGACTCCTATCACGTCTCCTCTAATCCTTCTTTTCTCTGGACTGGCCAAATCCTGCAACTGTCCTTCGTATATCTTTTGTCTCCAGGCCTTTAATCCTCCTTGTTGCTCTTCTCTGCACTTTCTCCAAAGTCTCAACATCCTTTGTAATGTGGTGACCAAAACTGGATGCAGGATTTCAGGTGTGGCCTTACTAAAGCTTTACAAAGCAGTTCTAATCCTTCACCTGATTTTGATTCTATGCCTCTGTTTTATGCAACCAAGGATTGTATTGGCTTTTTTGGCTGCCGCCACACACAGCTGGCTCCTGTTTAAGGGATCGTCCACTAAGACTCCAAGATCCCCCTCACAGTGACTGCTTTTGAGCCAGGTTTCGCCTAATCTGTCCTGGTACCTTTGATTTTCCCCTGCCCAGGTGTAAAACCTGCCTTTGCTCCACCTTAAATTTCATTTTGCAGAGAGGAGGAGGAGGAGGAGGAGGACTGTGGGGTCCTTGGTACTCTCTGAGCCGAATAGTTTTCTTGCAGACCTTTCATGACCCAACTAGGTAACCTCATCAGTGCTAAACCGCCCTTTCTTTTCTCTCCAGTGCAATCCGGTGATGATCGATGCAGTCAAAGTATCTGCTGCGCACAGAGCCAGATATTTTTGGGGCAACCTGCCAGGAATGAACAGGTAAGAGAGAAGTGGACGCGAACGAGCCCTTGGCCTGCCAAAGAAGTTACAGGGTGAAGAAACTCCCTGTCAGGCGTGCCTCCCTTCAAAATCCCAAGAAAGGAAACCCCCAACTCCATGTTTGTTGAGAAGAGGCACTTTTACTGAGTTTGAAATGATAGCAACGAAAGAAAAGCGAGATCTGAAGCAAAAGGCGCTAACCCAAAATGGTGTCATGTGGGGGGCATCTTCAGGTGCTTTTGCCCATCTGGTATTCCAGGACGGTTGACCTTACGACCATTCAGCTGTGTAGTAGACCATGAGAACAATCCTCCCTTTTTGTTCACACAGGCTGCCTCCTCCAGCACACTTCCCCTCCCAAAAGCCAATCTTCTCCCCTCCCTGTTACTATGGCAGTCCAAATAGCAAGAAAGCAAGCAAGCATCAAAGAGGCTGACATTCGGCCCTCCTGCAGTAGAGGTGTTAGCCCTGAAAAAAACACACACCACAAAATAGACATCATAGAAACAAAAGAAACAACCGAAAATACAGGGGCATTTACATTAGTCACGTCAAGGCTTCCTGATTTGCAACTCCTGTCACCCATAGCAGATTGGAAAGGCTGGGGTGTACGTTGTACAAGCAGTCCTCGACTTACGACCAAAATATGAGCCCTAAGTTTATGTTGCTCGGCAAAACTTTTTGTTGTGAGTTTTGCCCCCATTTTATGACTTTTCTCACCACCGTTGTTAATTGACTCACTGAAGTTGTTTAGTTTGTGAGATGGTTGCTAAGCGAATCCAGATTCCCCAGTTTCTTGGCTTGTCAGAACGACGCAAAAGGGGAATCCCCTGGATGTTGCAACCCATCCTATGTCCATGCTTCCGAATTTGGATCGGGTGACCCCAGGAGGCAGCAGTGGTCCTAAAGTGTGAAAAGCGGTCCTTTTTTTCACTGCCGTTTTAAGTTTGAACGGCCACTAAACAAGCGGTTGTAAGTCGAGGATTACCTGTACACTTGTGAATTGGAGAGCGAGAGAGCAGGGACCCTTTCAGGGAAGACTGTGCCCACCTGGGAAAAGGAGGAGGATTTGCACACTCACAAAATGGCTCCTAAGCTGGGCATGATGTCTTTTTTACTACTTCCCCCAGGCAGCAGTGGGTGCGTGTGTGTGTGTTCCTTTGTCGTTTTTGTGTATGGAAACATCTTTCAGTGTTCCCCCCTCCCATGTAATAGACTCTCCCCCTTCTGTTTCCCTCTTTGTCTCTCTCTCCTCTTTCTCTCCCTCTGTCTTCCTCTCCCTCCCTCCCTCTCCTCCCCTCTTTCTCTCCCTCTGTGTGTCTCCACCTCTTTCTTCTCTCTTTCTCTCCCTCTCTGTCTTCCTTTCTTTCCCTCTCTCTCCTCACTTTCTGTCTGTCTCCCTCCCACTCTCTCCCTCTCTGCTTCTCCTCTCTCCCTCTCTGTTCTCCCTCTCTCTCTGTCTCCCTCCCCCTTCTCTCTTTCTCTCCATCTCCTTTCTCCCTCTCTGTCTCCCTCCCTCCCTCTCCTCCCCTCTTTCTCTCCCTCTCTGTCTCCCTCCCACTCTCCCTCTACGCCCCTCTCCTCTCCCCACTCTCTTTCTCTCCCTCTGTTTCTCCTCTCTCTCTTTGTCTCTCTCCCTCTCCTCCCCTCTTTCTCTCCCTGTCTCTCTCCCACTCTCTCCTTCTACGTCTTCCTTCCTCTCTTTCTCTCTTCCCCCCCTCTCTTTCTCTCCCTCTCTCCTTCTGTGCTTTCTCATTGCATGTGTATTTTTGACGTGATTTCCCGGGGAGCGTTCCCTGCACCCTACAAAGCGAGGTGGGAAGTAGATTTCTCAGTGGTTTACCCACCCACACATCCACCCACGCAAGAATGTCTGTGAGATTTTTTGAAATACAGATGTGCTGTTAGTCTGCGTTTGTGTGCTTGAAAGGAGGGATGTGTGTGGGGAGGAAGAAGGGGACAGGGGGGAGGAGGAGGAGGACAAGGAGGAGAAGCTTAGAGAGGGCGAAAGATTGCCCAATCCTCCTCCTCCAACCCTCCGCCTTTCTACCGCTAATGACATTACCTAGTTGGATCATGAAACGTCTGCAAGAAAAGAAAGCTCAGAGAGCATCAAAGACCCCACTGTGAATCACAGAGTCTCGTAAACCTTTTCTCTATGATTAAAAGCTAGAACAAGTGATAGAAAGAAGAGAAGGGGGAATATTTGAATTGAATATCAGAGTTGGAAGGGACCTTGGAGGTCTTCTAGTCCAGCCCCCTGCCTAGGCAGGAAACCCTATACCATGTCAGACAAACGGCTATCCATTTGTGTATCCATATTAGTGTATACCAGGGGTGTCTGGGAGTTGAAGTCCACAAGTCTTAAAGTTCCCAAGTTTGGACACCCCTGGTGTATACACTTTATAACAATACAAGTAATAACAAGATATAACATTGAATAATTGAATAATGATGGACCATAACCTAATATAAGCATTTATTGTTATTATTATTGTTATTGTTATTATTGTTATTATCATTAATAATAATATATACATAATTTGATTGAATGTAATAATTACAATTAATTTTATTAGCTTTATTTGTATCAGAATGTGTGACACCTCGGTGCCACACTATCCACCCATTGATTTGATTTATATATATATATATATATCAATATATAATTTAAAAACGTGAACATAAATCAAGACATCTTTCCTCTTCCCAGGCCCATGGTGCCCTCCAAGGGGGACAAGCTGGAGCTTCAGGATTGCTTGGAGTACAGTCGGAGGGCGAAGGTAACCCCGATTGTCCCCCCATTATTCTTGCCTGGGATAAAGGAGGGTGCGGAAGGTTTCCCGTCCGTGCATGCCAGCTGCCTCCGGATGTCGGGATTGCAAAGTGTGTGTGTGTGTGTTGGCCCCCCCTTTTTTTCTGGCCCAGGGTCCTCGGTCACCCTGATGCCCAAAGGGGGAAAGTAAGAGGCAGCCCTATACTTACAACGGTTACAAGGACCGTCCCAGGTGGCCGCAAAGAAAAATCAGCAGGCACCCCACCCCCCCCCAATTAGGAATGCTACCTGCGCTGACAATGCTCCCATTGTTTACCTGTCACTCAGAAACCACCGTGACGAGCTTTTGTGTGTGTGTTTTTTTCATTCGAGAGGGCAGCGATGGCGAACCTTTTTTGGCTCGTGTGCCATAAGTGGGGGGAGCGCAGGGGGGGGCATGTGCAGGTATGCCGCACCCATAATGCAATGCGCGACCCCACCCAGTGCACATGCGCGCACTAGAGGCGCGACCCCCCCATTTTATGCATGCTTTTTTCACCCTCCCCAGGCTCCAGAGCCTTTATAGGAGCCTGGGGAAGGTGAAAAGAGCCCCCCTCGCTCCCCCTGGAAGCCCTCTGGAGGCTTCAGGGACCTTCAGGACGCTTCCCTGAAGCCTCCGGAGCAGTCAAAACGAACCTCTGAGCAAACTGGAAGTCCCGAACTTCCGGTTTGCCCGTAGAGCTGGTTTTTTGCGCTCCGGAGGCTTCAGGGAAGCTCCTGAAGCCTCCGGAGGACCTCGGGGAGGGGGGGGCTCTTTTCGCCCTCCCCATGCTCCCATAAAGCCTCTGGAGCCTGGGGAGGGAGAAAAATGGCTTTAAAAAGGGGTGAACTCTGACAAATGGCTCCGCGTGCCACACAGGTTCGCCATCTCTGCGATAGGGCATTTATAATCTTAATAGATTTATAAATCTATTGGGAAATCTTTGCTAAATAGAATTAACATCACCAGGGCTGGATGCCATTTGCCATCATTTGCATTTTTTAAAGAAAGAAAGTTGTCAATGCTTACGTTGCCCCACATAAATAAAATTTCAAATGCAAAAAAAAAAGGGGGGGGGAAAGGAATGCTACCTGTGCCGACATCCTTGGTCGCTCGGGAACCTCTGACCTCCCCCCCCCCCCCCCGGAATGGCCGTCTTCATCTCCGCTTTCCTTCCGCAGATGAAGAAAATACGGACCATCACGACAAAGACCAACTCCATCCGGCAGGGGAAGGGGCAGACCCTGCCCGTCTCCATGAACGGGAAGGACGATGATTTGTGGTGCACCGAGTTGGAAAAGTGAGGAGTGGGCAGGGTGAGGGAGCCCCCCGTGATGGGGAGGAGGGAGGGAGGAAGTGGTGGGAAAACACGTCAGTCCTGGAAGGGCTCCCATAGGGAAGACTCTATGGCAGCTTTACGAGAGCTTCAACTCCCAGAATTCCCCACTCGGCATGCTTTAAGATGGGAGGACTTCAACTCCCAGAATTCCCCACTCGGCATGCTTTAAGATGGGAGGACTTCAACTCCCAGAATTCCCCAGCCAGGGTGTGCTTAATGACAGCAGTGTTTGTTTTATGACCACTGCATTCACTTAACAACCTTGCACAAAATGTTTGGAAAATCAGGTCCTCCTTGGTGATCTTCACAACTCTCACGACGGACATTGCTGGCTCAATGACCGTCATAAGTCAAGTCGCGTCTGTGCCTTGTACTTGGCAAAGAGAATGAATCGATTATTCTGCATTTATTCTACAAGTTGGAGACTCCCAAGAGTTTTCCCCAACCCGTTGCTCAGATAGATTGGTGTTCACACGTTCTCATACAGACCCAGGTTTGAAGAGACGCTCATTGCCATTTTCTGATCGTTTTCTAGTCTTGCAAAACTTCCTTCGGCTCTTGTTTCCCTCTTTCATGTTCTTGAGATGTTTGGGAATCTCCTCGGCATTTTCTTCTTGGTGTTGTTTTACAGCCTGCAGAGGGGTAACCCATTTCTCTGTGACTGTGAGTAATGCTCTCATTTCCCAGCATGAAATGTCAAAAAAGCAGACATCCCCTTGAAATGTAACACAACCCTAAAATTCTGGGGTCCTTGGGGCTCTCTAAGCTGGGTGATTTTCTTGCAGACGTTTCATGACCCAACTAGGTAACACTATCAGTGCTGAAATGGGGGGAGTTTGTAGGGAGGAGGAGGAGGAAGACTGTGGGGTCCTCGGTGCTCTCTGAGCTGGGTGGTTTTCCTACAGACATTTCATGACCCTACTACGTAACATCATCAGTGCTGCGTTGCCTGTTAGTATTACAATACAATACAATACAATAGTACAGTTGGAAGGGACCTTGGAGGTCCTCTAGCCCAACCCCCTGCCTAGGCAGGAATCCCTATACTGGTTTCAGACAAATGTTTATCCAGCATCTTCTTAAAGACTTCCAGTGTTGGGGCATTCACAACTTCTGGAGGCAACTTCTGTTCCACTGATTCATTGTTCTCACTGTCAGGAAGTTGGTGGGAAACGTCTTGGTACCATGTTTCCCCCCAAAATAAGACAGGATCTTATTTTCTTTGGACGCCTGAAATAAACTCTTGGCCTTATTTTTGGGGAGGTCTTATTATTTTTGAGGTGCAGTTCCTCACTTGGGTTGTTGTTTACTTTTAGCTTGTTTGGTAGCTCTTGATTGGGGTGTTGTAAGTTACAACCGTGTTAAAAACAGTGACTTATGACTATTTTTCACACTCATGACCGTTGATTAAAGGCAATCTTGGGAATTTGTTATAGGCAATTATAGGCACTAGTAATTACAGATAGTCTTCGACTTACAACGGTTTGTTTAGTGACCATAACGGCAATGAAAAAAGTGAGTGATGACCATTTTTCACACTTAACGACCGTCGCAGCATCCCAGAGTCACGTGATCCCTTTTGCGATCACCTGACAAGCCAAGTTTAAGCCAGATTCACTTAACAACCATGTTCCTAACTTTAGCAACCACATTGATTCACTTAACAACTCTTCCAAGAAAGGTCGTAAAACAGCGTCCAGCTCACTAAACCCTTCCCAGCCGGTTTCGGACAAGCGACGTCAATGAGAGAAGCCGGATTCTCTTTTTAATGAGTGCATGATTCACTTAATGACTGCAGTGATGTAACAACCGTGATGTCAGGATCCCAATCAGCATCCAAAAGGAAATCAGAGTCTGAGGCAAAGTATCCCTCAAACTTCCAATTGATGAAAAGAGCCATGTTGGCCCATCTGGGGAAACCCGAATCTGAAATCTTCCCGGTTTTTCCCCGCCAGTTGAAAGCTCAAGATCTTTCCCCCCACCCCCACCAGTCCATCCCATGGTCCAATCTCCCACTGCCACGCTGGCAGCTTCCACCCATCCAGTACCGGTCAGGTGCAGAGACAAAGGATGACCTTGGCTTTCTAGAAAGGAATGTTGTTATGGCTGCTTATCATCTAACTCCCTACAATCCCCCCTCCCGTTTTCCCACCATAGAAAATGCCTAGTAGAAGAATGGAAAGTGTGGCAGGCCAAAGACCCACAAGAAAAGATGGCTGCAGGCCTGACACGTGTGGGAAGAAGAGGGGAAAATTGGGCACGATTCATTTAATGACTGCCTTGTTTAGCAATAGAACATTTGGTCGTAAGCCGAGGACCAGCTGTATTCGTCTTTTGGGCCAACTGTGTGGGAGGTCCAAAGAGAGTCCCCCTCTTTGTGGGGAGGGGGGAGTCCCAACTCTCTCCTTGCAGATTGGGCAGAGGGGCTAATGGTCTGTTCTCCCCACAGGATCTTTGGCTTCCCCCTCCACTACACCGACGTGTCCAACATGGGGCGCCTGGCACGCCAGAAGCTGCTTGGGCGGTCGTGGAGTGTCCCCGTCATCCGCCATCTCTTTGCCCCCCTGAAGGATTATTTCTCCTGCGATTAGGCTGCAGGGGGTCCTGTGGTCTCCCGGGTGGAAGGAGAAGAGCCGAGACCCCCCGTAAAGGAGACCTTCTCTGCAGAAAAATTCTTTCCATCCACGACTTTCTTCCATGCTCGCCAGACTTTTTGCGTTCCTGTTGTGCCAAAACAAAAAAAACAAAAACAAAACACCGCAAAACCAACACAGATTTTGGGGGAGCTGCAGAGAGGTACCATTCCCCCCTTGGCGTGTGCGGACGGGGAAACTGAGGCTCCTCGAATGAAGAGTCGTCTTCCCACCGGCCGCGAGCAACAAAGCGAAAACTTGAAAACGGGAAAACTGTAGGATGCAATCCCAAAGTGCCCCGTCTGTCTGTAGCAATGAGCCAGTTTGACTTGGGTTTCTCTCCCGCTGTTCGCACTGTGGGGGGGGGGGGGGGGGGAAGTAGTAGGAAAATTTCTTTTTTTTTCTTTTTCAATTTTTGTTTTAAAGAACGTAAAACTTGGGGGGTGGGGATAGACTTTTGCAGCCATTTTGCAGCCGGATGTGAAAATTCCTAGAGAGGAAAAATTCCTAGAGAGGAATTTTGGGCTAGATGCAAAGCGGGCGATAATCCTACTACACGGAGCCAAAATGGGGGTGGGGTGGGGGTGGGGAGATAAAAAAAACGAACCGTGCCATACGCTGTTTTACTTTTAAAATTACACAATGCCTTAAATGCAGAGAAAAATGCACTGCGGGGTATTTTAGTGCAAAGAACGCTTCTTCGACCCATTTCAATATTCGCTGGGTGTTTCTTATTTTTTTAAAGAGCTTTGCGAAGAGCCTTTGCCACCACTATGGTCTTTCAGAGGCAGGGAAATTCCCAGTGGGCCGAAATCCACCACATCCCCCCCCCTGAAAAAAAAAGACAATCTACAAATGTTTACCATGGTTTAAAAGCTGCTACGAGATTCTCAACCCTGTAGCTGCCTTTCTGTGCTTGGACCCCCCATGGACTTCAATCCTCACCAATGCTGCTGCTATTTTCATCCGTTTGGTTGTTTTCCTTGACTGTCCGTTCTTCAAACCCTGATTTCAATAGACCAGGATAAGGCTTGGATGGGGTGGAAGCCACTCCCGGGGGGTGGGGGGGTGGGATGGGGATAAAGGCACTGGAGACCTTGAAGGGTCTTTCTGCTCGTTCGTTTCCTAATCTGAAACTTTGCGTTCCCACGTTCGCCTCGGCGGGCAGGTAGGTGAGCCTTACTTGATGCTTTACTCCAGACTTCCCGGTGTTTGTATGAACCAAATTTGCAGAGTTGCAGGAGACAAGTTGCAATCCTTCTTGTTCTCTGCAACAAAGACGCCTGCCAAAAAAATCAAGATTATTTTTTTTCTCCAGATGACGCAAACCCTCTTTTGACACACTGGCAGAAACAGGGGTGCCCGTGTTGCTCTTGAACCAACTTCCAACTTGCCATCCGAGATAGGGGGTGGGGGCAGCGGGGGGGGGGGGCTTGGCTTGGATGTCAAGATTGCCAAAGTTCCTCAGGGGACAAGCCTTTGGATTGCAGACGTTCGATCTGTTAAGGAAAGTTTTCTTAAGTCGGCCGCAGAGGAAGTTGGGAATATTGTCCACTGCTCCAGTTTGGTAACATTTTTCCCCTGCGGGCAAACGGGCGCTGTTGGGGTGGGGGGTTATCTCTCTTCCTTGTCAGTATTTGAGGTTGCCAAAGGAATGCCACTTGGCATTATCTGACGACGCAGTTTCTGCGCACTCCAGATGGTGTTGCCCCAATGGGGAGTGTGCAAAAGGCGTCCAGCTCTCGTCAGTTCTGTGCCAAGAGGATTGCCCACGTCTGGCTCTCTGCCCACCACTTTTGCCAGTCTTTCCTTTGCCCAATGCCCGCTGGCAATTCTCCAGCGGCTGCAGGCATCCCAATGGATCCTACTCCGGTAGGAATGACGGGTCTCAGGGACGATCGAGTGCCACTCAAAATGGATGCCAGGAATTTCAGGGCAGAAGGAGAGATTCCTTTCAGTGTGTGTTGTGTCGTGTTCCTGAGCCACTGAAATCCCTGCCCGAGTTGGGTGAAGTGTGTTTTTGTGAATCCGTGCGTGTGTGCGAATGCGGTGGGTGATACCTCCGGAATGTGAGACAATCATTACTGTATTATATCTTAGGTGTGTTTGCTGGTTTGTGAACTGAATCCTGTGAATGTAGTTTGCATGGCACAAGCGAAACGAATGAGGTCAAATGGGAATTCTGCAGGACCCCCCCGACTTGGGGGGCTGTTTAGGGCATAGGGGTGAAAGTGTGGGTGCTTGTAACTAGACATTTGATGTGCCTTCTCCTTGTCTCTCCTCTTTCATCCCCTTTGAAGAGTAGCAAATCTTCCATCTTTAGTCTCTGGCATTATTTTCTATTTGATCCCTTCTGGTTTTCAAGAGAATATTAAAATATAAATAAGAGTTCTTGCGTCCCCAAAATGTAGCGCCCTTTTACGGCATTTTTAAGGGGGAACATTTCAGAAATGTCATTTCCAAGATGTTCAAAGGGCCTCTTACGTTGGTGCTATGTTTTTCTTAATACTTTTCTAATGTCAAAATGTGCTTTTATATACTCTTTTAAAAAAAATAAAACTATCTTTTTTTCTTTCTTTCCTTTTTATTTTTTTAAAAAAGAGCTTCATGGGACTGAAGCTCGACCCCAAAAAGGACGGCTGCAAGTGAGCCTTAGCGAGTGGGGTGGGTGGGGGGCAACGGCCCACTTTTTTTCCTTTGGTCTTCTTCGTGCTGGAAACAAAACGGTTTTGACACACGTTTGCCTTAAACATTTATCACAGTTTAATTAAAGTCAGTGTTCTTCTATAACAGAGCATAGCCCGTTGTTTTTATTTTGGGGGGGGGGTTGTATTCGTAAACGGCCCAGCAGATACGGAGGGTGGGTTGTTCAACCACTTTTGAAGACAGATGAGGTCAAAGCGTGACTAAAACTGTCAACTTTACGAGGTGTGGACTTCAACTCCCAGAATTCCCGAGCCAGCCATACATGGCTGGCTCAGGAATTCTGGGAGTTGAAGTCCACACCTCATAAAGTTGCTATAGCTGTGTCAGAGTTTGTTGCAGCAATCACATCCAGAAAGCACACACAGGTAACTGTTTCAGCAGGATTCATTAATTTCTCTTTACATATAATATAACACGTGAAATAAGTATACAATACCCAAAACAGGTTTTTCCCAACATGGTAGCAATTACAAGCAACACGGGCAGAGGAGAGAACAGTTTCAGTTCAGAGCAGCAGACTGGACTTTTGAGCTCAGCACAGACTCAGAGCTACAGAGCTAAGCCGTGCCCTGGCTCCTAGCTGTCTTGTTGCTCACACAAGAAATACTGTTTCAGTTTCCAAACAGCCCTCATTGGCTGACTTAGTTACTAAGCCCTATTCCAGTTCATGAATATTGGACTGACAAGGTGTTTATCTCTTGCTTAGGAGGCAGCATTGCCCAATTCTATCCTTCCTAAATTTGTGTTATGAGATCTTTACGAAGGTCCACTTTTTTCTTCAGTGGGTGGAAAGGATGCAATTAGGGTGGAATGAGGTCTCTTCCCCATCTGTGATTTGCAGCTTTAAAAGGGCCTCCGGTCCATTTTAGGTATTTGAGAGGGGCTGTGTATTGAATATAAACTCCTGCAGG
This sequence comes from Natrix helvetica, assembly GCF_964273705.1. NCBI lineage: Eukaryota > Metazoa > Chordata > Lepidosauria > Squamata > Natricidae > Natrix > Natrix helvetica. The sequence goes on from NC_138549.1 coordinate 176,597,314, forward strand.
CAGGGATTTGAGAAGGGCTGCGTATTGAATATAGAATATTGGCCAAGTGGGATTAGACACACAAGGAAGTAGTTTCCAGTACATAAGATCTCCGTGTTACATGCAAAAAGCAAGAAGAGTATTTCCACACCTGGAATACTGCATCCAGTTTTGGTCACATTCCAAAAAAGATGCTAAGAAGGGTGTTGCTTTGAGTTCCGAGCTTGTCAATATGGTTGCAAGCATTTCGCCGCCATTTTTGGAGACATCATCAGTGTGTTTTGAGTTGACAAAAACCCAACTCACAATGTAATGATGATGTCTCCTCCAATGATGGGTGACGAAGACGGTTGCAGGATATGGGTTTGATTAGTCTAGGACGGATATGATAGCAATATTTCATTATTTGAGGGGCTGCCACAAAGAAGAGTGAGTTAATTTATTTTCCAAAGCACTGGAGGGCAAGACAAGAAATGGATGGAAACTCATTAAGGAGAGAAGCAACCCGGAATGAAGGAGAAACTTCCTAACAGGGAGGACAATTAACCAGTGGAACTGCTTGTCTCTATAAGTTGTGGGTGCTTCATCACTGGAGTTTTTGAAGAGGAGATTGGACAGCCATTTATTTGGAATTTGCTTTGAGCAGGGGATGGACTAGAAGACCTCCAAGGTCCCTTCCAACTCTTGTTATTCTGTTCTCTTAGTTTAAAGAAAAGAGGACTGGGGGGGACATGATAGCACCTTCCAATATTTGAGGGGCTGCCACAGAAAAGAGGAGAGGGCCAAAGCACCCGAAGGCAGGAAAAGAAGCAACGGATGGAAACTAATCAAGGAGAGAAGCAACCTGGAATGAAGGAGAAACTTCCTAAGACTGAGACCAATTAACCAGTGGAACTGCTTGCCTCCAGAAGTTGTATGTATCACTGGATGTTTTCAAGAAGAGACTGGACAATCAGTTGTCTGAAATGGTAGAGGGTATCCTGCTTGAGAAGGGGGCTGGACTAGAAGACATCCAAGATCCCTTCCAACTCTATTCTGATTCTAATGATAACCATAATGATACAGTGCTCATCAGAGAAAGTAGTAGCAAAGATGAGAAGATAATAGCAACACAGCCCTACTACAGGGGTAAATATCCTTGGGAATAAGACAGTGCTGTGGGAATTAGGTGTTGACAGAGTGATGGCACAAGGGGAAAAAATTGTTTTGGTGTGTAATGCCCAAGTCATAGATGACACCAAGCTATTCACTACGGGAAAGAATTAGGGAGTGGAAGTGAGGGAATTCTCCAACCCGGGTGTTTGTGTGTACCAGAATCAAAATAAATTTGAGGAAAAGGCACTTTTTCAGTTTTCCAGTTCAACTAGTTCATACCTATTACTAAATTGTAGGAAGTTAGCATCCACCCCTATATTTCCCTCTACACACAAAAGAAGGGCAAAACAATGCCTGATATAGAATTAAGCCCCTGGTCCTTTTGCTCCTATAGGAAGTTCAAAACCCACCCCTCTCCTAGAAAAATGAAATATCCTGGAAAATGTTGAAAAAGGCAGAATATTATAATTTCCCTGGATCAGAAATGGAGAAACGTGTTTTTAGGCAGGAAGCAGACTCGCTCTTAATAGCCCCCACCTTTGTCAATGGGCCATTAAAAGGCCTGGGCCAGTCTATTCTACATATCAAGGATATCCCCCTTTCAGCTCCAGGGTGATGGGATTAACATGCATGGAAAAATTCAAAAGAGCTGCTTGTTTGTTCAACAAGCTGAATCTAATCAAAATGAACTTCAACATAAATTCAAAATAAGGCAATTTCTGCTAAGTGAGTATTAAGCGAAACCATCCTTTGAAAAAAAATATGCAAACTTGGCTTGGTTTAAATTGCGGGGTTTATTTCCACCGCGTGGTCAAAGAGCTTAATATGTGACAGGAGGATAACTAAGGGTAAATAACCCAAAGGATTTGGATTTAATGCCCAGATTTAACCCTCTTAAAAAGTATCTTTGCAATCAAACGGCCTTCTCTGCCCTCTCAGCCTCCAAGAAAATGAGCCGGAGGGAAAGAGCTCCTCGGCAAGGCAAGGCCCCTCTAACACAGAACTCACTGCCCCGGCAGCGGCAGCCCAGCGGAAGCCTCTAAACCTCGATTGGCTGCTAAGGACTGGCCACGCCCACTCCCGCGAGCGCCGCCAATGGAAACGGGAGCTGATCAAGCGTTGCTCGGCCTCTTCCGGCCTGAAGGCCGAAATGTGGGCAGGGCGGGTCTGAGGGGCGGCTAGCGTTAACATTAGTAATAACTTACAATCATAATAATACTTTATTTTATTTAATAAATAATCTTTTTAATTTTTGAATAAACGAATAAATAGAGCGGAAGTCTACATATATTAAAAAAGCTAAGGTCGAGTAAACATTGAACGAGGCCTAAAGAAGCTGAAAGCCGCCCCCTGAAAAAGAGGGGAGTGGCCTATAGGGGAGGCGTGCCCTGTGGGAGGGGACGCGGCCTCAGCCGCAAGGCGGGCTCTTAGCAACGGCGCCAGCCCGAACCCCGCCCTCTAAGGGGCGTGGTCCGCCGTCGTCGACGCTTCTTCCTCTTCCGTTTTCCCGCGGGTGACGTCAGTGCGCCTGCCGGCCTGCGCGTGACGTCAGATCCCGGGCGAGGCGGGCGGGGCCGGGCGGAACGGCGGAGCCGCTGAGGTAACGCGAGGCGGGCGAGGCGAGGCGAGGCGGGAGGCCCCAAAATCGAGGCGGTGGCTCCCCGCTCGCTCCCTTCCCTTTCCCACGCCTCGGCCTAGGCGAAGGGCTAGGGGGTCCCATGCCAGTTGCGCCCCCCCCTCGCCTCGTGGGGGGAGGGGGAGAATGAGGGACGGTTGGGGAGGGGGGAGGGGTCGTGGCTCTGCCCGGCCGGGCTTCCCGTAACTAACCCGGTTAGTGGGCCAGGTTTTTTTTTTGCAAAGGATGGGGAGGGTCCGCCACCCGTCCCCCCCCCGCCCCATAAGGTGCCTGCCCTCCCTCCTTATGGGTTGGGAGGGGGCTGCTTGGGGTCTAAAGAGGGGCCCCCTCCCCACCCTACACGCTGCTTTTGAGGAGGGGTCTGCTCCCCTCCTCCCCCCTCCTCAGGCCCTGCTATTCCAGCCCTCCTCCTTGGGGGTGGGGGTGGGGGTGGGGTCCTTCCCCGGGAGGGGAGGGGGCTTCCCTGCACCTAAGTTACCTCCATGGGGTGTGTGGGGTCACCATGGGGGAGGGGGAGGCTTCTATAGGCTGCCCTGTCTGCAGAAAAGGGTGGGGAGGGGGCTGCTTTTATATATATATCATTTATTATTTTATGAAATTTCCACCCTGCCTTTCAATGACTTTCTTCTCTCCTTTCTGCCTTTTGGGGGGTTGGGGGAGAAAGTGCTGCTTTTTTCTTATTTTATTTTTTCCTAGATTTCCACTCTGCCTTTGAGAGAATTGTTCTGGGCACGTGCAGAATCCTCTCTGCTTTGTAGGTGGGGGTGGGTGGGCTTTTTTCTATTTTGTTTCATTCATAAATGGCCACCTTGCCTTTTAGGGAGTTGCTCTTGGGCATGTGCAGAGAGTCCTTGTTGTTTTGGGGTGGGGTTGGGCTGGGGCTGCTTTTTCTTTTCTTCTGACTTGTTTTAATTTATTTATTTAATCTTAAATTTCCATCATGTCTTTAACTGACTTGCTCGAGGCATGTGCAGAGTCCTCCCTCCTGGTGGGGGGAGGAAGGGAAACAGCTGCTATTTTTTCTTCAGAGTGTTTATTTTATTCTTAAATTTCCACTTTGCCTTTTCTCTGACTTGCTCCAGGCATGTGCAAAGAGTCCTTCCTGCTGGTGGGGGAAAAAGGGCTGCCCCCCCCCCTTTTATTCTTAAATTTCCACCTCTGCCTTTCAATGACTTGCTCTGGGCATGTGCAGAGTTTTCCCTCCTCCAGTCCCCCTCCCCCCCTTTCATAAGCCCAGTGAGAGAGAACGCCTGGCTCCCCAAACTCAGCTTATATTTAGGATGTATTTATTATATTCCATATTTATTAAATTCCATTTATTTTTCTTCATTTTGGGGGGCATTTTTACACCGCCCATCTCTCTTAAGGGACTCTTTGCATCCTCCTTGATACTGCTGGGAGAGGCCATATTCCCAATTCTCAGTTTGTGTTCCCAAACTGTGGGTCCCACCTTAGTCTTAATGGCAGAAAAGCTCTTCCATTTCAGAAGCAGGAAAGCTGGCTCCCGCTGGAAATTGCTGAGTTTGGTTTCCATTTCTCCCCCCCCCTTCACCGCCGGCTGGGAGGGGGCCGTTATCCGGCAGCATTTGGAGGACCGCAGTTATATGCCCTGTGGTGTGCCTCCCTCTCTTCTAATCTCCTTGCGCAAGGACTTTTATTTATCTGTTGCTATTTATAATAAAACTTATATACTGCCATCTCATGGTTTGGGGGGGGCCTCTAGGAATATCAACGGGTTAATAATAATAATAATAATTTATTAAATTTCTAGACCGCCCCCTCTCCCTGGGTTCCCTTAGACTTGGTAACAGGCATCCTAAAACTGCTCCAGTCGCCAGAATGGGAATCCTTCAAATCCTCCCTGTGCTCTTCTGCAGTGGTTTTTCAAATTCAGCAACTTCAAAACGTCTGGACTTCAACACCCAGAATTCCCATGCTTGAACAAAAGAGGGGTGGGGTGGGGGTTGGACTAAAAAACCTCCGAGGTCCCTTCCATATCTGTTATTCTGTTATCCACTGAATTGAAGGCCACAGTCTTCAAGCGGCTGTGAAAAACACCCCTCTAAAGCCTTTTTCTTAATATTAATTTTTCACATATCTGAACCGCTCATCTCCCTTTCCTCTAGCTGGCTGGGGAATTCTGGGAGTTGAAGTCCACAGGACTTAAAAGTCTCCAAGGTTGAGAAACACTGCTGTATAGTAAAGTATCACAATATTAAAATATACAGGTAGTCCTCGACTTACGACCACAATGGAGGCCAAAATTTCTGATGCTCAGCGAGACAGTGGTTCAGCCAATTTTGTCCCACTTTTCTTGCCACCATTGTTAAGTGAATCACTGCAGCTGTTAAGTGAGCCACGTGGTGGTTAAGGGAACCTGGCTTCCCCATTGACTTGGCTTGTCAGAAAGTTGCAAAAGGGGGATATGAGACCCCTGGGATGCTGCAGCTGTCATAAATATGAACCAGATGCCAAGTGTCTTCAGTTTTGGTCACTTGACCAATGTTGCAACCCTCGTAGGTGTGAAAACCCAAGTCACTTTTTTTCAGTGCTGTTGTAACTTTGAATGGTCACTAAATGAACTATCATACGTCAAGGTCCACTTGTATTAAAAAAAGTTAAGAAAGGAGGCAAGGATTATAAAACAATGTTCAAGCTAATTAAAATTTGAAGGGAGGGCTTTCAGGATACTAAAAATGGAATGGAATAGAATAGAATATAATAGACAGGGTTGGAAGGTACCTTGGAGGTCTTCTAGTCTAACCCCCTGCTTAGGCAGGAAACCCTACACCATTTCAGACAAATGGTTATCCAATATCTTCTTAAAAACGTTCAGTGTTGGGGCATTCACAACTTCTGGAGGCAAGTTCTAACTGTCAAGAAATGTTTCCTTAGTTCTAAGTTGCTTCTCTCCTTGATTAGTTTCCATCCATTGTTTCTTGTCCTGCCTTTGGGTGCTTTGGAGAATAGTTTGACTCCCTCTTCTTTGGGGCAGCCCCTGAGATATTGGAACAATGCTATCATGTCTCCTCTAGTCCTTCTTTCTATTAAACCAGACATGCCCAGTTCTGCAACCGTTCCTCATATGTTTTAGTCTCCAGTCCCCTAATCCTCTTTCTTGCTCTTCTCTGCACTCTTTCTAGAGTCTCCACATCTTTTCTACATCGTGGTGACCAAAACTGGATGCAAATATTCCAAGTGTGGCCTTACCAAGGCCTTATAAAGTGGTATTAACACTTCACGTGATCTTGATTCTCTCCCTCTGTTGATGCAGCCTAGAACTGTGTTGGCTTTTTTGGCAGCTGCTGCAAACGGCTGGCTCCTATTTAAATGGTTGTCCACTAGGACTCCAAGATCCCTTTCACAGTTACTACTGTTGAGCAAGGTACCACCTATACTGTACCTGTGTATTTCGTTTTTCTTGCCTAAATGCCTGCTTCTCTGAGCTTTCCATCCCGTGGGTTTTCATACCTTTCCAGAAGGCCAGGAGAGTTGGGGGCCTGGCCCACCTTTGGGGGGGGGAGGTGATACTGCCCAGGGCAGGGGCAACAGCAGAGGAGGCGCTCTTCCTGGACCCTTGCCAATTGGAGATGTTAGTTGATGGGCTCTGCAGCATGCCCTCCCTCCCTCCCTGACCAGGTGGGACAACCTGATGTAATGGGAGGAAGACAGTTGCCTAGGTAGCCCGGCCCTTTCCATTCTGATCACAATATCTCCAGCTTCTGCTCCTTGTAGGGGGCTTGATGCTGAAATAATCTCCTTCTCTGGCTTCTGTTTCCAATCATCTCTGTTTGCCAGGGGTCCCTGGTGCTCTCTGAGCTTGGTTGTTTTCTTGCAGACTTTTTTTACCCAGCTAGGTAACGTCATCAGCGCTAGAAGGGAGTGGAGGATGGAGGTTGAGGACTGTGGGGTCCTTGGTGCTCCCTGAGCTTGGTGATTTTCTTGCATATATAAAAATGAGAGCTAACCCCACTGCCTACTATCGGTAGCACTGATGACATTACCTAGCTGGGTAATGAAACGTCTGCAAGAAAACCACCAAGCTCAGAGAGCACCAAGGACCCCTCATTTCAACCCTGACCTTCAAATAGTTTCCTCAGTCTCTGTTATTAGCCATCATTGCTTCCTTCAGTTTGATCGTCATGCCTTCCGCTGTGTGGAATCTTTCCTTCTCAAGACCCAAACTTTCATTCCATAATATCTTCAACTGCCTTCAACTATCTCTGACCCCATTAATTTTCCTTTTCCCTCCCCGTTAACGTTAGTTCCTAGTCCTTTGGGTCTAAGGGTGTTAAATCTCGGATCCATTTGTCAGTTCCTGTGTGTGTGTGTGTGTGTGTGTGTGTGTGTGTGTGTGTGTGTGAAAACACCTCTGGCCTAGAGCGATTTCTATGCAAATGAGCAAATCACTTATCAGACCCCATGTCCCTCATAACAGAAAAGTGAATCACCTGCTAATGAGGCTGTTTTCCTCCTCTTTTCTGGTAGGCCATTATGCCTCTGTGTAAAATGGCAATAGCACTTAGAATTGTTCACTGCTTCACAGAGCTTTCCAGCCCTCTCTAAGCAGTTTACAGACTCAGCATATTTTCCCCATTAATCTGGGTCCTCATTTTACCCACCTTGGAAGGACGAAAGTCTGAGTCAACCTGGAGCCAGTCAAGATCGAACTACTGGCAGTTGGCAGAGTCATCCTGCAATGCTGCATTCTAACCACTACTCCATGACGGTCCGTCCTTCCTTCCTTCCTTCCTTCCTTCCTTCCTTCCTTCTTTCCTTCCCTCCCTCCCTCCCTCCCTCCCTCCCTCCCTCCCAGTGTCAACCTATGGCCCCCAACAATCCGGGTCCTCTAATTATAATATGTATGTATGTATGTATGTATGTATGTATGTATATGTATGTATATGTATATGTATATAGTATATGTATATGTATATGTATGTGTATGTATATACACGTGTGTGGCTGGTTTTGTTGTATTCGGGTCTATATATATATTGTATTTGTGCTGATAAATAAATAAAGGGAGACTAGTATAGATCTATTTCAAGCTATTTAGCTCTCATCAGCTAGCCATACCCTTACTGGGATTTGAACCTGGGCTGTATTACATATTAGGCAGATGTATTAGCCACTAAGCCACAGGCTCTCCTCCTTTATTTATATGCATACATACATACATACATACTTACATACATACATACATACATACTTTTTTTGGCATCCTTCAGTCTCAAAAGACTATGATATCGTGCTCTGGAAAGAGGTCCTAATGCAGCATCTGGGGTGTTTGTGTGTGTGCGTGTATATATGGGGGAATTCTGGGAATTGAGAATTAAAGTCCACCTTCACTTCTCTCTGGTAAAGTGAGCTTCATTAAGAGAGCGCCCTAAATGGACAATGACTCAGATGACGTCTAGAGACAGCTATGGCTCCGAACTCTGAGTAAAATCGTGTCCTTTCTCCATCGATTTTTCTTTAGAAAATGGCCGTGAACGTGTATTCCACCTCTGTGACGAGTGATAACTTAAGCCGCCATGACATGCTCGCCTGGATCAACGAGTCATTACAACTAACTTTAACCAAGATAGAGCAACTCTGTTCAGGTAAGAAGACCCCCCCCCCCTTGAGATCGGAAGACCCTCCGTTCAATGCCTTTGTTCATCACTGTTTCTCCTTTTCAGCAGTTGGGAAGGGTAATGGGCCCACTCTGGTGGGTAGTTGCTTGCATTCTGTCTTAAGTGTGCATTTATTTTATCAAACTTACATCTATCCAGCTCACCAAAGTACTGCCTTTGTATCAAGAAGCAATGGGTGGAAATTAATCAAGGAGAGAAGCAACTTAGAACTAAGGAGAAACTTCCCGACAGTTAGAACAATTAATCAGTGGAACAGAAGTTGCCTCCAGAAGTTGTGAATGCCCCAACACTGGAAGTCTTTAAGAAGATGTTGGATAGCCATTTGTCTGAAACGGTAGAGGGTTTCCTGCCTAGGCAGAGGGTTGGACTAGAAGACCTCCAAGGTCCCTTCCAACTCTACTATTGTATTGTATTGTATCATTGGCCCAGTCTTCTTGAAATTGCTACTTGGAATGCTTACTATATCTTCCTAGGGAGTAGAATGAGATTCTACCTGCACCACTTTTTTGGGGGGGGTGGGGGGTGGGATCTTAAGTGTGTCTTTAACTTTCTATGCAGTTGTGTGCTTTAAATGTCTCATTTGGGCAAAATGGTGGAGAGCTGAATAGCAATAGCCCTTAGACTTATATACTGCTTCACAAGTGCTTATTGCCCTCTCTAAGCTGTTTCCAGAGTCAGCCTCTTGCCCCCAACAATCTGGGTCCTCATTTTACCAATGTGGGAAAGATGGAAGGCTGAGAACCTACAGCCAGTCAGAATCAAACTGCTGGCAGTATGCAGAGTTTTCCTGCAATACTGCATTCTAACCACTGTGCCACTATGGCAAGGGAGGGAGGAAAGGAATGGAGGGATGAAGGAAGGAAGGAAGGTAGGTAGGTAGATATTGCAATAGCAATTGCACTTATATGCCATTTTACAGCCCACTCTTAAGTGGGTTACAGAGTCAGCCTCTTGCCCCCAACAATCTGGGTCCTCATTTTACTGACCGTGGAAAGATGGAAGGCTGAGTCAACCTTGAGCCAGTCAGGATCAAACCCCTGACCGAGAACCCCAGTTTGTCTGCAATACTTTTAATAGAATAGCAGAGTTGGAAGAGAGGTCTTCTAGTCCATCCCACTGCTTCTGCAGGAAACTCTACGATCCCAGACAAATGGCTGTCCAATCTCTTCTTAAAAGCCTCCAGCATCGGAGCATTCACAACTTCTGGTGGCAGGCTGTTCCACTGGTTGATTGTTCTGGCTGTCAGAAAACTTCTCCTTAATTCCAGGTTGCTTCTCTCCTTGATTAGTTTCCATCTGTTGCTTCTTGCTTCCTGGTGCTTTGGAAAATAGGTTGAACCCCCCCCCCCTTTTGTGGCAGCCCCTCAAATACTGGACGGCTGGTATCCTGTGTCCCCCTAGTCCTTCTTTTCTCTAGACTGGCCCTGCCCAATTCCTGCCACCGTTTTTCGTATGTTTTAGCTTTCAGTCTCCTACTGGCGGCTAAACATCTTTGTTGCTCTTCTCTGCGCTTCTCATTTCTGTCCTGTATCTGAATATTTGGAAACTCTTTATAAAACGGAGCCTCGAACTACGCAGAAGGAAAGGCTGTGGGAGCCCTTGTTTTGCACTGGTCCCGGTGGAAGGCCGCTAGTGTTTGTCCTACTGAGGGAGCCTTCTTCCTTGCGATGAAACCTCGGAGGAAATGAGCCTGCAGTAGCCACAGTAACCTTGCAGACTTTTTAAATCTATTGTTTTAAAATACAATGCAGAAAGGATTACAGGTCGTCCTCGGCTTACGACCACAATTGAGCTTAAGCAAAACGATTGTTAAGTGGGTTTTGCTCCGTTTTACGACTTTTCTTGCCACGCCTGTTAAGCGAATCCCTGCAGTTGTTAATGACACGGTCGTTAAGCGAATCTGGCTTCTCCCTTGACCTTGCTTGTCAGGAGGTCGCAAAAGGGGATCACGTGACCCCTAGGGCACTGTGACCGTCATAAATATGAGTCCATTATCAATCGCCTAAATTTTGATCATGTGACCTCGGGGATGCTGCAATGGTTATAGGTGTGAAAAACGGTCATAAGTCACTTTTTCCAGTGCCGTTGTTAACTTCAGACGGTCACTAAATGAACCGTTGTAAGTCAAAGACACTGTAGTCCTAAAAGAAAAAAAAAATCAGTTTTCAGTTTTAGGTTCTGCACTGCAACACAAATCGGATCCCAAATATTTCTTTGCTTTATCACAAGTCCGCCCAAAAGTTACATTCCCAATGGTGAACGGTCACTAAATGAATGGTTGTAGGTCAAGGACTCCCTGCGATCCATAGGGGTGCGCAAACTGTGTTGCCCTGAACTCTTTTGAGCACTTCACTTCCAGTGAAGGTGTCTGTGGAGATTCTCGGTCATCCAGGTCACGGTTGTCCCAAAGATGCTTTTTCCAGCTGGACTTTCTAGGTTTTTCCTGGAAGACTTTTTGCTTCTCATCCCAGAAGCTTCTTCAGTTCTGCCTGAATGGGGGCGGATGCAAGGATTTATATTCCTTGTGGTCATCTGGTCGTTATCTCTCTCTCTGAGGGCTTATCTGTGCCCTCAGGGGTCACCTGTATCAGCGTTCAAATGGGTGTGCAACCTCCTTGGAACTTCACTTTTCAATGAAGCATCCTCCCTCATTGTGAAACTGGTGTTTCGAGTTTCACGCTTGCAATTCCAAGCATTTTGAAAGCGTTTAAGCTAAAAACCCTTCCAACTCGCTCTCAAAACAGCCTGATTTGCAAAATAAGATGTGGAGGCTCTAGAAAGACTGCAGAGAAGAGCATTGGACGGGGATTGGAGGCTAAAACGTACGAAGAACGGTTGCAGGAACTGGACCTGGCTAGTCTAGTGAAGAGAAGGACCAGGGGAGACAGGAGAACAGTCTTCCAATATTTGAGGGGCTCCCACAGAGAGCAGTGGGGGGGGGGGGTCAAGCTCTTTTCCAAAGCACCCAAAGGCCAGACAAAGAATCATGGAATGAAACTTGAAATGAGGAGAAATTCCCTGACAGGGAGAACAGTCAACCGATGGAACAGAAGTTGCCTTCGGACGTTGTGGGAGCTTCATCCCTGGAGGCTTTCAAGAAGAGACTGGACTGCCATCTGTCAGAAATGGTGTAGGGTCTCCTGCTTGGGCTGGGGGGGATTGGGGTTGGACTAGATGACCTCCAAAGTCCCTTCCAACTCTGTTATTCAATCTGTCTCGGAGCCCTTTCCGGTTCCTTTTCTGCAGTTAAAACTTGAGTGACCAGATCCCTGATGTTCCATTGTAATCAGCTTCCTTTTAATTAATCATCAGGAGCTGTTTGTTTTTTTAAAAAAGACACCTAACCCCTTGCACAAAGCCAAGACCTGACATGTGATGTCCTAAGGCAGGGGTGTCCAAACTTGGCAACTTTAAGACTTGTGGACTTCAACTCCCAGCTCTGCTGGCTGGGGAATTCTGGGAGTTGAAGTCCACAAGTCTTAAAGTTGCCAAGTTTGGACACCCCTGTCCTAAGGAAAACACACCGGTATTTTCTGTTAGTACACTGGAAAAACCTAATGCAGGTAGTCCTTGAATTACAGCAGTTCATTTAGTGACTGCTCAAAGTTACAACATCATGGTAAAAAGCGATGACAACTGTTGCAGCATCCTCGTGGCCGTGTGATCAAAATTCAGATGCTTGGCAGCTAATTCACACTTACGACTGTTGCATTTTCCCCCGTGATCCCCTTTTGGGACCTTTTGACGAGCAAAGTCCATGGGGAAGACAGATAACGTGTTACTCACTTCGGAGCGATTCCCTTAACAACGGTGGCAAGAAAGGTCGTAAAATGGGGCAAAACTCCCTCCCCAAACGCCTTAACCACAGGAAATGGGGGCTCAATTCAGGCCCTTCGACTTACGACCTGAATTGAGCTCCAAAATTTCTGTACAGGTAGTCCTCGAATTACGACCACAATCGGTCCCAAAATTTCCAGTGCTAAGTAACATAGTCGTTCAGTGGGTTTTGCTCCATTTTAGGTGCAGATGTAACTGGGAAAAGATGGTCCTTCAAATAACTGGGAGGAAGCCACGTTGGAGAAGGCCCTTCTTCTTGGTCCCACCAGATGGACGTCCTTAAGTGAGGGGAGCTCCCATTTTGGTTGTATCTTGGTCTCATAACATCCTTTGTCTCCCCACTCTGGAGGGTTGGGTAGATGTAGCTGGGAAAAGATTGTCACTGTAGATATATTCATGAACTGGAATAGGGCTTAGTAACTGGGTCAGCCAATGAGGGCTGTTTGGAAACTGAAACAGCATTTGCTTGTGTGAGCAACGAAGAGGCAGCAAGGAGCCTGGGCGTGGCTTAGCTGTTCTGTACTAAAGCTCTGAGTCTGTGCTGAGTTCTAAACTAGTCGTCTGCTCTGAACTGGAACTCCTCTCCTCTGCTTGTGTTTTGCTTGTGTTTCGTTGGAAAAGCTGCTTTTGGGATTGTATATTTACTTCATGTGTTTCATATATAAAGATAAGTTAATGAATCCTGCTGAATCAGTTACCTCTGTGTGTTCTTTCTGGATTTGATTGCCTGCAACAAACTGGCTCCTTCCCTGCTGTGTGAAGAGTAAGGCAGATAAAAGAACAGAATGGTGTCTCTCCTCCTCCAGATACTTTCCCACCCCACTGTTTGAATCCAGTTCCTCCCACAGATTTCTCCTGCCACGCAGCCTCCCACAGAAAACAGGATTGGCAGCCACCAAGGAAGTCCTCAGAGAATTCTGGTCTTTTGCCCCAAATGCCTTTGCTAAGATCTGACGTTCACCACAATGTTTCTCTCTCCCTCCCTCTCTCTCTCTTGGCCAGGTGCTGCTTATTGTCAGTTTATGGACATGCTGTTCCCAGGTTCCGTCACGCTCAAGAAAGTGAAATTCCAAGCAAAGCTGGAGCACGAATACATTCAGAATTACAAGGTCCTACAAGCAGGTTTTAAGCGAATGGGCGTTGACAAAGTAAGCGCTTCAGGAATAGATGTTCACGTTGATTTATTTTGAATATTTACTCATTCATTTGTTTTGAATATCGGTCAGAGGCTAGCATTCCCCCATTCTCAAATTGATACTTAGTGCAGGGGTGTCCAAACTTGGCAACTTTAAGACTTGTGGACTTCAACTCCCAGAATTCCCCAGCCAGCAGAGCTGGCTGGGGAATTCTGGGAGTTGAAGTCCACAAGTCTTAAAGTTGCCAAGTTTGGACACCCCTGACTTAGTGGCTCGGACGCTGAGCTTGTTGATCAGAAAGGTCGGCATTTCAGTGGTTTGTATCCCTAGCGCCTTGTAACGGAGGGAGCTCCCGTTCCTTGTCCCAGCTTCTGCCAACCTAGCAGTTCGAAAGCACGTAAAATTGCAAGTAGAAAAATAGGGTCCACCTTTGCTGGGGAGGTACCAAGGTTTCTGTGCGCCTTTGGTGTTTAGTCATGCCGGCCACATGACCACGGAGACGTCTTCGGACAGCGCTGGCTCTTCGGCTTTGAAACGGAGATGAGCACCGCCCCCTAGAGGCGGGAACGACTAGCACATATGTGCGAGGGGAACCTTTACCTTAATACTGGAATGGTTTCCCCCCCAGTCTTGTTCAATTTAAAGCAGATATATTTCTTTCGACAAAACTGGAATAGTTTTTCAGCTTTATGATGTACCTTTTCCAGGAAAAGCAGCACTTGGTATTTTGTTTTTTTAACATTGTGTAGCTGAGGTGCCAATCACCTGTATTGCTCAATATAATAAGGTGGGATTTTTATTTTATGAAGTAGGAAAGTATTTTTCTTGTCAAGTTGCAGTTTGTGCCATTTATGCCTGCACTGATTGTGGCTCAAAACCAGAGAAGTTAAAAGTTCCTGATTTTTTTTTTTTGGGGGGGGGGGGGAGGTTTTAATCTTTGTCAAGATATGACTAATAATAAACCTCATGAAATACTTTTCTATTCCCAGATACTTTGTGCCTGAGTTAAGAGCTTCTGCTTGGCCAGTCTCCTTTTCTGTGGAAAGATATTTATCTGAATTTTCAGAAGGTTTATAGCATGTAAATTTAAATTTAGGAGCATTCAGCTGTGCTTGCCTCCTTTTAAAATTTTAAATCTGATGTACTCTTTTTATATTCTCATGTTTTATTGTACACCACCTACAGCAGGGGTCTCCAACCATGGCAACTTTTAAGACGTGTGGACTGCAACTCCAATCCACACGTCTTAAAAGTTGCCAAGGTTGGAGACTCCTGGCCTAGAGAGTCCCTCTTTGAGTGATTCAAAAATGTGAAATACAAGTCCATAGTTAAATTGTGGGAGTAAAAGAATGCTTAAATTGCTGCACTTGAATTACTGGAAAGGCAGAAGGAATGTGGGTTTTGATATGCTAATTTCCCCATGAATAGTTTTGACTCACTGCTGTCTTTCACATGCAAATTGGATTTGGGATTTCTGTAAGTCCACTGCAGCCTTTCTCAAACATTGGAAGATGGGCAGAGTTCAACTCCCAGAATTCCCCCAGCCAGGATCTTGGAATTGCCACGGTTGAGCGGGATTCAGCGGTGATATTGCCAAGTTCATGGACTCCACAACTGACCCCGGAAATTTCTGTTGGCAAAAAAAGAGAGTGGTTAAATGAATTTTGTCCTGTTTTATGACCTTCCTTGCCACGGCTGTTAAGTGAATCCCTGCAGTTAAATTAGTCGTTTTGCTCGCCACGATGTAAAAAAAATGTGGAGACTCTAGAAAGAGTGCAGAGAAGAGCAACAAAGACGATTAGGAGGCTAAAACATATGAAGAACGGTTGCAGGAACTGGGTATGTCTAGCTTAAGAGAAAAAAGGACCAGGGGAGACATGATAGCAATGTTCCAATATCTCAGGGGTTGCCACAAAGAAGAGGGAGTCAAGCTATTCTCCAAGGCACCTGAGGGCAGAACAAGAAGCAATGGGTGGAAACTAATCAAGGAGAGAAGCAACTTAGAACTGAGGAGAAACTCCCTGACAGTTAGAACAATTAATCAGTGGAACAGAAGTTGCCTCCAGAAGTTGTGAATGCCCCAACACTGGAAGTCTTTAAGAAGAAGTTGGATAGCCATTTGTCTGAAACGGTATAGGGTTTCCTGCCTAGGCAGGGGGTTGGACTAGAAGACCTCCAAGGTCCCTTCCCACTCTGTTATTCCATTCGTTTCTGTTTCTGTTCTATTCTATTCACGTGGTTGTTAAGTGAATCTGGCTCCCCCATTGTCTTTTGCTTATCAGAAGGTGGCGAAGGGGGAATCTCCTGACCTCAGGACACTGCAACCGTCATAAGTACATGCCAGTTGCCAAGCCTCTGAATTTTGATCACGTGATAAAAAAAAATCATGCAATTCAAGCATGCAGCAATGGTTGTAGGTGTGAAAAATGACCCCAAGTCCCTTTTTTCAGTGCTGATGTAATTCTGAACGGTCACTGTTGTAAGTCAAGGACTTTCATTTCTAACCAGGATATCAGAGTTACAAAAAAAACCCTGCAGAATACCCTTTATGTTTCTTGACTGTATTGGAGTGTTGGGAGAAACGTCCTTCTGGGTTCAGTTCCAAGTGGGGGAAAAAGACACTGGAGACACGGAGGCTCCTTGGAAAGTTGGTTTAATGGTGGACAGGATCACATGGCTTCAGCTCCTGGACAGAAAAGGAGGATCACATCCTTCCAGATGTTGGGTGAAGAAGAAAAGAGAAGCAGAGAGGCTGAAAGTCCCTGGTTTTATGCCCTCTCTGGCCTTTGATCTTCAGCTTGTATTCTGATTGGTTGTCAGACTCCCATGGGGACATGCAGGGGCAACTCTGTAGGGTGTGAGTCTATGTTTGGTTGAGCATGGCTTCTTCCCAGGTGCCCTGGGGTGAGATGGGTCAAGAGCTAATGCTATCATGCCTTAACCCTTGAGCTGAAGGGGGAGATCTTTGTTATGTAGAATAGACTGACCCAGGCCTTTTAATGGCCCATTGAGAAAGGTGGGGGCGATTAAGAGCGAGTCTGCTTCCTGCCTAAAAACATGTTTCTCCATTTCTGATCCAAGGAAATGATAATATTCTTCCTTTTTCAGCATTTCCCAGGATATTTCATTTTTCTAGGAGAGGGGTGGGTTTACTTCCTACAGGAGTAAAAGGGCCAGGGGCTTAATTCTATATCAGGCATTGTTTTGCCCTTCTTTTGTCTGTCTTTTTTCTCCTCTCTTGGGGGACATTGTTGTTGTGAGGCCTAGGTGGGGACTCACATCAGGTTGACAGTTGACCTGAAAGGTTGTGTCCTCAGCTGTTGGAGAAACAGGCTGCTCTCTAGATATCCCACTCTCCCTCTTGTTAAAGAAGAACTAAGGGGAATCTTCAAATCCACAGTTGTCCACCATCTAAATTTTGTCCAAACATAACTCTGGAGGGCAGAACTGGATCACATTGACTCTATTCATTGGACGTTTCACCATTTGTCTAGATCTCAAGTCAGTTTTAATAAGCCTTGGCAGCTTTAAGATGCGTGGACTTCAATTTCCAGGAGGCTGGGTGGGTCTTCAAATGAAGAAAAACCCCAGAAAGTCCAGTTGCCTCCTGTAAAAGCCCCTTTGGGACAAGCGTGACCTGGATGATGACGGAGAATCTCTACAGACCTTTAGCTGTACAATTTGGGATGAAGACCCTTGGAATGGGGTGGGAGGAGGAACGGATTTCCAGAAAAAGTGCAGACTGCAGGAACCATTTGCCCCACTCAGGTGACCCTGAGGACACAGATAAACCCCCAAGAGCTTCAATGACCCTCCAAAAGGATGCAAATAACCAGCTGTCTGCAAGGAATATAAATCCTTCCCCTCCCCACCCTCCAAGTCAGAACTGAAGAAGCTTCTGGGATGAGAAGCGAAACGTCTTCAAAGAAAAAGCCAGAAAGTCCAGTGGCCTCTTGGGAAAAAAAGCACCTTTGGGACAACCACGGATGACAGAGACTCCCACCCACCTTGAATTGAGACCCTCCGCTTTAAGTGGTTCAACCTCATTTCATGGCCAGAGGGGAGATTTTACCAAGCAAACAGCAGCCTTGTAACTGTCTTTCCAAGTTAGTTTGGGGAAACAGCGATGATGTGAGTTAACCCCCTTGGTTTAGTTGGGCCCAGTTAGTTTGCTGTGAAA
This sequence comes from Natrix helvetica, assembly GCF_964273705.1. NCBI lineage: Eukaryota > Metazoa > Chordata > Lepidosauria > Squamata > Natricidae > Natrix > Natrix helvetica. Next base: position 176,614,815 of record NC_138549.1, read on the forward strand.
AGACCAGTGCTTTCGAGGCAGGCGAATGCAAGATCATTACCCCCCCCCCCCCCAAGTAACATGAATTTCTGTTACCAAAAAAATAATAATAAAAGGAAACCACTTTTAGCTGTTTCGCTTTGTAGGAATAATAACACCCCAAGCCTGTAATAGGCAAGACACTTTACTTGCACCCAAGAAAAGAATGTGCGTGCTTTCACGTTCTCCAAGGAAGTTTTTGTAGGCTAGATGTTACAAAAAGCGTATGTGTTTCTAAATAGCCGTGGATTGCAAGACCTTGGGCTGAGTAAATACCAAGATTAGCAGCTTTCTCGCTTCTAAGGAAGTTTGTAGCAATTGAAGATTGAATTAAGTAACAGGAAGTTTGGGCGAACCTTGGAATGTACACAATGCCTGGGTTGTGGGGTTTTTTTGTGTGGTCCTTCCCCCAAATACAGATGATGGGGTAGAAATTGGACAACCATTTGTCTGAAATGGTTTAGGGCTTCCTGCCTAAGCAGGGGGTTGGACTAGAAGACCTCCAAGGCCCCTTCCAACTCCGTCATTCTGTTCAGTGTCTGAATTATTTCCAATATTTTGACACCTTAGGAAATGAAGAAGCAGATCATCTAAAGAAAATTGCAGAACAAAAGAGGTGGAAGAAGCCTTAAAATGGCTGAAGTTGAGAAATACGGTTCCTTTGAGTTTCCACCATGTGATCTGGCCTATACCAAGGTCAATCAATCAGTATAGAGCTGGAAGGGACCCTGGAGGCCCTCTAGTCCAACCCCCTGCTGAAGCAGGAAACCCTATGCCATTCCATACTAATGGCTGGCCAGTCTCTTCTTAAAAACCTCCAGTGATGGAGTATTTACAACTTCTGGAAGCGAGTTGTTTCACCGATTAATTGTTCTCACTGTCAGGAAATTCCTCCTTAATTCCAGGTTGCTTCTCACTTTGATTAGTTTTCATCCATTGCTTCTTCTCCTACCTTCAGGGGCTTTGGAGAATAAACCATCATCCTACCTTTTCTTGGCTAACCAAATGCCAGGATCCTGAGGGAAGAAATGCAATTTGGTCTTTCAGTGGCGTGTTGTAAAAAATCCTTTTTTTCTGGAGGAATATATAATTTCCACATCATTCAAAGATGATGTGTCTCTCTCTCCCTGCCTAAGGGCAGAGGTGTAGGGTGGACTAGAAGCCCTCCTAGGTCCCTTCCAGCCCCATAATTCTATGTCTATTTCTATTCCACTTAAAAAAGGGTCAGGGAAGGACAGAGAAGATGATCAGAGGATTAAGAACTAAGCTGTAGGAAGAGAGATTAAAAGGTTTAAGAGTCTGTTACTTCAACCCAAGAGAGATGGGATAACACTCTTAAATATTGGCAAGGAATTCAAACATAATTTCAGAACGTTCTTTAGGATCCTATCCTGCGCGGCATAGGACAATGAATTTAAGAACCAGGAAGCTATAGGCAGTCCTTGACTTATGACCACATTTAGAATAGAATAGCAGAGTTGGAAGGGACCTTGGAGGTCTTCTAGTCCAACCCCCTGCCTAGGCAGGAAACCCTATACCGTTCCAGACAAATGGTTATCCAATCTCTTCTTCAAAACTTCCAGTATTGGAGCATTCATAAATTATAGAGGCAACTTCTGTTCCACTGATTAATTGTTCTCACTGTCAGGAAGTTTCTCCTTAGTTCTAAGTTGCTTCTCTCCTTGATTAGTTTCCACCCATTGATTCAGGTGCCTTGGAAAACAGTTTGACTCCCTCTTCTTTGTGGCAACCCCTGAGATATTGGAAGACTGCTAGCATGTCTCCCTTAGTCCTTCTTTTCATTAAACTAGACATGCCCAGTTCCTGCAACCGTTCTTCATATGTTTTAGTCTCCACTCCCCTAATCATCTTTGTTGCTCTTCTCTGCACTTTCCAGAGTCTCCACATCTTTTTTACATCGTGGTGACCAGAACTGAATGCAGTATTCCAAGGGTGGCCTTACTAAGGCATTATAAAGTGGTATTAACCCTTCACGTGATCTTGATTCTATCCCTCTGTTGATGCAGCCTAGAACTGTGTTGGCTTTTTTGGCAGCTGCTGCACACGGCTGGCTCCTATTTAAATGGTTGTCCACTAGGACTCCAAGATCCCTTTCACAGTTACTACTATTGAGCAAGGCACCACCTATACTGTACCTGTGCATTCCGTTTTTGTTGCCTAAATGTAGAACCTGCTTTTTTTCACCATTGAATTTCAGCCCAATTAAGCCCAAAATTCTCCCCCCTTCCGGGATTTCAGCAGGATTTGAACAGACAAATCCTGTCCGCCTGTTTTGCTTTGGACTCCTGCCCTGAGCAGGGTGGGTGGGTGGGTGCTGGAAGGGCTAGGACATCCACTTCCCACTCTTAAGATTTTATGAATTACAATGATTCGGCCATATGAATAGTCTTCTGTAAAGCTTTTGTCGATGCTTAAGTTTTACATAATAAGATCTGGAAATAAAAACAAAATACTGACTTTTAAATGTTTTGTGCTTCACTTCAAAAGTGTAACTTAAACATCACAATCACCTTTGTTTTTGCAGTTTTCTATGTTTGTGTGCGGGGGGAAAACCTTCATATTTTGTGATGTTTTAAAACCTTCATCCCGGTGGTTTGGGACCAGCTCCTGGTGCCAGGTCAACAAGGCTATTTTAGTTCAGAAACAAAGTAAACCCCTAACTCCCATTTCTGCACGAACCAAGGAATTTTTTGTAGTCTTCAAAAAGGAGCCTGCCTATCACAGTTATAATTCGTGACAGTTGTCAATTTTATGACCTTTCTTTCTGGCCGTTGCTAAATACACCAGTGGTTTTTTTCATGGTGTGCTTTTGCGGCAAACCTGATTTAAATGCCAGGGTTTTTTTGCATTCGTAAAAATGCAAAGTTGTGTCATAAAACCGAGACACATGACTGCAGGGCGCTGCAAATGGAACATAGATGTGGTACCGACATGCGTCACAGGACTGAGGGGGAGACCATAAGACCTTTGAATTTTGGGTCATAGGTACTCTCCCAGGTACTTCCGTCAGAGTTTCAAATGGTCACTAAGGTGCTGGTCGTAAGTCGAGGACTACCTGTTTTGCTTTTAGAAACCTCTCTGCTAGAATTCTGGAATGCATTTCTCGTCTGGACTAAAGATCTTCATCCTCTCTCCTCAGATAATTCCTGTGGACAAATTAGTGAAAGGGAAATTCCAAGACAATTTCGAATTTGTTCAGTGGTTCAAGAAATTCTTTGATGCCAATTATGACGGAAAGGACTACGACCCCGTGGCAGCTCGGCAAGGCCAGGAGACGTGCCCCGCCCCCACTCTGGTGGTCCCGCTGCTGAACAAACCTAAGAAGAACCTTGGTTCTGGTGGCACAGGTAAGAGAGAGACTTTGCGTCAGGCACTGTGGGTGCTTGGAAGTTCTAGTGCTCTGCCCTGGGCCGGCTCTGCTCTTTGGGGATGATGGGAGAAGGAGTCCCAATGGCAGGGTTCCAAATAGCATCCAAAATTAAATCGGCAAAGGATTGCCCAAAGTTCCAATTGATGAAGAGAGCCACGTTGGCCCATCTGGGAAAACCCGAATCTGAAGGCTTCCTGGTCCCCCCCCCCCCCCCCAGTTGAAAGTTCTAGATCTTGCCCCCACACCCACAAGTCCATCCCATGGTCCAATCTCTCACTGCCACGCTGGCAGCTTCCACCCATCCAGTTCTGGTCGGGTGCAGAGACAAAGGATGACCTTGGCTTTCTAGAGTTTTTTTTTTGTTATGGCTACATAGCATCTCGCTCCGTACAATTTTCCCACCATAGAAAATGCACAGCAGAAGAATAGAAAGTGTGGCAGGCCAAAGACCCACAAGAAAAGAGGGCTGCAGGCCTGAAACCCAACATCCGGGGAGGCCCAGGAAGGGAACATCCCTGTTGCCATAGGCAGCATATCAGGGCTTCTTTGTGCCGTAGCATGTGTTTGGTGGCGTCGCTCGCCAGATTTCAAGCGATGCTTAACGTGGCAAAATGTGCAGGCTTATCCTGACAGAGGTGAGGTGGTGATTTGATTGAAAGGCCACATCTGTCAGACTTGCGACCGCTTAAGCCTCCACATGGAAATGATCCTTGGCTCCTTTTGTTGAGAAAGATGTGTCCTGTTTCCCCAAAAATAAGACCTATTGTGAAAATAACACCCCCCGTGTGTGCCGAATATAAGCCATGCCCCCCCCAAATAAGCCCTACTTAAGAGCTGGCACATCTGCCCACCCACCCATTCCATCCGGTTGCTGGCGGTGCCATTGGCATGAGGTGGGGTAGTGGTGGAGCTGCCCCATGCGCCCTGCAAATGCCTTAGCTCAGGGCCTCCGCAGCCTGGCCATCCACCAGCAGCCATGCGCAGCAGGAGCCCACGTGAGCCCTGAGCCACATCTTCTGCTTCCTCGTGGCCACAACGGAGCAGGAAGCCGAGTGGTGCGTTGGTGCTGTGGCCGCATGAGGTCAGGGCATGGATGGGCCTGGCTGTGGGGGCCCTGAGGTAAAGCAGTGCGGGGCATGTGGGGCAGCTCCGAGCGACGGTGGCACTAGCACTCTCACGGACTCCTGCTCTGCCACGAGCAAGCAGAAGTGTCCCTCCAGCACATGGGAAAACATAAGACACCCCCCCCCCCAAATAAGCCCTACTGTTTATTTTGGAGCCCAAAAGAAAATTAAGATCCGGTTTTATTGTTGGGGGAAAAACGGGTAGTTTTATCAGAAGTCCAAGCGTATTTACAGTATAACACATAGCCAGAATTGAGCGTGTGCCACAATCCCAAAATCCAACGTTTCCCTCCGTTACCTGCCTCCTGTCACCGGCCCCTCCACGCCCATCAGATTCAAGCAAGAATGTGTTCAGAAGCCACTTCAGGCAGAGCTTGGTGTGCGGCTGCCTCCCTCTCCCAGCTGAGTGACCTTGAAGCACTGTCTTGGGGAGATACGGCAGTTATCTGTATCTCCCCAAGATACAGATAACTGCTGTATCTTGCAGATAAGGGTGGGGGAGTGTCCACCCTTCCTCCCCAGAGCTCATGGCAAAACTCTCACCCCATGCTTGCTTGTGTGAAGCAAGAGCCCTCCACTGTTTATCGGAGGGATCCCACAATTAAGACCCCAAGGGAAGAGAATATTTGTAGGTCGAGGTTGAACTCTGGCGTCCTTGGATCTCTCTGAGCTTGGAGGTTGTCTTGCAGATGTTTTATGACCCAGCTAGGTAACATCATTTGTACTAGAAGGGAGTGGGGTTAGTGGAGGAGGGGGAGGAGGGCTTGTAGGGTCCTTGGTTGCTCTCTGAGCTGGGTAGTTTTCATGCAGGCGTCTCATTCCATAACTAGGTAACGTCATCAGTGGGAGAAGGGAAATGGGGTTTGCTCTTCGTTTATAAGCTTGTGGCTTGTCCGTGGGGAGTGGTCTTGTTTGTTCCTTAACATCAAGATTAACACTAGACCAGGGGTGTCCAAACTTGGAAACTTTAAGACTTGTCTTAAAGTTTCCAAGTTTGGACACCCCTGCACTAGACCAACAATCAAGCTGTGCAGTGCTTTCACAATCTAGCCAGTGCAGCCTTCTTAAAATGCAGGGCGCTTGGACCCTTGCCCGGTGAGCAATGAGAATGTATCTGCTGAACAAAACTCCGCACTGGAGACATGAAGGGCATCCGGCCATTCAACACTCTGCTAGCTCCGTTCGGTTGCCCAGCCTCCACCCCGCAAGAGATTACGGGGTCATTAAAAGACAACGACGATCCGAGGTCTTGTAATTGCGAAGTGCTTTTGTGTTTGTGCATCCCAGTTAGAAGAAAACTTCTCTTTTTGTAGATAACAGTTTTGTGGGGACTTCGGACCTGAAGGCGGCCAGAGCTGAGTCTCCCCTTTCCTTAAAGAAAACCGCTGCAATCGGTACTAAGTGGGTGGGAGGAGCAACACCTGCCTCTCTCTCTCTCTCTCTCTCTCTCTCTCTCTCTCTCTCTCTCTCCCTCTCTCCCTCCCTCTCTCTCTCTCCCTCTCTCCCTCCCTCCCTCCCTCCCTCCCTCCCTCCCTCTCCTTTTGGGCTCTTTTGTAGCACACACCGGGTTGCACGCTTCGGGTGTCGTTCACTTTGGTTGGCAGCCGTGCCGAGGCCCTGCGCCCCACTGCAGAGCATGGCTAATGCGCTTCCTCTCTCCTTCACAGCCCCGAGGCCCATGGTCGCGCAGCGAACAACGGTGGCGAATAAACCCGGGCCTCCCATGATCAAAAAGGCCCCTGGGGGAATTGGAGAGGACGAATCGGCCGAATTGATACAGCAGGTGAGTTTCGGGAGTGGGTGCCGGGCGCCTGTCAGCAGCGATAAATCGAATCTAAGCAGATGAACACAGTTGGAGGTCATCTAGTCCAACCCCGCCCCTCCCAAGCAAGAGACCCTAGAGCAGTGTTGGGGGACCTTTTTGGCACCGAGTGCCAAAACAGGAGGTTGAGCATGTGCCGGAAATTGGAAGAGCGGCCGCTTAGTGTGCATGCGTGCGCCAGAAAGATGATCTTCCAATTTATGGTGCTTGCATGTGCACCGGCCTTCTGGCATACATGCACACGTGAAGAGCAGGTGGCCGGTGCACACGCAAGCGCCGTAAACTGGAAGAGCAACTGCCTGGCATGCGCATGGACACTGGCCGGCTACTCTTGCGGTTTGGCGCACTTGAAGACCAGCTGGCCTGCGCGCCGGAACCCAGAAGAGCAACGGGCGATGGCTCACTTGGCCGGAGAGATGACTCTACCCCCGTGCCGCAGGTTCCCTCTCGTGGCCCAACACCGTTTCTGACCGGGGGCAGCCCAGCCTTCTCGTCTTGGAGGCCTCCAGGGACGAAGCTCCCACAACCTCCGAAGGCAACTGGACTGTGATGTTTCCTGATGGAAATGTCGAAGCCCTTCATGCTGGATTTAAACCACACGGGTCTCCAAAAGGGTCCGGGGGTGGGGGAGTGTCTGTTAGCCCCTCTTGGACCTCCATGTCATGGTCCGTTCGTAACTGGGCCATGGAGCCAGTGACCGCGGCCACACAGCTCCACTTGTGTAAGTGGTGAGTGCTCACGGTCCCAGCTCCAAGCTCCATTTGTGCGAGCATTTGCCGCTTATGCAAATGGAGTGCCTCACACACACACACACACACACACACACACACACACACACACGGGGGAGAGAGAGAGACAGAGAAATGCCTGCATTCTAACCACTGCGCCACCAGGGCTCAGAGAAAGGAAAAAGAAAGGAGAAGGAGAACGAAAGAAGGAAAAGAAGGAAGGAAAATGTTTCAGTTGCAGTAGCACTTATATACCTCTTCACAGTGCTTAACAGTAAGTGGTTTTACAGCCAGCATATCACCTCCAACCATCTGGGTCCTCATTTTACTGACCGTGGAAGGATGGAAGGCTGAGCTGATGTTGGTCAGGATTGAACTACTGGCAGTGAGCAGAGTCAGCCCGCAATCCTGCGTTCTAAGAACTGGGAGGGAGGAAGGAAGGAAAGTATTTCAATAGCAATCTATATATATGAAAGCCAAATAATAAATATATATATATATAATTACTTTATTGTCACAGTATGCCCATACAACAAAATTCACATACACCCGGAGACCAGGCCCAACACACATGACAATCCCCAAACACCCCCACCCCCCAAAATTCCCCACCCCTCAACCCCCCAAGCATCCACACAACAGACCAAGCAATGCTGTCCAACAGCTCCCTGATGTTGTCCCTTCAGTTCATTGTTGAGTGCAATTATAGCTCTGGGATAAATACCACTCACATCACGAAATCTCCAGAACTGTAAAGCCTACTTGAAATTCGGTGGGTATGTTCGTCTTGGCATCTAGGTGCTCGCTAAAAAGGATTTTTTCCAAAATAACCACCAGATCATCAGTATTTCTTACGCAGTATTATTTTAACACACGTCGATACTAAGGAGTTAGACGTTCTACTCCCCCTCCCCACCTGAAGGGAACTCTGTTCCAACTGCCAGTTGTCTTATATGGGCGTGGCCAGCGCTTCACTCATCCAGCCTGCGGGAGGGAGGGAAAGAAGGAAGGAAAGTATTTCAATAGCACTTATATACCGCTTCACAGTGTTTTACAGTACAGGATAGGTCAATGATGCTGAACCTTTTCAGCACTGAGTTCCGAAACCAGAATGTGCATGCATGCGCATGCTTGAAGCACCGGAAATTGGAAGACCAGCTGGCTGGCACGCGCATGCCTGTTCTTTGGCTGTTTTGGGCTGTTTTTCAGACCATTTTGGAGCCGTTTTTGGGACAAAAATGGCCAGATAATGTTCTTAAAACCAGCCCAAAAATGGCCTGAAAATGGCCTAAAAACGACATGAAAAACAACCTACAAATGGCCCAAAACAGCCTGAAAAGCCTGAAAACAGCATGAAAAACAGCCTGAAAATGGCCCAAAAATGGGCTGAAAAACAGCCTGTTTTTGGGCCATTTTCAGGGCCTTTTCCGGCGCTCCGGCACCTGTGAATAGCAGCTGGCAATGGCGCACATGCCCATAGAGAGGGCTCTGTGTGCCACCTCTGGCACGCATGCCATAGGTTCGCCATCACGGGTACAGGTGATAGTCGAATTGCTGGCAGTGAGCAGAGTCAGCCTGCAATGCTGCATTCCCCCCCCCCCCCCAGCGCCACCAGCGTCCTTTGTGCGACTTTGTTTTCACATGAAGTGTTCTTTGTCAGATCAATGCGTTAAAGATGACTGTGGAAGACTTAGAAAAGGAACGAGATTTCTACTTCGGGAAGCTGAGGAACATCGAGCTGATCTGCCAGGAGAACGAAGGCGAAAGTGACCCGGTCCTCCAGAGAATCGTGGAAATCCTTTATGCCACAGATGTAAGTATAGATGGGATCTGTTTTGGGGCATAGCTGGGGCATGACTATGCGGCCAGCTATTCCTTCTGCGCACCCTTTCCCAGGAGGTTCACCTGCATTGAATGGGCTAACCTGCATGGTCATTTTTCCATACACAATGGCAGGCATTAAAATGAAATTCTGATGCACCTCTCTCAGAAGAGAGAAAACACACACACACACACACAAACACACACCATGTCACCGTCCCAAACATGATGATAATGTCCCAAAGAGGCTTTTACATGAGGCCACTGAACCTTCTTGTTTTTTCTTTGAAGATGTTTCGCTTTTCAAAGCTTCTTCAGCTCTGACTGGACGGAGGGGAATGGAAGGGATTTCTACTCCTTGGAGAAAAGCTGGTCATTTGCATCCTTTTCGAGCAGGGGTGTCCAAACTTGGGAACTTTAAGACTTGTGGACTTCAACTCCCAGAATTCCCCAGCCATGCTGGCTGGGGAATTCTGGGAGTTGGAAGTCCACAAGTCTTAAAGTTCCCAAGTTTGGACACCCCTGTTTTAGAGGGTCCTTGAGGCCACTTGGAGGTTTTATCTGTGTCCTCAGGGCCACCCGAGTGGTGCAAATGGTTCCTGTAGTCTGAAATTCTTATAGAAATCCGTTCCTGCTCCCACCCCATTCCAAGGGTCTTCACCCCAAGTTGTATAGCTAAAAGTCTGTAGAGATTCTCAGCCATCCAGGAGTAGGAACGGATTTCCAGAGAAAAAGATTGCAGACTGCAGGAACCATTTGCACCACTCAAGTCACCCTGAGGACACAGATAAAACCTCCAAGTGGCCTCAATGACCCTCAGAAAGGATGCAAACGTCCAGCTGTCTGCAAGGAAACTATTTTCCAAGGCACCTGAGGGTAGAACAAGAAGCAATGGGTGGAAACTAATCAAGGAGAGAAGCAACTTAGAACTGAGGAGAAACTTCCTGACAGTTAGAACAATGAATCAGTGGAACAGAAGTTGCCTCCAGAAGTTGTGAATGCCCCAACACTGGAAGCCTTTAAGAAGATGTTGGATAGCCATTTGTCTGGAACGGTATAGGGTTTCCTGCCTAGGCAGCGGGTTGGACTAGAAGACCTCCAAGGTCCCTTCCCGCTCTGTTATTCCATTCATTTCTATTCTGTTCTATTCAACCTCCTGCTCAAACAGGAGAGCCTATACTATTTCAGACGAGTGGCTGTCCAGTCTCTTCTTGAAAGCCTCCAGGGATGGAATCACCCACCACTTCTGGAGGCAACTTCTCTTCCACTGATTGTTTACATGCCATGTTTCCCTCCGCTACCCGCACAAACATCCTCCTGCGCAGCCGCGCTTCCTCACATTTTCCCATCCCGATTCTGCTTCTCTCGCAGGAAGGCTTCGTGATACCCGACGAAGGAGCCCCACCGGAGGATCAGGAGGAGTATTAACGGCCCCACCGACATCGACCAGCCGAGCAGCAGAGTCAGAAGTCCGAAAATCTTTGCCCCAATCATGTGCTTATCTGTAAAATACTCTCGTTTTATTCTTAGAGGACTTTAACTGGTTTCTTTTTGAGAAGTAAAACAAAACAAAACAAAAAAAAGAGTACCTCTTCAAGTGCACTTTGCGTAAGTTTTACTACTACTTTTCCCCCTCCCCTCCCCCCACCCTTCTGCTTCCGATGGGTGTGTTTGTGTGTGTTTATTTTATATTATTTTTTTGGTTTCTTTTTCTTTTTGGAGAGCTCTTTTGCCACTTTTCATAGCGGGACGATGTGATCAACATCCTTTTGGTGTTGTTTGGAAGCAAGAGGCCGCAGACTCGGGGCTACGCGGGGCTCGCTCGGTCGGGCCCTTCCATGACGGAGGATTGGCAGTGCGTCGTGTTTGGGGAGGGGGGAGGGTGGGGAAGCAGGAGAGGCTGCCTACGGAGGGGCAAGGGTGGTCTTTCCACCAGGCTCCCTGTGGGGGAGAGGAAGGGGAGATTAGAGCTTTCCTGGCTTAGATTGATCGGGGCTGCGAGTCCGGGAGGTCAGAGGCCGTGTGGAAGTGGGCCCAGCGTGGCTGAGGATGTGGCAGGAGAATGGACTTTGTAGTCGGCTCGGTGGCAAGGAAGGTGTGAAGCAGGCGTGCCCGAAATCGGCTTCTGTGTTTGGTGTAACCTCCAGTAAGACCAGGGCTCTCCATTCTTGGCAACTTTTCAACCCTTGTGGGAGTTGAAGTCCCACAAGGGTTGAAAAGTTGCAAAAGTTGGACATGCCTGAATAAGAATCTCCTCCTCCACCCCTTGGCTCCATCTCTGCCCCCCCCCCCCCCCAAAATATGGGGCCAGTCTCTTCCTCTCTGCCCCCCCTTCCCTCTGCTTCCAAACCAACCCTGTTATCCTCAACAAACAAACTCCGTTTTGGGATGCAATTCTCACCAAACTAAGATAGTTTAAACAGGGATGCTGGATCCGAAAGCATCGGAGAAGGTTGTAACACTCCACTCTTACTCGACTGGACTCGCTAGTCGGTTTTTGCCGCCTGCGTCGAGAGACGCCTGGGTGGGCACCACACCTCCTTTGCAGGGCCTCCCCTCAAGTTACCTGTGCAGGTGCGTGCAGAGGACTGGTGGAAAAAAAAAAAAGAGAGAAATTGTGTATTAAATAGGCGAGCCGAAGTTGCCGGAGATAATCAGAGCGTTCTGGTGAATTTTGATGATTGCAGTATTCTGTGTTTGACCCTCTCCCCCTCCCTCCTCTCCCCAATGGCTGCTCCTTGGGGAGGGGGCTTTCGGAGGTTTGGGACTCCCCCCTCCCCCAATCCCACCCCATATTCCCTCCCCTCGCCACAGCAAAGACTAAGCTTTCGGCTTGGTGCGTTCCTTTTGTCCGTTTGCTTCCGGTTGTTGTGTGTGTCTCGATGTGTGTAGAAAAGCAGAGTTAACGGTAACTTGTTGTGTAGTGCATGATTTCCTTATGACAATTCGGCGGGAGACCTACGTTTTGGACGAATGCCAAAAAAAAAAGAAAAAAGGAAAGAAGGGAAAGAAAGAAAGAAAGAAAAAAAGAAAGCCATTATTTAAAACATCAGAGGTGCTGTTTCTCTTGTGTGGCCTTCTAAAATGCCTGTTTTGCCCTACAACGATAATTCAAAACCAGACTCCTTTTGACAGGGTTTTTTTCTACTTTTAAAACGGTTTCTAAATAAAGTTCTGTTATTTCAAGAAGGCGGCGTCTCCTGGAGTGTTGTGTCCTTGCAGGGGGTGTTTCTTTTGTTTTGTTTTGTTTGTTTTTATTGGATTTATATGCCGCCCTTCTCCCAAAGGACCCAGGGCGGCGTACAACATCAAAAAACACACATCCCGAAAGTTAAAAAGAAATTAAATACATATCAAAACAGACAAACAAACCCAATTTATAGGACAATACATTTAAAAATGAGTTAAAATTAACAGGCCAGGCCGGCTTGCTGGAAAAGCCAACTTTTTAGGGCGCGCCAGAAGGACCGGAGGTCGGGGATTATGCGAAGCTCTGGGGGCAGCTCATTCCAGAGGGAAGGCACTCCCACAGAGAAGGCTCTCCCCCTGGGGGTCACCAGCCGACACTGTCTGGTCGACGGCACCCTGAGGAGGCCAACTCTGTGGGATCGTACTGGACGGTGGGAGGCTACTGGTGGCAGTAGGTGGTCTCGCAGGTACCCTGGGCCTAAGCCATGGAGCGCTTTAAAGGTCATAATACCTTGAATCGCACCCAGAAAACAACCGGCAACCAGTGCAGGCTGCCTAAAAGGGGCCTGCACCCCCCCCCCGAGTCGTCACAGTAGGATACCATGGTCGATGGTATCGGAAGCCGCCGAGAGGTCTAATAGGACCAGGACAGAGGAGCAGCCCCTGTCCCGGGCCCGCCAGAGATCATCCACCAACGCGTCCAATGCCGTCTTCGTGCTGTACCCGGGCCTGAAACCCGACTGAAACGGATCCAGGTAGACAGCTTCATCCAGGTACTGGGAAAGCTGACGTGCTACCACACTCTCGACAACCTTCGCTACAAAGCGAAGGTTGGAGGCCGGACGATAGTTGTCTAAAGAAGCTGGGTCCAGGGAAGGCTTCTTGAGGAGGGGCCTCACCACCGCCTCCTTCAAGGCGGTGGGAAAGAGCCCCTCTCTCAATGAAGCGTTGGTAATCGCCTGGAGCCAGCCTCGTGTCACCTCCCGGGAAGCCGAAACTAACCAAGAGGGACACGGGTCCAGCACACAAGCGGCAGCACTGAGTCTCCCCATAATCCTGTCCATGCCTTCGGGGGTCACAGGGTCAAACCCATCCCAGATTGTCTCCTCAAGATTCATCCCTGTCGGCTCGCCCGAATCTACCCAGTCAGAGTCCAAGCCTGTCCGGATCTGAGCGATTTTATCCTGCAGATACTGAACAAATTCTTCAGCCCTACCCTGCAAGGGGTCTTCCCCAGTTCCTTGGTTAAGTAAGGAGCGGGTCACCCTAAACAGGGCGGCTGGGCAGTTATCTGCGGACGCGACAAGAGCGGAAAAATATTGTCGTTTTGCCACTTCTATCGCCACTAAGTAGGATTTAATATGAATTCTTACTAGTGTTCGATCAGATTCGGACCGGCTGGCCCTCCAGCCACTCTCTAGGCGTTTTTTCCGGCGTTTCATCTCCCGAAGCTCCTCGGTAAACCAGGGAGCCACCCGGGATCGACACCGGGTCAGAGGCTGCAAAGGCACAACGCGATCCAAGGCCCCAGCGGCAGCCCTATCCCAGGCTCCCACTTGGGCTTCGATCGGGTTGTGAGCAAGGGATTCAGGAAAAGTCCCAAGCTCCATCAGGAACCTTTCGGGGTCCATCAGGTGCCTGGGGCGGAACCATCTTGTCAGTTCCACCTCCCTGCGGCGAGGGGTAGCGGTATGGAAGTCAAGCCTGATGAGGAAATGATCAGACCATGACAAGGGTTGAATAGAAATATCCCCTAAATCTAGATCATTCATCCACTGCCCAGAGACAAAAATCAGGTCGAGCGTGTGTCCCCCATTATGGGTGGGGTCTTGAATTAACTGAGTTACGTCCATAGCTGTCATGGAAGCCATGAACTCCTGAGCTGACTCGGATGTCTCGCAAATGGAAGGCAGATTAAAATCCCCCAGGACCATAAACCTGGGGAAATCAACCCCCAATCCAGCTAATATATGTAGCAGGGCCGATGAAACGTAGCAGGGAGACAGGTACATAACAAAAAGGCCCACCTGAGCTCCAAGGCCCCACTTCACAAAGGGACTCACACCCGCCTATCTGAGGCACAGTGACCTCCTGAGGTCTGAGACTTTCCCAAATAACCACCGCCCCCCCGCCCCTGCCCTGGGCTCTCGGCTGGTGAAACGCCCGGAAGCCTGGTGGGCATAGTTCGCTAAGAGGCACACCCCGCTCATGGCCCAACCAGGTCTCCGCAATGCACGCCAGGTCCGCTCTACCCTCTTGTATGAGGTCGTAAATGAGAGGAGCCTTATGTACCACGGACCTGGCGTTAAGCGACACCAGCCGGAGACCAGGGTCCTGTAATCCCGAGCACCCGGGGATGCGAGAAGGGTGATGAGGGTCGGAACGCGCGATCGCTCTTAAACAGCAAACCCACGCCCTCCGAACATCATTTGGCCCTCGGCCCCCACCATATTTGCCTCTCCCACAAACAGTAGAGATGGTGAACCCCCCAATGGAATGGCTTAATGTCTCCCCCAGAATCCCAACCCTTCTTAGCCCTCCCAACCCACACCCATTAGTTAGCTCTGGCCTGTGCCCTGGCAGACCCCCCCCAAGCCTGTCTGAGCCATCCGAATCAACCCCCCCCTTAAAATTTGGTTTAAAAGCCCCTGTAAAAAACCCCTAAGAAGTCTCTTCTTCGCATGCCACCTCTCGGGATCCCAAGATCCGTCATTAAGGAAGCGTCTTGATAGGCCAGAAGGCCATCCCCGGGAAAGGGGGAGTTCCCGGAGGGAGTAAAGTTCTGTCGCAGTATAGCATAGAGGAGAGTGTGGCATCAACCAAACGGGATGACATCATGGGGAGATGGAACGAGGAGATGACATGTCCATGGAGGGGGCGGGGCAGCCGGCAGTGTTCAAGGGGGTAGCAGGAAGCTTATGTCCATCATAAAAATAGTCGGTGTTGGGGACAATATGTAAGGGTAACGGACAGCTGTCCAAAATCGCAGCAGATGCTAGCTTGCGAGGTGGTAAAGCGGCCAGTGATGGTTGCAACGAGGACAGCGGCGGCATCGGCGGCTGCTCCAACTTTTATTTCTCCACCAGGCCCTTTTTCTTGTAACGTCCAAGTTCTCCGTCCGTTTTGTTCACGTCACCCTTGGTTTGCTGTGTTTTCGCCCTGCCTGGGGTTATAGTTCGCATCGGGATGCGTGGTCCAGCAGCTTTGGGGTGGATTCGGAGCCCCTTTGGTCCCCTCTCAAAGGCACCCAGTTAGAAAGTGGGAGACGGTGAGCTCAGCCCTGAAAGCCAGTTGGGTGATTGGGCCAATCCCTGGGGACTGGGAGTTCTAGTCCCATCTTGGCATGTAAGACAGCTGGGTCGCTTTGGGCCAATCACCAGGAGACTGTGAGTTCTAGTCCTGCCTTAGGCCTGTGAGCAGGGGTGGGAACAAAAGAGGGGCGAATGGGGAGGGGGCTTTTGCAGGAAACAATTCGTTCCTTCAGTTGTTTCAAGAGTGGAAAGTTCTGTTTGTGACTCCAAGAGACTCTGTGCCAAGTGTTGCCTTGCCCTGCCTTTGGAAACTAATTACCTGGCAGCTCTTCAGACGAGATAAGGTTCGTGTGGATAAACATTCCTCGGAAAGGCTGTTTGCTAAGCCTGGCCGACTGTGAGTGAAAGGAATTCTCAGTCGTGTAAATGAAAGGGGTTTTTCTGGACTTTACTTCTGGTCACTGAGAGTGACGGATGTGTGCGTCCGCCCTGTGCTTTCTTGGTGGGCTCCCCTTGGCTTGGGGGGAGCACAGGGTGCCTCGTAGGGGTGCCCTGCCTTAGGGGCGGCTTGCTGGGGTCCCCTGGATCGGCGGCGGCTGCGGGGGGGTGTCTCCGGCTTTGCCCCAGGAGCCGAGAAGCGAGGGGGTGCGCGACGGAGCTCTGACAGCCTTTGCTACGAGGCGGCTGGATGATCGGCAATCTGAAGGCTACAGCTGAAGTGCGGTGAGATGGGAACCCTCCCCAACTCTCTTTTTGACATAGTTAAATGAAAGAATATCAGTTTTCATAAGACTTTCAATCTCTTTTTGGGAAGTGTGATTGGAGGGGGGGGGATTACCCCTCCCTCGGAAAAGCGGCTTTGGACTTATCTCCTCTCTCTCGGAGGAGAGAGGGAGAGTTTTAAAAAAGAATCCCACTCTTTATAAGCAATGGCAAAATGACTTTCTTAATGCAATTGTGAAAGAAAAGTGGTGATCTGACTCCTTTGAAAACTTTTGATCTGTTGCTTCCTGATCTCCGGTGCTGGCAGAGCAAGATGGCACACTTCCTCTTTCTTCATGCTTTTTGAAATCAGACTCCTCCTTTGAAAAATCTTGCTGGCACTGTACTTATACCTCTGTGACTCCTAGAAGCATCTCTTGTCACATAGTATCTTGGATTTGGAATGATTTAATTGATTGGATCTGAACTATACAGAAGGTCTTTATTCCTGTCTCGTGGCCTCTCTTGGTTGTGCTTTTCCACAGTCGCCATTTCCTTGTATGGACATAAATATCTCTGAGTTTTTATGATGGCCCCGAAGAAACCACCGCCTGGGAAGCCAGGATCCGCTCCAACATCTTCAACATCCAGCTCAATTGGACAACAGTCACTGACTTCATTTTTACAACCAAAAGCCCCCGAAGGGGACTCAGTAACTCACCAGATGCTTCAAAAGATCTTAAAAGGGCAGGAAGAATTGAAAAAACAATTGACAGAAATGAATGAACAACTCAGAGAAAATCAAAATCAAATTGCACAAAATAAACAAAGAATAGACGTTCTGGAGGAGGGGGCAACTGAGATGAGGGGGGAGGTGAAGGTGGTTCAGAGAGGAAATTTAGAACTTGAAAACCACATGATAAAGATGGAATTTGAAAGGATGTCTTTTTTCCTTAGATTTCAAAACGTAATTGAGACTGACAATGAAGATTTGAAGGACATTATGACAACAATGTTAGCTGAATATATTAAAAAAGACAAACAACAGTTCGGGTGGGATATTGATTTGGTTCATAGAGTTAATTCAGCTTATGCTAGAACGCACAATGTTCCAAGAGAGGTTCACATCAAATTTCTTAGAAAGGCTACAAGAGATGAGATTCTGGGGGTACAA
Source organism: Natrix helvetica (assembly GCF_964273705.1). NCBI lineage: Eukaryota > Metazoa > Chordata > Lepidosauria > Squamata > Natricidae > Natrix > Natrix helvetica. The sequence continues at coordinate 176,632,035 of NC_138549.1, forward strand.
AGGGGGGAAACATTAAAATACAAGGACAAAGAGATAACCATCCTGAAACAGATCCCGAAGAAAGTAAGAGACAAGAGGAAAAAATATTCCTCTTTAGCAAAAAAACTATTTGATAAGGGATTTTGGTTCAGGTGGCTATTGCCAGAAGGTATGTTGATTTTCTGGGAGGGCAGCAGAGTTAGAATTAATCCAATTATGGAAGCAGAGGCCTTCATGGAAAAAAACAAAGCACTCCTAGACAAAATAGAGGACAGTACACAAAATATGAAGGAGGGAGGGGCCGAGGCTTTGCTGGCAGGCGGGGAGGGGGGGAGGAGGGGAGAAGACTCAGATCACAAAAGTAAGCTGGAAAAATATTGCAATTGTTGATACAATGAATTTTTTGTTAGATACAAAGTAAATGATTGAAACTACTGAAAGATATAATGTAAAAATAAGCTGTCAAGATTTATTTAAGCAATAATATTTTGTTTATTATTTTGTAAAAGTTATGAGACTTGGGGGGAATACCATTTTCTGCACCATGTAGCTGTCAAAAATTTTTTCCCATACCTATTACCTTTTCCCTTAAAATTCTGTAAAAACCAATAAAAAGCTTAAAAGAAAAAAAGAAAGGGGTTTTTCTGGACTTTGCTTCTTGCTTGTTAAGGAAGCCTGGCTCAGAACATTGAATAAGGCAAAAATAAACCCATTACATCTTAGAGTAAGATCGATTGTAGAGGTCGCCCAGGGGGCTCCAAATAATCCAGGTTCTGTATCGCTGATTTAAAAACATCAAGATTTGCAATGGCAGCAACTTGTAAATAAGTCAAGCAGAGCTACAGGTAATCCTCGACTTAACAGCCACAATAGAGCCCAAAATTTCTGTTGCTAAGCGAGACAAGTGAATTTTGCCCCCATTTTGCTGGCCATGGTTATTAAGTGAAGCAATGCAGTTATTAACACGCTTGCTAAATTTTGCTTCTCGGTGGGCTCACGTGGCCCCGGGATGTTGCAACCGTCATAAGTACATGCCAGTTGCCATGCCTCCGAAGTTTGATTGTGTGACCACGGGGAAGCTGCAGTGGTCGTAAGTGTGAAAAATGGCCGTAAGTCAATCTTCTTTTCAGTGCTGTCACCAGATGACTGTTGTAAGTTGTACGTGGTGAAAAGACAGAGGAGAAATTGGTTTCAAGATGGAGAAGGAGGTCCCATATTCTGACCAATAAACACAGCAATGAGTTGGAAGGGGACCTCACATCGAGAGCATCCTGCAAACTCCACTCCCCTTTCCAATTTTGTTGTATTTAAGTACAATGACAATAAAGATTATACTTACACTTTCGCTCTTCTTTATTCCCTATGGGAGGGGCCCTTCACCATCCACCTGTGCCTTTACTCCCGAGTCGGCCCTTGTTCCTCAACTCTTCCCTTCTCCTGGCAGCTCTGCGCATGTGCACACTAGGCTCCCCCCACTGTTCTGACCCAGGCTTCCCAAGAGCATGAAGTGAACTCCTTGTCCTGACAAAAAAGCCCTTTTATTAATTGACTCTGAATTCTGCTCCTTCACATCCAGCAGAGTCTTTCAAGGGAGGATTTGCAGTCACAGACCTTATCTGGCTTGGAGAGCTGCCAGGCCGATCTCTGCAGAACTTGGCCAGGAGCCTCGGAGAGTCATGAACCAATTAAGCGAACTAATTGTTTCCTGCAAACTCCTCTCCCCTTTTGCTCCTCTTTTATTTCCTCTGGGAGTAGCCATTCATCATCCACCCGTAGCCTTACTCCCAAGTCGACCTCTGTTCTTTAGCTGTTCCATTCGTCGGGCAGCTCTGCACAAGCGCACACTGGGAACAGGCTCCAGCTGTTCATCTGCCTCACCGATGTCTGACTCTCAAGGCAGCTGATAACTGGCATACGGCTCTGGCCCCCTCTCTGCCTCCAACACAGAACCCTCATCCGAGCCTTCCCCAGACTCCAGGACTGGCCCAGGTTCCTCCCCAACCTCCTCACTCTCCGAATCTGCTGCCAGTTCTGCGGGGCCGCGACGGGGGTGGGGGAGGCAGGGGGGTCTACCAGCCACCCTGAGATCCTGGTGGCCAAAAGACTAAAAAATGGGAAGCTACCAGAGATGTTACTTGATCCGACGACACCGAGGAGGCCTGGCCACACAGAGGAGAAGAGGTGGAGATTCACAGGAGAAGGTCAGCTGGTGAAAGGTGGACAGATGGGGTCATTATGGGTCACTTGACAACATAAGTGTTCTCCAAAGTGAGACACAATGAAGTAAAGGCTTGATGCCCTGAGATGAGGCCACCACGGGGATGGTGGTAGTTATTCATGGCCCTAATGAATGAAAGGCAAGATGGCCCTACAGGCCCAGGGGGAGATTCTCCATCCTCCAGATCAGGGTTGTCCCAAAGGTGTTTTTTTCAAGAGGCAACTGGACTTTCTGCTTTGATCTTCGAAGACGTTTCGCTTCTCATCCAAGGAGCTTCTTCAGCTCTTGGCTGGATGGTGGGGAAGGAAAGGATGGATACTCCTTGCAGACAGCTGGTCATTTGCAGCCATTTAGAGGGTCCTTGAGGCCACCTGGAGGTTTGTCTGTGTCCTCGGGGTCAAATGGGTGCAGAGTCTTCTTGGAACTACTGAAAGGACCGTGTTGCAGACTGGAGATGGGTGGTGTGGTACCCCTCCCCCTCTGTCAGGAGAGGGTCTGTTCAATTTGGACCTAGATGGCCTCTTTGACCCCTCTTCCAAGCCAGCAGTCCTCTCTCCCCAAAATGTGGACTTTGCTGTCTTCAAAAGAGCAGCCGTTGTCTTTGAAATGCAGATGGACTGCTGAATCTAGTCCTGATGGGTTTGTTCTCCTATGTCGCGCCATGCGTTTGTGAAGTGGTTGTTTTGTTCCCCCAATGTACAGATCTGCACATGTCTCACTGCATTGTACTGCCTGTACCACGTTGCTCGGTTTGTGTCTGGGTGTTTTGTCCTTGGGGTAAACAGTACAATGCCATTGAGTCATGTGCAGATCTGAAGAAGGCCCCACACCCATTTGCACCACTGAGGTGACCCTGAGGACACAGGCAAACCTCCAAGAGGCCTCAAAGACTCTCCAAAAGGATGCAAATGACCAGCTGTCTGCAAGGAGTATCAATCCTTCCATTTCACCACCAACCACTCAGAGCAGAAGAAGCTTCTTGGATGAGAAGCAAAACGTCTTCTAAAAAAACCCGGACAGTCCAGTTGCCTCTTGAAAAAAGCACCTTTGGGACATGATGGCCCTACATGCTTCTTCTCACTCCTCCCGAATTAGCCATTTTTATTTGTTCAACCCAAGAGTATGCCCAACTCATAAGAGGTGAAAGGATTGGGGGATCTAGAGATGGGAAACCACTTCATGGAGCTCCATACCTCCATGTTTTGAGGGTCCTTTCCTTGCTTTCTGCCAAGGTCTGAGATCCATCTCATCTTGGCAAGCATTGGTAGGACTGATAGACCTGGGATACGGATCCTTGGTTAGTGTTGGCTTGCAATGTAGGATGTGGAGGAGGTGTGCGTTGTGAACTAATTGTCAGGGCTCCAAATAGCATCCAAAATTAAATCAGAGTCCAAGGCAAAGTGTTGCTTAAAGTTCCCATTTATGAAGAGGGTCATGTTGGCACATCTGGGAAAACCCGAATCTGAAAGCTTCCCGTTTTCCCCACCCAGTTGAAAGTTCAAGATTTTGCCCCCACACCCACCAGTCCATCCCATGGTCCAATCTCCCACTGCCATGCTGGCAGCTTCCACCCATCGAGTTCCGGTCAGGTGCAGAGGTTCAAAGACAAAGGATGACCTTGGCTTTCTAGAAAGAATGTTGTTATGGCTACCTATCATCTAACTCCTTACAATCCCCCCTCCCATTTCCCCACCATAGAAAATGCATAGTAGAAGAATAGAAAGGGTGGCAGGCCTGAGACCCAAAAGAAAAGATGGCTGCAGGCCTGACACGGGGGCCATCAGTCTTTGGAGCGGTGTTCAGGTTGGTTTCCCAAAGGAGATGAGAAGATGCTCACTGTCCCAAGAGTTTGGATGATGACACGCGCGAAAGACTTCACCATGACTAGAAAACCTGAGTAGGGAAGGGGACCTCCTAGATCAGCCCAGCTGAGCAGGAACTCCAGATGTTCTGGGAAGTGAGATCACAGTTCCAAAGTTTGACATCACAGTTGAGTTTGTGGGGAGCCAAGAAGTGGAGGAGGTTCAGGTTGGATCTCCTGAATCGGCACCTCAGCATGCAACAGGAGTCCTACATTCGAAACTTTACCCCTTCGCTTGGGAGGACCGCAACCTCTACCATGAGTTCGGGGAATGAATCTCAAGTCAGCACTGCAGGAAAGCTGAGTCTCTATGCCTCGGTCACATGGTGAGTGGCGCTTTCTGGGAGGTGAGATGTTCTTCTACCAGAGACAGCAAATGAAAGGATGTTGAGAGTCTAGACCAGAGGTCTTCAAACTTGGCCACTTTAAGACTTGTGGACTTCAACTCTCAGAATTACCAATGCCTTGGTAAGGCCACACTTGGAATCCTGCATTCAGTTCTGGTCGCCACGATGTAAAAAAGATGTGGAGACTCTAAAAAGAGTGCAGAGAAGAGCAAGAAAGAGGATTAGGGGACTGGAGGCTAAAACATATGAAGAACGGTTGCAGGAACTGGGCATGTCTAGCTTAAGAGAAAGAAGACATGATAGCAGTCTCCCAATATCTCAAGGGTTTCCACAAAGAAAAGGGAGTCAAACTATTCTCCAAGGCACCTGAGGGCAGAACAAGAAGTAATGGGTGGAAACTAATCAAGGAGAGAAGCAACTTAGAACCGAGGAGAAACTTCCTGACAGTGAGAACAATTAATCAGTGGAACAGAAGTTGCCTCCAGAAGTTGTGAATGCTCCAACACTGGAAGTCTTTAAGAAGATGTTGGATAGCCATTTGTCTGGAACGGTATAGGGTTTCCTGCCTAGGCAGGGGGTTGGACTAGAAGATCTCCAAGGTCCCTTCCAACTCTACTATTGTATTGTATTGTATTGTATTGTATTGAATTCTGGTCTAGAAAGAATGCAGAGAAGAGCCAGAAAGCTGGAGGCTAAAACATACAAGGAATGGTTGCAAGAACTGGGCATGGCTAGTCTAGTGGAGAGAAGGACCAGGGGTGACATGATCTGGAACAAAGAACCGGGGGGGGGGGGGAGGGTTTGTCTACCGATTCCTCAAACCATCTGAAGGCAGGAGAAGAAGCAATGGATGGAAACTAATCAAGGAGAGAAGCAACCTAGAACTCAGGAGAAACTTCCTGACAGAGAGGACAATTAACCAGCGGGACAACTTGCCTCCAGAAGTTGTAAGTGCTCCATCACTGGAGGTTTTAAAGAAGAGACCGGACAAACATTTGTCTGAAATGTAGAGGGTCTCCTGCTTGAGCAGAGGGTTGGACTAGAAGACCACTAAGTCCCACCTGTTAAAAGGAGTAGATGATTTCCCTCTCTCTGCTTGTCATCCATGGTTAATGTTGAGTTAATTCAAAGATTTCTTCAATCACAGCTTCTTCCACACATTGCAGTTGGCTTGAACAACACACTAGGCTTATATGGTCGGCCAACCACAATACCTGAAGATGTGAGATTAATATTCTTTGGTTACATTCACACAATACGTTGTGTGAAAGGCTGACATGAGTGTTGGACAGCTTAGGGATTCTAGGGCATCCAACCAGGATTATAGAGCAGTGTTTCTCAACTTTGGTGACTTGAAGATGGGTGAACATCAATTCCCAGAGTTCCAGGTAAAGGAAACCATGTTAGCATGGAGTGGGAACTTTGGTTTCAGCATAGATTTGGACAATTGGCAAGACGTATGGGAAAGAAACAGAAAGTTAACTTAAGCCACCTCATATAAGGAAATGCAAGATGTTCTACAGGTGGCACATCCCACCCACAAGATTAGCTAAAATTAACAAAAACTTATCGCCACGATGTTGGAAATGTAATGCTGCACTAGGGACCTTCTACCATATGTGGTGGGAGTGCTCAAAAGCTCGGGCTTTTTGGCACCAGATAAGAAAGTAGTTGGAAGAGATGCTAAATCAAAGGATGGGGTTAAGGCCAGAATTATTTCTACTAGGGATCATAAAAGAAAAATATGGCAAAGGTGGACTATATTTAATGCTGCATTCTTTAGCAGTGGCGAGAATAGTTTGTTGCACAAAAATGGAAAAATAAGGAGACTCCCTCGGAACAAGAAATAATAAATAAGATACTGGTGTGCCCAGAGATGGACAGGCTGACTCTAGAGCTCAGAGACGAGGGGGAGACGGAATATCACAAAATCTGGGACAAATGGTACCAGTGGTTAGAAAGGAGAGAAAAAGGCCGGGACAGAAAAACACAGACAAGCTAAGAATTGGAAAATAGGGTATTAAGAATGGTATTTAGATCCTAAAAAATTATCATGTATGTACCCAAATGTTCAACCAAAATGTTGGAGATGCGGGTGTCTAGATGCTACCTTTTTTCATGTATGGTGGACTTGCAATAAGGTTAAAGCTTTTGGGATAAAAATATGGTGGGTCATGCAAAATGTACTGAAAAAAAGAATACAATTTATTCCGCAAATGTTTTTACTGGGTATAACTAAGGATTTTACTAAAGGGGAAACAAAATTGGTTTTGTATATGGTTACAGCAGCTAGGTTGTTGATTGCGCAACATTGGAAAAAAGATTTTTTACCAACAATTGATCAATGGATTCAGAAAGTGGCGGGGTTTGCCGAAATGGCAAAAATCTCAGCTTTCTTAAAAGCTCAGAAGCAGGAGAATTATACACAGGAATGGGTAAAATGGATTGATTATATACAGAATAAATATCAGACTAGGAAGTACTATGTAGCCCTTAGGTAAGAATGTTCAGATTGACAGATGATCAGAGTAAATAATATATGGGATCCTTGGAATTGTTAGAGTGGTGTATAGAGGAAGTCAGGGGGGGGGGGGCTTTGAGTGGGAGGTGGGGGAGGGTTAGGGTGGAGGGTGGGGAAATATATATGCATAATAAATTTAGAAGATGGGATTAATGAGATATTGCTACTTTAAGAGAAACCTATATTATGATTTATATATGTTTAATTAATTTAGATGATGGGGTTATTGGGCTATTGTTACTTTAAAAGAATCTTATACTATGATTGTTGGGAGGTGAGGGGGCACAATATTTGAATGAGAAACCTATTTTAAGACAAGGGGAGGGGGTACAGTATTTGTATGTGATTTACATTATATGGTGGTGGGGGGGGTAAAAAAAAAGGGGAAAATTTGTTTGTATAAAACTTTTTTAATAAAAAAAAAGAAAAAAAAAGAATGTGTGACAGGAATCGGATATATATTTGTATGGTTAGTAATTATATAAAAGAAGGGATCAACGGACAGGTAATCTGACCAACTACATACAACTACGTAATAGAGATACTGTAAAATGTAATTGTTGTGAGATCCAAAAACTATATGGAAATGTTTATGAAGAAATGTCGCACTATGTCCAATGTTTTTAATGTTACTCTAATAAAAAACTTTTTAAAAATTAAAACAAAATCCCCAGAATTCCACAGCCCGCCATGTCCGCAAGTCCACATATGTTGCTAAGGTTGAGAAACTGCTCGGGATTGTGTTACATTCATTCATGCATTCAGCCCCTTCTAATCATCTTCAGGATTGACCTTGACTGGAGATGGACCTTCCAAAGGATCTTGCGTGGAGGTCCACTCTATGCCACCCACGAATAGCGGGAGCATACAAGGATAAGCCATTGGTATCTTGAGGGCTCCTTGGTGCTTGGTGGCTTTCTTGCAGACATCACCAGTGCTAGTCACCACTACTAACACTAGCACTGAGGTCTCCTAGTTGGGTCGTGAAACATACACAAGAGAACAACCAAACTCCGAGAGCAACAAGGACCCCACAGTTCTCCTCCTCTTCCTCCACCCCCACTTCTAGCATTGAAGATGTTCCCTAGTTGGTCACATCTGGAAACATTTGTAAGAAAACAACCAAGCTCAGAAGGGACCAAAGACCCCCACAGTTCTCCCCCGCCCCCTCCTCCCCCTCCTTTCCTCAATGCAAGCACCATTCCCTTCTAGCACTGATGATGTTGCCTAGCTGGGTCATGAAATGTCTGCAAGAAAGCAACCAAGCTCAGAAAGCACCAAGGACCCCACAGTCCTCCTCCTCCTCCTCCTCCTCCTCCTCCTCCTCCTCCTCTTCCTCCTCCTCAACCCAATTCTCTTCTATCACTGAAGATGTTCCCAGAAAGCATTTGAGACCCCAACCTCCTGCTCTTCCTCCCTGCAAACACTACTCCCTTCTAGCACTGATGACGTTGCCTAGCTGGGTCATGAAATGTCTGCAAGCAAACAACCAAGCTCAGAGAGGACCAGGCACCCCATCCTCCTCCTCCTCCCCCCTACAAACCCCACTCATTTCTAGACTGATGATTTGAGCCACCTGCAAGGGAAGAACCCAGGAGCTGAGAGTTCAACCTGAGCTACAACTCCTCCTCTCCTTTCCCCCCCAGTCCTGGACTGAATCCTGCATCTGGATTCTCACCTGGGCTCTGCTGGTCCCAGGCTAGCATTGATGGTCTTACAGCTATAGCATTATAGAATAGCAGAGTTGGAGGGGACCTTGGAGGTCTTCTAGTCCAACCCCCTGCTCAGGCAGGAAACTCTTCACCACTTCAGACAAATGGTTGTCCAATCTCTTCTTAAAGACTTCCAGTGTTGGGCATTCACAACTTCTGGTGTTGAGCTGTTCCACTGATTAATTGTTCTAACTGTCAGGAGATTTCTCTTTAATTCCTCCTCAATTCTAGGTTGCTTCTCTCCTTGATTAGTTTCCACCCATTGCTTCTTGTCCTGCCCTCAGGTGCCTTGGAGAATAGCTTGACTCCCTCTTCTTTGGGGCAACCCCTGAGATATTGGAAGACTGATGATGATCTTGGCTTGTCTCTCTTTTCACAGGGGAGACATGGATTCTGACGCAGATTTGGTCTTTAAACAAGGAACACAGGCTCCACCCTCTGCAGTGAGTACCTGCTTCCCCCTCCCACCTCTGCGTGTCCCAAGGAGCTCCCGGAAAAGGGCCGCAGGGGGCCTAGTGGTCATCTCCTCGGGTGTTGCTCCTCTTCTCCTCCTCCAGCTTTGCTCCAAGTGGCTGGGTTGGTCTGGGACCCTCCTCCCAAACGTAGCCTGCATTTTCTTTAAAGACCACCGGTAGTCCTCGAGTTACGACCACAACGGAGCCCAGAATTTCTGTGTGGTGAAGTGCGACCTTTGTTTTACCCATTTTGCGACTTTACTTGCCACCGTTGTTAAGTGAATCCCTGCAGATGATAAGCTAGCAACATGGTTGTTGAGTGAATTCCGCTTCCCGACGGACTTGGCTTGTCAGAAGGTCATAAAAGGGGACCACGTCACCCCCCACGGACGCTGCGACCGTCATAAATATGAGTCCGTTGCCAAGCGTCTGAATGCAGATCATGTGACCACAGTCGTAAGTGCAACGGTCGTAAGTGTGAAAAATAACCACCAGTCCCCTTTTTCATTGCCGTTGTGACTTCAAACGGTCACTAAACGAACCGTCGAGGACTGCCTGCATTCTTCATTCTGTTCAGATATACAATAGTCCTCAACTTAAAACCACAACGGGGCCCAACATTTTCATTGCTAAGCGAGACAGTTGTTACATGAGTTTTTCCCCATTTTACGATCCTTTGTGCCACCGTTGTTAAGCGAATCCTTGCAGTGGTTAAGTGAGTAACATGGTTGTTAAGTGAATCTGGCTCCCCCCCCCATGGACTTGGCTTGTCAGGAGGTCACAAAACAGGATCGTGCAACCACTGCAACTGTCATAAGTACATGCCAGTTGCCAAGCCTCTGAATTTTGATCATGTGATGGTCGTAAATGTGAAAAGGGTCATAAATTACTTTTTCTTAGTGCTGCTGTAACTTCAGTCACTAAATGAATCGTTGTACTTCAAGGACTACCTGCGTTTATGATGGTTGCAGAGTCCCGAAGTCACATAAAGGCCGTTTGCAACCTTCCCTTCTGGCGTCTGACAAGCAAAGACATTGGAGAAGCCAGATTTGCTCAATGACCTCATGATTCACTTAACAACGGCAGAGATTCGCTCAACAACCTTGGCCAAGAAGGCTGTAAAACTGTGTGTGACTCACTTAACGGCCTTCTTTGGCAGCCAAACCTTTGCGCGTAAATTGTGGTTGTAATTAGGAAACATCCTGTCCAGGTAGTCTTCGACTTACGACAGTTCACTTAGTGACCATCCAAAGTTACAACCGCCCTGGAAAAAGGGACTTATGACCATTTTTCACACCTACGACCGCTGCAGCACTCCCCATGGCCACATGATAAAAAATTCAGACCCTTGGCAACTGACTCATAGTTATGACGGCTGCAATGTCTGGGGGGGGGTCATATGATCCCTTTGGTGACCTTCTGACGAGCCAAGTCATGGGGGTAAGCCAGATTCACTTAACGACCATGTCACTAACAGACTCATATTTATGACGGTTGCAATGACACAGGATCACTGGTTCTGCTTTTGTGACCAGCCAGGTCATGGGGGTAAGTCAGATTCACTTAACAACCGCTTCCCTAATTTAAACACTGCAACAATTCACAACTCCGCCAAGGAAGTTTGTCAAGTGGGCAGTTGACCAATTTCTCGCTTAGCGGCAGTCCTTTTGGGTTCAATTGTGGACGTAAGTGGAGGACGAGCCCAAGGACAAGGGATGTTCTGGCCCTTCTCCCAGATGAGGCTTCCGGGCATCCTGAGCAAAGCCGGGCGCCTCTGCTCCTCCCACCGGCAGCTGATGAAGTTTTCGGAGGTCTATGATGAAGGCCGCTGCAAACAGCTGGAAGAACAGATCAACTACGACCACTTGCAAAAACTGGAGCGGACCTTCCGGGAAGCAGATGTGGATGGGGAAGGTGAGGCCTGGTGGGCGGAAAGAGCGGGACTCGCCCTGGGCTCTGAAGAGAGCCCCAAGCTCTTGAGATCCCAAGGGTGCTTTTTTCCCTAAGAGGATTTCCTTTCTTTTTTTCTTTTGAAGACGTTTCGCTTCTCATCCAAGGAGCTTCTTCAGCTCTGACTGGATGGTGGGGAAGGGAAGGACGGATACTCCTTGCAGGCAGCTGGTCCTTTGCATTCTTTTGGAGGGTGGTTGACGGACGCGGTGGCTCAGGGGCTAAGATGCTGAGCTTGTCGATCAGAAAGGTTGGCTGTTCGGAGGTTCGAATCCCTAGCATCGCATAACAGAGTGAGCTCCCATTACTTGTCCCAGCTTCTGCCAACCTAGCAGTCCGAAAGCACGTAAAAAATGCAAATAGAAAAATAGAGACCACCTTTGGTGTGAACAGCGTTCCGTGCGCCTTTGGCATTGAGTCATGCCGGCCACATGACCACGGAGACGTCTTCGGACAGCGCTGGCTCTTTGGCTTTGAAATGGAAATGAGCACCGCCCACTAGACTCAGGAATGACTAGTACACATTTGCAAGGAGAACCTTTACCTTCAGAGGGTCATTGAGGCCACTTGGAGGTTTACCTGTGTCCTCAGGGTCACCTGAGTAACTCTCCTGGTTCCTGTAGTCTGCAATTTTTCTGGAAATCTGTTCCTACTCCCAGACCATCCACAGGGTGATCTTCAAAGAAAAAGCAGGAAGTCCAGTTGCCTCCAGGAGAAGCACCTTTGGCACAGCCGTGGATGACTGAGAATTTCTATAGACTTTCAGCTGTACAATTTGGGATGAAGACCCTTGGAACGGGGTGGGAGTAGGAACGGATTTCCAGAGGGAAAAATCACAGACTACAGGAAACTTTTGCACCACTCGGTGACTCTGAGGACAGAGATAAACCTCCAAGTGGCCTCAGGGACCCTCTAAAAGGATGCAAATGACCAGCTGTCTGCAAGGAATATAAATCCTTCCATTCCTCACCATCCAGTCAGAGCTGAAGAAGCTTCTCAGATGAGAAGCAAAACGTCTTCAAAGAAAAAGCCAGAAAGTCCAGTGGCCTCTTGAAAAAAAGCACCTTTGGGGCAACCAGGATCTGGATGATGACGGAGAATCTCTAGAGACTTGTAACCACTTGAGATCTTCTCCCAGTCCTGGAAACTCCAAGATAAAAACCCTCCATTCTTGGGGTCTCCAGGGCCTGGGAGAAGGTCTCACCACAAATGGCTTCTCTTTTTGGTTCTTGTTAGGTCTTAACATGGAACGATTCCGGAAAGCGATCAAGAAGATCCTGGGAGAACTTTCTGATGAAGACGTGGACGTCATTTTCATGAAGGTGGACGCCAACTGTGATGGCTCTGTGGACTGGGTAGGGGGCCTTCTTTTGACTACAAAGCCCCCTCCCCACTTTTCTCCAGCCCTTCCAAAGGGGCTTCTAATAAAGAGGGATGGACCATCCCAGTAGGTTGCCACTGTCTCCTCCAAAGGGAGACGCACCAGGTGTGTTGGACTACAAAGCCCCTCATCTTGCTTTCTCCATTGTTTCTTGGTTCCATCCTTCATCCCTTCCCTCCCGTTTCTCAGGCCCATCTCCCCGGGCTTGGATGGTGGCTTGAGGGCTCTTTTTTCCAGTCAGTTACTTTTGAGTTACGCCTCCCCAAGCACCTGGAGCAGAGGTGGCCTAACTAGAGGGAGCATCTCCTTGCAGGAGGAGTACCTGAATTACATGCTCCGGGAATATCGTGGGAAGGACGACATGCTGAAGAGCAAGTGGCTTCCAGAGTTCCAGACAAACATGAAAAGCATCTCCGTGTAAGGGAAGCCTGGAGGGTTACCTCCCTAAACCACTACCACTACCTCTTTCTTCTTCTTCTTCTTCTTCTTCTTCTTCTTCTTCTTCTTCTTCTTCTTCTTCTTCTTCTTCTTCTTCTTCTTCTTCTTCTTCTTCTTCTTCTTCTTCTTCTTCTTCTTCTTCTTCTCCTTCTCCTTCTCCTTCTCCTTCTCCTTCTCCTTCTCCTTCTCCTTCTTCTTCCTATTCTCCTCCTCCTCCTCCTCCTCCTCCTCCTCCTCCTCCTCCTCCTCCTCCTTCTCCTTCTCCTTCTTCTTCCTATTCTCCTCCCCCTCCTCCTCCCCCTTCTTCTTCTTCCTCTTCTTCCTCTTCCTCCTCCTCCTCCTCTTCTTCCTCTTCCTCTTCCTCCTTCTCTTCTTCCTCTTCGCCCTCCCCCTCCCTCTCCTCCTCCTCCTTCTCCCCCCCACTCCTCCCTCAGTTCCTTCCACCACTGATGGTATTCCCTAGCTGGGTTATGAAACATCTGCAAGAAAGCCACCAAGATCAGACAGCCCCAAGGACCACACAGTGCTCCTCCTCCCCCCCTCTTCCTCTCCTCCTCCTCCTCCTCCTCCTCCTCCTCCTTCTGCTTCCTCCTCCTCCCCCTTTCCCACCTTATTAGCAACGTGGGAATCTTCATCTAGCTGCCTCTTCCTCCCCCCCCCCCCAACCTGGCACTCTGCGACACCAATTGAAAAAGATCCCAAGAGACTCCCCACTTATGGGGCTGCCCCCCCCACTTGCTTTCCTCACCATCCTTCCTGCAGGTCCCACTCGGAGGACATTGTCCGGATCCAGTTCTTCCCGAGCCAGGCCCGGGGCATCATGGACCACAGGGACAAATCATGGAAAAGTAGCAGCCGGCCTCCCTCGGGACGATTCCTGACCGTGAGCAGAGACGGCATCCTCCATTACTGGACCGACGCCTTTAAGATGCTCCGGACGGTATATGTAGGTGACTCGGTTTCTTAAGTGGGAGGGTGGGTGGGTGGGGGTGTCCAGAATCCCCTTAGGAAGCCCCCCTTGGTATCCCTTGGCATTTATGGATGGACACCAACCAAGGAGAGAAGCAGCCTAGACTTAAGGATAAATTTCCTGACAGTGAGGACAATTAACCAGTGGAACTGCTTGCAACTGGAAGTTGTGCTTGCTCCATCCCTGGAGTCCCAAGGGTGCTTTTTTTCAAGAGGCACCTGGACTTTCTGGTTTTTTTCTTGGAAGACGTTTCGCTTCTCATCCAAGAAGCTTCTTCAGCTCTGACTGGAGGGTGGGGAATGGAAGGATTTATATTCCTTTCAGATGGCTGTATAAATCCTTAGGAATCCGTTAGGAAGTTTCTCATCAATTCCAGGTTGCTTCTCTCCTTGATGAGTTTCCATCCGTTGCTTCTTCTCCTGCCTTCGGGGGCTTTTGGGAACATGTAAACAGATCGTCCTTTGGGACAACCATGATGTGGATAATGGAGAATCTCCACAGACATTCCTCACCGGAGGTTTTAAAGAAGAGCATTGAACAAGCATTTGTCCAAAATGATATAGGGTCTCCTGCTCGGGCAGGGGGTTGGACTAGAAGACCTCCAAGGTCCCTTCCAACTCTGTCATTCTCTGTTCTGTGGTTGGGAGAAACGTCCTCCTGGGTTCAGCTCCAAGTGGGGAAAAAGACACTGGAAACATGGAGGCTGCTTGGAAAGATGGTTTTAATGATGGACAGGATCCCATGGTTTCAGCTCCTGAGCAGAAAAAGGGAATAGAATAGAATAGAATAGCAGAGTTGGAAGGGACCTTGGAGGTCTTCTAGTCCAACCCCCTGCCCGAGCAGGAGACCCTATATCATTTTGGATAAATACTTGTCCAATCTCTTCTTAAAAACCTCCAGTGATGAATGTCTATGGATATTCTCCACCAGTTATTCTCCATTAGTGCCCAATGTTCAAGTTTGTCAAGATCCTTCTATATCTTAAGCCTATCTTCTGGAGTGTTGGCTATTCCTGCCAGCTCGGTGTCATCTGCAGATTTTATGAGTTCCCCATTTATTCCCTCATCCAAATCATTGATGAAGATGTTGAAGAGTCCTGGGCCTAAAACAGAGCCTTGGGGTACTCCACTGCATACTTCCCTCCATGTAGATGCAGTTCCATTGAGAACTACACGTTGAGTGCGGTTCGTCAGCCAGTTACGAATCCATCTGGTGGTGATGCTGTCCAACCCACATTCTTCTACTTTATCTAGTAGTAGGTTATGGTCTACCTTATCAAAAGCCTTAGTGAAGTCCAAGTAAACTATATCAACGGCATTCCTCTGGTCCACTAATTTTGTCAACTTTGTCAAAGAATGCAATAAGATTAGTCTGGCATGATCTGTTTTTGACAAATCCATGTTGGCCTTTGGTTATTAGAGATGCTGAAAGTCCCTGGTTTTATGCCTTCTCTGGACCCCACCCCAGATCTTCCCATTCCTGTGTAAGAAATGCATTCTGATTGGTGGTCAGACTCCCAGGGGGCGGTGCAGGTGAGGGGTCTTCAGACTTGGCAACTTGAAGACTTGTGGACTTCAACTCTGGAGAATTCTGGGAGTTGAAGTCCACAAGTCTTAAAGTTGCCCAGTTTGGGGACCTCTGCTGTAGGCTGCCTCCCAGGCGTGCTTGACTTGCTGGGTGATGACGTAATCTTCCCAGTTGCCCTGTGGTGAGATGAGTAAAGGGTCAATACTATCATGTCCTGAGGCCCATGCCTTAATCCCATCATCACCCTGGAGCTGAAGGGGGGATCTTTGTTATGTGGAATAGATGGCCGCAGGCCTTTTAATGGCCCATTGACAAAGATGGGGGCAGCTAAGTTTCTGCCTCTCTTGCGTTTCTTTTTTTTTATTATTATAAATTTTATTTTATTTTTTCTTTAAAAAAGACAAAACAACACATACAGAACAAGAGCAAGGAGGAAAAAGAAAAAACACAATTTCATCAAGCATGTCGTTTGGTTACAAGTTTTTGTGCAACGGTTTTTACAATTAAGAATAAAGTCACTGATTATCCATTAAACATAATTAAATATTTCATCGAGCATTACCATTAATATTCTTTCATTTGTGACAACCCTTGTTTCCTTACATCCATAATTATCTACTACGTAACAATAAGTCTTTATAAAATTGTATCACCAATCTCTAAGAGATAAGAATAGGGATTAAGTCAAAGAATTCCCATTAATTCATATTACACATTTCTACTTTCCGTTAACCATAGAATTTCCGGTCATCCACAACTCCAAATATAGTTTTCCATTATTAATTGTCAATCCATGTGGTATTTCAATCTGTATTTATATCCATTATTCATTATATCATCGTTATTTCATTTTATATTATAAAATAGTCACCAGCTACAATCATACCTAACAATTTAAATCATCTCACTCTTATACATTAAATACATTACTATTCTTATATCGTATAAGTAAATAGTCTGTTTCATAGTAAAAGCTTAACATATATAGAAAGAGAAAAAAGAAAAAGAGATTTTTTCAAAACATTAAGTATAGCTTTCTATTATTATTACATATATATGCGTTTCTACTTCTCCTTTTTAGGGGAAATATTCTGCCTTTTAAAAACATTTCCTAATGTATTTCATTTTTCTCTAGGAGAGGGGCGGGTTTTAACTTCCAACACTATCCTCTCCTTCCTCCCCATAGCTGGACCAGACTAAGCGACGCCACAGCTTGAAGCTCTGGGTGATTGACATGTTATGCCTGCCCAACCTTAACCTTTTGGCGGTTTCCACCACAGACCAGGATATTGGTAAGCTAATTGCCACGCTGGGTGCTCGATTTGGGTCTCTTGGGTGTGCCCAGGTGCTAAAGGTACCCAGCTCTCCCTTGGAAGAAGGGTGGCATTCCTTCTAATAGACCAAGGGCGTCCAACCTTGGCAACTTCAAGACTTATGGACTTCCATTCGCAGAATTCCTCAGCCAGCGTGGTTGGAGGGGAGTTGAAGTCCACAAGCCTTAAAGGTGCCAAAGTTGGACCCCCGTGTAATGGACCATTGTTTGTGGAAGGTGGGGGCCGTTAAGAGGGAGTTTCCTGCCTCAAAACACATTTCTCCATGTCTGATCCAGGGAAATGATAATATTCTGCCTTTTTCAACGTTCCCCAGGATATTTCATTCTTCTAGGAGAGGGATGGGTTTTTAACTTCCTGTCCTTTCTTGCAATTTCACAATTTTAGGTTTCTCATATCCTGCTGGGGGCCTTTTGTGGATGGCTTCGCCCCATGAAGGAAGGCTTAGGAAGGGGGAAAATATTGGCCCCAAAGCAAAAGTCCTTCTCCCAGTGGGGAGGGCTGGGGGGCTATAGGGGGAGGAGGAGGAGGAGGAGGAGGAGGAGGAGGGGGAGGTAGCCTCTTAAGAGCCCTTTCCCAAGTCAGAGGAGTCCAGTGGAAGTGAGAGAGTCTTTTGTCCTTTAATTGCTAATTCCAGAGAAGAGGAATGCAGCTCCCTCCTCCATCTTGTGGGAAGGATGGGTTAGGTCTGGCATAAACCAGGAAGCTGGAAGGGACCTTGGAGGTCTTCTAGTCCAACCCCCTGCCCGAGGCAGGAGTCTTTATACCATCCGGGTCAAAAGGTTGCCTGGTCTACTTTTGAAAACCTCCAGTGATGTAGCTTCCACAACATCTGGAGGGAAGTCGTTCAATTGGTTGACTTTTTCTCACTGTTATGAAATTTCTCCTTAGTTTTAGGTAGGATCTCCCTCTAAGGAGCTTCCCCATATTGCCTCTTTCCTTCCTTCCTTCCTTCCTTCCTTCCTTCCTTCCTTCCTTCCTTCCTTCCTTCCTTCCTTCCTTTCCCCTCCCTCCCTCCCTCCCTCCCTCCCTTCCTTCCTTCCTTCCTATTTTTTTCCTTCCTTCCTTCCTTTTTTATATTTTTCTTTTCCTTCCCTTCCCTCTTTTATATTTCTCCTCCCTCCCTTCCTTCTTTTATATTTTTCCTTTCCTTTCCCCTTCTCCTCCCTCTCTCCCTACACCCCCCTCTCTCTCTCTCTACATCCACTCACCCATCTCTCTCTCTCTCTCTCTCTCTCTCTCTCTCTCTCTCTCTCTCTCTCTCTCGGGTGTGTTCCGTTGACAAGTGTGAAGTTGCCACAGCTGTCTTCTCTCTTTTCCCCAGAGTTCTTTGACATTGGAGGCAGCAAGTGCGACCGCCTCTTCTCCTTGGTCGATCTCGACGGATGTGCCACCGCCATGGACTACTGGTAGGTCCTGCGGGTGGGGGGTGGGGGGGCTGGTCTCACCCACGGTGACAAGGCAAGCCATCGTTGGTAGCCTGGACTAGTTGTTCTCTGAGGTCCCTTTCAACTCCATGATTCCCCAATTGTGGTTGAAGATCTCCCACTGATAATGTCCCCTAGTTGGGTCAGGAAACGTCTGCAAGAAAACAACCAAGTTCAGAGACCCCCCAAGGACCCCAAAGTCTTCCTCCTCCTCCTCCTGCTCCTCCTCCTCCTCCTCTCCCACTCCTTACTAGAACTGATGACAGTACCTAGTTTGGTAATGAAACATCTTCAAGGAACTGTCCTAGCTCAGGACACCAAGGATGCCACAGTTCTCCTCCTCTCCCCCCCCCCTCCTCCTCCTCCTCCTCCTCCTCCTCCTCCTCCTCCTCCTCTCCACAAACTCCCCTCCTTTCTAGCACTGATGGCGTTTCCAAGCTGGGTCAGGAAATGTCTGTGAGAAAGCAACCAATCTCAGAGAGCACCAAGGACTCCACAGTCTTCCTCCTCTTCTTCCTCCTCCTCCTCCCCCCCTGCCCCTCCCCCCCTCCCTCCAACTCCTTACTAGCACTGATGACAGTACCTAGTTTGGTAATGAAACATCTTCAAGGCAATGTCCGAGCACGGAGGCCACCAAGGCCACCATAGACCTTCTGGAGGCTGCCAACCAGCGGCCAGTCTCCCTCATGCCTTGCCAGGCTCGGTGCCCATGGCGGCATCTTTCTCCTTCCTTCCTTTTTGAACTAGGACAGATGGGTGCAAAGGGGTTTTCTGCGTGGGAGACCTGAAGGGCAACGTCCTGATTTTCACCTCCACGGATGTGGTCACCAACGGCCTCTTCAACGTCCGTAGCTACATAGGTGAGACCAGGGGTGAAATTTTAAATCCCCCCCCCCCACTATCGGTTATGTCAGGGGTGTCCAAACTTGGGAACTTTAAGACTTGCGGACTTCAACTCCCAGAATTCCCCAGCCAGCTGCTGGCTGGGGAATTCTGGAAGTTGAAGTCCGCAAGTCTTAAAGTTTCCAAGTTTGGACACCCCTGGGTTATGTGGGTGTGGCTTGGTGGGGTGTGGCTTGGTCATCATGTGATGAGGCGGGCGTGGCTTGGTGTCACAAGCAGGAACCTCACAGAGAGCTCAAAAACAAACTATCACACTTTACACAAAAATAACACAAAAGCTACTCTGTCAGATTTCCTAAGAATGCCCTAATTGATTCATAAGCATCGAGCCAAGTTTCCAATACAAAACCAGTCATTTATTAGGAGCAGCATTAGGCAAGGTCTGTTCGCAGCCAAGCCTCTGCCTTGTTTGATTTATCTCTGAACTTTACCCCTGTTCCTTCCCTCCCCTCAGTCTGTGTCACAAATCACATTAGCCTATAAGATGCACCCCTCCCAAGCCTGCTGCAGTAATCTGAGATCCAACTCCAGCCAAGAGTATGCATGGAAGGCACCCCCCCCCCCAATTCTGTCCCCATGACAACACTGAGAGTTGACACACAACTGACTCCCACACAATCTCCCACACGATCAGCTGGGACAATCCTCCCCGCGATCCTTGGAACCTTTAAAAAACTTTTTAACAGCATTTCTTTTCTTTTTTTACTACTGGTTACGTTCGCTTGGCACAGCTGATCATTGGAACTTTTTTCAAACTTTTAAAAAGCCTTTTTTTACTATCTATTTGCCAGAACTGGTAATATAAAAAATGCTAGAAAAAGTTGTTAAAAAGTTCTGATGATCAGCTGTGCTAAAAAGATCGCATGGCAAAGCTGGTTGTTGGGACCTATTTTTTACTTTTTAAAAGCATTTTTTTTTACTCCCGGGGTACCGTCCTGAACCGTTAGCCTGGGTGAGACACTGATTGGCAGCATGGAGGGGTGGGTGGGGGGGAAGCTGGGCCCTGGATCAGAAGCTCCTCCGTGTCTGGCAAGCTGGAGCAGGAAACTAATTCCACACCAAGACGAAAGCTACTTTTACCGGTAGTCCTCACCTTACAACAGTTCCTTTAGTGACCGCTCAAAGTTACGACCGCACTGAAAATGTGATCATGTGATTCCCCTGTTGCGACTTTTTGGCAAGCGAAGTCCATGTGTTCGGTCAATGATGGAATTATTCACTTAATAACTGCAGCGATTCACTTAACAACGGTGGCCAGAAAGGTAATGAAGTGGGGCGAAGCTCACTGAACAAATGTTTTGCTTAACGGTGGAAATGTTGGGCTCCACTGTGGTCGTAAGCCGAGGACTACCTGTATTTGGTACTCTGGGATCAGCTCCCAGGGTGGCTGCAATACCCAATGCCACACTATTTGGAGCAGGAGGAGGTGGGAATCTACTGGCTCACCAACAATTCCCTGGATCTCGTCCTCACAGGGGGCTTAGCCAGAGTTCCCGTCCATCTCCTGATGAAGGGGAAGACCCTCCTGTACCGGAATTTCACCGTATCAGTGAGTCTCTTTCTCCCTCCCCCCCCTCTCTCTGTGTCTTTCTCCCCCCCTCTCCCCATCTTTCCCTTGTGTCTCTCTTTCTCTTCCTTCCTCCCTCTCTTTCTCTCCCTCTCCCTCTCTCTTTCTATCTCTCTCCCCCCCTCTCTTTCTCTTTCTCTCCCCCTCTTTCTCTCTCCCTGTATCTCCATCTCCCTGTCTCTCCCTTTCTCTCTCTCTTTCTCTCTCTCTCTCCTTTTTTCTCTCTTTCTCCCCCCTCTCTTTCTCTTTCTCTCCCCCCTCTTTCTCTCTCCCTCTCTCTCCCTCTCCCTTTTCTCTCTTTCTCCCCCTCTCTTTCTCTCCCTCTCCCTCTCTCTTTCTCTCTCTCTCCCCCCCTCTCTTTCTCTCTCTCCCCCTCTCTCCCTCTCCCTGTCTCTCCCTTTTCTCTCTTTCTTTCTCTCCCCTTCTCTCTCTTTCTCCCCCTCTTTCTCTCTCCCTCTCCCTTTTTCTCTCTTTCTTCCCCCTCTCTTTCTCTTTCTCTCCCCCCTCTTTCTCTCTCCCTCTCCCTTTTTCTCTCTTTCTCTCTCCACCCCTCTCCCTCCCTCCCTCTCTCCTAGTCAGTCCGGAGTTAGGATGAATATTGTTGCTCTCAAAACCCACAATTTTCTTTACTAAACTGCCAGGAAGAATTTATCCAGCGTCAACCAGTCATCGGAGACCTTAACGTGTCACTTCTTGACTTGGTGGTCACCTCGTAATGGCCAAATTCTGTTGAGAACCACAATACTCCCCTTCCAGAGATCGGGTGGCCCTGATCCTGCTGGACTTTTATGGGGTGCTAAAGACCAGTTCAGGGACCCCAACTGTGTGCGGAGACCCATTTCTTGCTTGTGCAGGTCACAATGAGGTGGGATAGTTCACGGCTGTCTACTTTTCATTTTGTATGTCGTTTCAGTGAAGCCACTTGCCTTCAAAGGGTGCGCCATCACTGGAGATCTTTCAGAAGAGATTGGGCAGCGGAATAGAATGGAATGGGATAAGGTAGAATAGAATAGAATAGAATAGAACAGAATAGAATAGGCTAGAGATGTGAAATGGAATGGAATGGAATAGAATAAGAATAGGAATAGGAATAGGATAGAATAGAATATTAGATTAGAATAGAAAAAATAGGATAGAATAAGGAATAGAATAGAGATATGATATGGAATGGAATGGAATTGAGTAGGATAGGAAAGGGTAGGATAGAATAAGGAATAGAATAGAATATTAGAATAGAATAGAACAGAATAGGCTAGAGATATGAAATGGAATGGAATGGAATAGAATAGGAATAGGAATAGGATAGAATAGAATATTAGAATAGAATAGAAAAAAATAGGATAGAATAAGGAATAGAATAGAGATATGAAATGGAATGGAATGGAATAGAGTAGGATAGGAAAGGGTAGGATAGAATAAGGAATAGAATAGAATAGAATAGAATATTAGAATAGAATAGAATAGAATAGGCTAGAGATATGAAATGGAATGGAATGGAATAGAATAGGAATAGGAATAGGATAGAATAGAATATTAGAATAGAATAGAAAAAAATAGGATAGAATAAGGAATAGAATAGAGATATGAAATGGAATGGAATGGAATAGAGTAGGATAGGAAAGGGTAGGATAGAATAAGGAATAGAATAGAATATTAGAATAGAATAGAACAGAATAGAATAGAATAGAATAGGCTAGAGATATGAAATGGAATGGAATAGAATAGGAATAGGAATAGGAATAGAAATAGGATAGACTAGAATATTAGAATAGAATAGAAAAAAATAGGATAGAATAAGGAATAGAATAGAGATATGAAATGGAATGGAATGGAATAGAGTAGGATAGGAAAGGGTAGGATAGAATAAGGAATAGAATAGAATAGAATAGAATATTAGAATAGAATAGAATAGAATAGGCTAGAGATATGAAATGGAATGGAATAGAATAGGAATAGGAATAGGAATAGAAATAGGATAGACTAGAATATTAGAATAGAATAGAAAAAAATAGGATAGAATAAGGAATAGAATAGAGATATGAAATGGAATGGAATGGAATAGAGTAGGATAGGAAAGGGTAGGATAGAATAAGGAATAGAATAGAATATTAGAATAGAATAGAATAGAACAGAACAGAATAGAATAGAATAGAATAGAATAGAATAGGCTAGAGATATGAAATGGAATGGAATGGAATAGAATAGGAATAGGAATAGGATAGAATAGAATATTAGAATAGAATAGAAAAAATAGGATAGAATAAGGAATAGAATAGAGATATGAAATGGAATGGAATGGAATAGAGTAGGATAGGAAAGGGTAGGATAGAATAAGGAATAGAATAGAATATTAGAATAGAATAGAATAGAACAGAACAGAATAGAATAGAATAGAATAGAATAGAATAGGCTAGAGATGTGAAATGGAATGGAATAGAATAGGAATAGGATAGAATAGAATATTAGAATAGAATAGAAAAAATAGGATAGAATAAGGAATAGAATAGAGATATGAAATGGAATGGAATGGAATAGAGTAGGATAGGAAAGGGTAGGATAGAATAAGGAATAGAATAGAATATTAGAATAGAATAGAACAGAATAGAATAGAATAGAATAGGCTAGAGATATGAAATGGAATGGAATAGAATAGGAATAGGAATAGAAATAGGATAGACTAGAATATTAGAATAGAATAGAAAAAAATAGGATAGAATAAGGAATAGAATAGAGATATGAAATGGAATGGAATGGAATAGAGTAGGATAGGAAAGGGTAGGATAGAATAAGGAATAGAATAGAATAGAATAGAATATTAGAATAGAATAGAATAGAATAGGCTAGAGATATGAAATGGAATGGAATAGAATAGGAATAGGAATAGGAATAGAAATAGGATAGACTAGAATATTAGAATAGAATAGAAAAAAATAGGATAGAATAAGGAATAGAATAGAGATATGAAATGGAATGGAATGGAATAGAGTAGGATAGGAAAGGGTAGGATAGAATAAGGAATAGAATAGAATATTAGAATAGAATAGAATATTAGAATAGAATAGAACAGAATAGAATAGAATAGAATAGGCTAGAGATATGAAATGGAATGGAATAGAATAGGAATAGGAATAGAAATAGGATAGACTAGAATATTAGAATAGAATAGAAAAAAATAGGATAGAATAAGGAATAGAATAGAGATATGAAATGGAATGGAATGGAATAGAGTAGGATAGGAAAGGGTAGGATAGAATAAGGAATAGAATAGAATATTAGAATAGAATAGAACAGAATAGAATAGAATAGAATAGGCTAGAGATATGAAATGGAATGGAATAGAATAGGAATAGGAATAGAAATAGGATAGACTAGAATATTAGAATAGAATAGAAAAAAATAGGATAGAATAAGGAATAGAATAGAGATATGAAATGGAATGGAATGGAATAGAGTAGGATAGGAAAGGGTAGGATAGAATAAGGAATAGAATAGAATATTAGAATAGAATAGAACAGAATAGAATAGAATAGAATAGGCTAGAGATATGAAATGGAATGGAATAGAATAGGAATAGGAATAGAAATAGGATAGACTAGAATATTAGAATAGAATAGAAAAAAATAGGATAGAATAAGGAATAGAATAGAGATATGAAATGGAATGGAATGGAATAGAGTAGGATAGGAAAGGGTAGGATAGAATAAGGAATAGAATAGAATAGAATAGAATATTAGAATAGAATAGAATAGAATAGGCTAGAGATATGAAATGGAATGGAATAGAATAGGAATAGGAATAGGAATAGAAATAGGATAGACTAGAATATTAGAATAGAATAGAAAAAAATAGGATAGAATAAGGAATAGAATAGAGATATGAAATGGAATGGAATGGAATAGAGTAGGATAGGAAAGGGTAGGATAGAATAAGGAATAGAATAGAATATTAGAATAGAATAGAATATTAGAATAGAATAGAACAGAATAGAATAGAATAGAATAGGCTAGAGATATGAAATGGAATGGAATAGAATAGGAATAGGAATAGGAATAGGATAGAATAGAATATTAGAATAGAATAGAAAAAAATAGGATAGAATAAGGAATAGAATAGAGATATGAAATGGAATGGAATGGAATAGAGTAGGATAGGAAAGGGTAGGATAGAATAAGGAATAGAATAGAATATTAGAATAGAATAGAACAGAATAGAATAGAATAGAATAGGCTAGAGATATGAAATGGAATGGAATAGAATAGGAATAGGAATAGAAATAGGATAGACTAGAATATTAGAATAGAATAGAAAAAAATAGGATAGAATAAGGAATAGAATAGAGATATGAAATGGAATGGAATGGAATAGAGTAGGATAGGAAAGGGTAGGATAGAATAAGGAATAGAATAGAATAGAATAGAATATTAGAATAGAATAGAATAGAATAGGCTAGAGATATGAAATGGAATGGAATAGAATAGGAATAGGAATAGGAATAGAAATAGGATAGACTAGAATATTAGAATAGAATAGAAAAAAATAGGATAGAATAAGGAATAGAATAGAGATATGAAATGGAATGGAATGGAATAGAGTAGGATAGGAAAGGGTAGGATAGAATAAGGAATAGAATAGAATATTAGAATAGAATAGAATAGAACAGAACAGAATAGAATAGAATAGAATAGAATAGAATAGGCTAGAGATATGAAATGGAATGGAATGGAATAGAATAGGAATAGGAATAGGATAGAATAGAATATTAGAATAGAATAGAAAAAATAGGATAGAATAAGGAATAGAATAGAGATATGAAATGGAATGGAATGGAATAGAGTAGGATAGGAAAGGGTAGGATAGAATAAGGAATAGAATAGAATATTAGAATAGAATAGAATAGAACAGAACAGAATAGAATAGAATAGAATAGAATAGAATAGGCTAGAGATGTGAAATGGAATGGAATAGAATAGGAATAGGATAGAATAGAATATTAGAATAGAATAGAAAAAATAGGATAGAATAAGGAATAGAATAGAGATATGAAATGGAATGGAATGGAATAGAGTAGGATAGGAAAGGGTAGGATAGAATAAGGAATAGAATAGAATATTAGAATAGAATAGAACAGAATAGAATAGAATAGAATAGGCTAGAGATATGAAATGGAATGGAATAGAATAGGAATAGGAATAGAAATAGGATAGACTAGAATATTAGAATAGAATAGAAAAAAATAGGATAGAATAAGGAATAGAATAGAGATATGAAATGGAATGGAATGGAATAGAGTAGGATAGGAAAGGGTAGGATAGAATAAGGAATAGAATAGAATAGAATAGAATATTAGAATAGAATAGAATAGAATAGGCTAGAGATATGAAATGGAATGGAATAGAATAGGAATAGGAATAGGAATAGAAATAGGATAGACTAGAATATTAGAATAGAATAGAAAAAAATAGGATAGAATAAGGAATAGAATAGAGATATGAAATGGAATGGAATGGAATAGAGTAGGATAGGAAAGGGTAGGATAGAATAAGGAATAGAATAGAATATTAGAATAGAATAGAATATTAGAATAGAATAGAACAGAATAGAATAGAATAGAATAGGCTAGAGATATGAAATGGAATGGAATAGAATAGGAATAGGAATAGAAATAGGATAGACTAGAATATTAGAATAGAATAGAAAAAAATAGGATAGAATAAGGAATAGAATAGAGATATGAAATGGAATGGAATGGAATAGAGTAGGATAGGAAAGGATAGGATAGAATAAGGAATAGAATAGAATAAAGTAGAAAATATGGAATGGAATGAAATGGAATAGAGTAGAATATCAGAATATAATAGAATAGAATAGGATAAGGAATAGAAGAGAAGAGAACTGAACCAAACTGAACCGAGCTGAAACGTGCTGGTAAACCTATGGCATACGAGCCGAAAGTGGCACATGGAGCCATGTTGCCTGGCACATGTGGCGTCACCCCTTCTTCTTCCAGGTTTCTGGCGCTCATGTGCGCACGGGTCGATCAGCCGGCTTTTGCCCAGGTGCCAGGGCTGGAAACCGGAAGACCCGGCCGTTCCTTTTCCAGTGTGAGCATGCGCACCGGCCAGCTGATTGGCGCTTGTGCATGTGGGGCAGTAACGGGAAGACATGCTGGCTGGCAGCTCCTCTTCTTGGTTGTGGCCCAGACGAGCGTGAAGTGCTCCCCTTTTTTTGGCATTTGGTGCCGAAAAGGTTTGCCACCACTGGAACAGAATAAATTTATTGTCACTTTAAATGCACACTAATCGGCATCCATTCAAGTGAAATTTCATTGCATGCAGCTCTCAAAGGGACGCCACCTCCTAGATACACCGCATAATAAGTAAATAAATACAGATAAATACAGAATTGTGCATCTACCCACATATATTATATGTCACAGGGAAACATCACAGTCTACTTTGGATGTATGCAAGTACATGGGGTGGAAAGCGAATCTTGTGAGTTTGCCAGACGGATGGCCTAGGGAACCAGGCTGTTCCAGAATCTGGAAGTCCTGCTACAAATACTTCGAAACCCCCTCCCAAAGAGGAGCAACTGAAACAGACCGTGAAGTGGGTGTGTGGGATCTCTAACCATGCTTTGAGCTCTAAGGGCACATAGCTTATAAGCAGCATCCTGAATAACAGGAAGCCAGCTTCCTATGATCTTCTCTGCTGTCCTCACCACTCTCTGTAGGGGCTGTCTATCTCAGGCGCTGCTGCCATCAAACCAAACAAAGATGCAGTTTGTTAAAACGCTCTCAGTCGTGCACCTGTAAAAAGTGGCCTGGACAGAAGAAGAAAGATGTGCTACCCCTCATCTGATGCAGGAAATGCAGAGGCTGGTTTGCACGCTTCACTAAGGATGACGTGTGGAGAGACCAGTTCAGATTGTTGGATATCTTAGAGAGTATCAAGGACCCCACACTCCTCCTCCTCCTCCTCCTTTTCTGCTTCCTCCCCTTTCCCCCTCCTTCTCCTCTTCCTCTTTTTTCTCCTCCTCTTCCCCTGTCCTCCTCTTCCTCTCCACAAACCCCAATCCCTTCTAGCACTGATGATGTTACCTAGTTGGGTCATGAAATGTCTGCCAGAAGACAACCAAGCTCAGAGAGCATCAAGGACCCCACTGTCTCTCTGAATTGTCAAGGCCCAGACATTGCTGGTGCAAAGTTGACCCCTTCCTCCACCTCCTGTCCCCTCTTCTCCCCCTCCCCAACTTCTGCAGGCTGTGCACGGAGACTGGTGTCAACAGGTCATGTACATCCCCCAGCTCAATTTGGTGGCTTCCTGCACACCGGCTGAGAAGTCTGCCATGGCTTTGACCTCGCTCCCCCTGCATAACATTGGAAAAATCCAGTAAGAAAGGGTATAGTTTCTTTTTGCGTGAAGACGGATGCAAATAATGAATTAAGCATCTCTGCTTTCTCCCTACTTCCTGTTACTTCTCTGCCATCTCCTCTCTTTAGTGGACCGAGTGTTTCTTTGACTTTTTTCCCTTATTAATATGTTGAAAGAAACTTTTTAAAATTATCTTTGACTCACAAAGCAGAGTTGTGAGAGGGATCTCGGAGTCCTAGTGGACAATCACTTATATATGAGCCAGCCTTGTGCTGCAGCTACCAAAAAAGCCAACACAGTTCTAGGCTGAATTAATAGAAGGAAAAAATCAAAATCACAGGAAGGGTTAATACCACTTTATAAGGCCTTGGGAAGGCCACACTTGGAATCCTGCATCCAGTTTTGGTCGTTGTGATGTAGTTTAATGAAGAGAAGGATCAGGGGAGACATGATAGCATTGTTCCAATATCTCAGGAGTTGCCACAAAGAAGAGGGAGTCAAACTATTCTCCAAAGCACCTGGGGGTAGAACAAGAAGCAATGGGTGGAAACTAATCAAGGAGAGAAGCAACTTAGAACTGAGGAGAAATTTCCTGATAGTCAGGACAATTAATCAGTGGAACAGAAGTTGCCTCCAGAAGATGTGAATGCCCCAACACTGGAGGTTTTCAAGAAGAGACTGGACAGCCACTTGTCTGGAATGGTAGTGGGTTTCCTGCTTGAGCAGGGGGCTGGACTAGAAGACCTCCAAGGTCCCTCCCAACTCTGTTATTCTGTATTCTTCCATTCTTGATGGAGAAAGTCATCAGCCCCACAATGAGCCATTTCCTGAACAGACTATGTTTGGCCGGGTTTGTCTTCCGGCAGATGTCAGTCAAGGTAATTTAAATCCTCCATCCTGCAATTTCATGCATCTTTGAAAATTTTGCAATTCAGTTTCAGAACACATCATCCATGTTTGCTGCTGGAAGTTTTTTTTTGGGGGGGATGACGACGACAATAATAGACATCACAAGTAGCAGACCTTTTTCCTTCTAAGATCGTATCTCCTTCTATCCTTACAACATTGCCAAGTTCATACATTTAGATTAAAAGTTTATATTACCAATTGCAAGAATCCCACGTTGCAGTATGGGAGATTGGGCAGCAGGTGGCAGTGTTGCTTATTGTATAAATAGAACATGGAGCATGAAATAATATAATTTTTCTTTTTTTCTTCCTTTTTTCCTTCCTTCCTTCCTTCTTTCCTTCCTTTCCTCTCCTTTCTGTCTCTTTCTTTTTTCTTTTCTATCTCTCTTATTTATTTCTCCCTCTTTTCTTCCTTCTTTTCCTTTCCTTCCTTCCTTCTTTCTTTTCTTTCTTCCTTCCTTCCTTCTTTCCTTTTTCTCTTCTTTCTTTTTCTTTTCTATCTCTCTTTTCTTTCTTTCTCCCTCTCTTTTCTTCCTTCCGTTCCTTCCTTCTTTCTTTCTTTCTCTCCTTCCTTCCTTCCTTCCTTCCTTCCTTCCTTCCTTCCTTCCTTCCTTCTTGCCTTCCTTCCTTCTCCCGATTCCTCCCTCCTTTCCTCCTTCTATTACTTTACACATAACTCAAGGTGCTCACCCTCAAGAGCTTTTCCGATCACCTGGTTCTACAAATACAAAGACCAGGTTGGTTTATCACAATTTTAAAACCCTCAGAGGCCACTTAAGAAACCAAATTAAATCAAGACTTCTTCCTGTTTTCCCAGGTCAGCTTTGATTGTCCTGCGGAAGGGGATTCTGTGCTTCGACTACTCTCCCGAAATGAACGTTGTGGGTAGGTGTTCCCCAGGTGTTCCCTTTGAAAGTCCTTCGCTCACCTGAGGCCTCCCAAGAGATGCGTTTTGGGTGCATTTAGGTGTTCCCTAATCACACAAAACATCTTTAGGGGACTGGAGGCTAAAGCATACGATGAATGGAGGAATGATTTCGGTTTGGCTAGTTTTATGAAAAGACGGGCTTTTCATTAAAATGGGTGGAAACGAATCAAGGAGAGAAGCAACCTAGAACTAAGGAGAAACTTCCTAGCAGCTAGAACAATTCACCAGTTCAATTTTTCAGATCAACAGAGTTGGGACGGATCTTGTGGGTCATCTAGTCCAGCCCAGGCAGGAGACCCTACTCCGTTTCTGACAGATGGCAGTCCAGCCTCTTCTTGAAAGCTTTACACAGGTTTCTTTTTGAAGCCAGTTGGAACTGCTTGCCACTAGAAGTTGTGGGTGCTCCATCACTGGAGGTCTTCAAGAAGAGACTGGAATGGTATTAGGGTCAATCTTGGGAACTTTAAGACTTGTGGAGTTCAGCTCTCAGGAGTCCACAAGTCTTAAAGTTCTCAAGGTTGGACGACCTTGCTCTAGGTCTCCTGCTTGAGCAGGGGGCTGGACTAGAAGACCTCCAAGGTCCCTTCCAACTCTGTTCTTCTCCTGAGCTGAGTGAGGCTTCCTCAAGTGGGCTGGGACTTCATTCTTCCTATCTTGGCATTTCAGAAGAACTGAGGTTTTAAACCATGGTTTATTTTGGTCTTCTCCTGTCAGTGACAGGAGGCTATGATCCCCTGATCCGAATCTGGAATCCGTACGTCACCAACAGTCCCATCACTCACCTGAAGGGCCACTTGACAGCTGTCACTCACATCATGATCAACGGGCAGAAGAAAACCATCGTCAGCATCTCAAAGGACAAGGTGAGGCAGAGAGAGAGAGAGAGAGGCCCCGACTTACGACGTTTCGTTTAATGACAGTTCAAAGTTAGGATGGGCTTGGGAGAAGCGATTTACGGCCCGTCCTTGCACTTATGACCGTCACAACAATCTCATAGCCCCACAATCACAATTTGGCCATCTGGCAATCATTATTATTATTATTATTATTATTATTATTATTATTATTATTATTATTAATAATAATAATAATAATAATAATAATAATAATAATAATAATAATAATAATAATAATAATAATAATAATAATAATAATAATAATAATAATAAAAATAAAAAATAACGTCAACCAGGGAGAGTGGATTCGCTTAGTGGCCGTGGTCATGAAATCAGGTCTGGTCGTGCGATGACTTGCTTTCTGACCATCCTGACTTAAAGCAGAAAATTCTGGACCCAATTGTGATTCTATATTGAGCAGTCCTCGACTTATGACCCCAATTAGGAGCTGCTTCTATTCATTCTTCTACGTCAACATTTGGGGATCACACGGAACATCAACATTCCCCACAAGAAGTCCTCGACTTACGACCACAGCCGAGCCCCAAATTCTGCTCGTAAGCGAGAGACCGTTGTGAAGAACATTTTGCCTCATTTTACAACCTTTTGGTTGTTAAATGAATCACTGCAGTTGTTACATTAATGACACACGGTCGTTAAGTGAATCTGCTTCCCTGTTGACCTGGCTTGTCGGAAGGTCACAAAATGGCCGTGACCCTCGGTTACGGCGGCTGTCATAAGTATGAACCAGTGGGCCAAGCCCCTGAATTCTGATGATGTGACCACAGGGATGACGCAACCGTCGTAAGTGTGAAAAATGCCCCAAGTCATTTTTTCCCAAGTAACTTTGAATGGCCACTAAGTGAAGTGTTGCAAGTCGAGGATTCTTGGCTGGTGATCCTGGCTTGAGGACTGGAGGCTTCCCTTTGAGATCTCCCCTCCTCCCCTCCCCAGAATATCCGTGTCTGGGATCTACTGGATCACTTCTGCCTGCAGTCGATCCATGGCCGGAATGTCCCGCTGGGCAACTGCCCCATCTCCTCCGTCTACTATCACCGACATCAGAACCTCTTGATCTGCGCCACTTACAAGGTGAGGGCTGGCTAGGCGGGGAGAAGGTCAGCTGGCTGGTCTGAGTTGGTCACGGGAAGCCACCAAGGGCAGCCCCACGGACATTCACAGGGCAAGACCCTCGGCTGTACACTGAGAGCAAGCCCCCCTCCCTTCTAGCACTGATGGCGGTTCCTAGCTGGGCCATGAAATGTCTCCAAGACAGAGCACCAAGCTCAGGGAACACCAAGGACCCCACAGTCCTCCTCCCTCCTCCTCCTCTCTCCCTCTTCCTTCTCCTCTTCCCCCCCAACCCTGCAAATTCTCCTGCCTTCTAGCACTGATGGTGTTACCTAGTTGGGCCATGAAATGTCACCAAGACAGAGCACCAAGCTCAGAGAACACCAAGGACCTCACAGTCCCCCTCCTTCTCCTCCAACCCCACTTGCTTCTAGCACTGATGATATTACTTAGTTTGGTCATGAAATGTTTGCAAGAAAACCACCAAGCTCAGACAGCACCAAAGAATCGACAGTTCCACCACCACCACCTCCTCCTCCTCCTCCTCCTCCTCCTCCTCCTCCTCCTCCTCCTCCTCCTCCTCCTCCTCCTCCTCCTCCTCCTCCTCCTTCTCTCTCCATGTTCCTTCCCTCTTCTCCTTCTACTTTCTCCTTCCTTCTTTCTCCATCTTCCTTCTCCTTCTCCTCTCTAAACATTCCATTATAGCTTTAGTCTGCAAGATTCTGTCCTCTAGATGTGGACTAATAAAGAATTGGACTCAGAGAACGCAGAACACAGAATAATACAATTGGAAGGGACCTTGGAGGTCTTCTAGTCCACCCCCTCCGGATTCGATTGGGTCTCGCTGTCTTAGGCTTCAGCGTGACACCTTTTACTCATTTTACTCCAGATCGGATTATTCTTTGGGGCTGAATTCACCGAGACGGAACAGAAGACCCAAGAGCCTCTGCTGTGTTGTGCCCTCTACAACAAGATCTTCAAACAGGTGACAAATTCGACCTGGGTGGATTGTTGCATCCAGCCTGTTTTTCCAAGCGAAGGAGATTTTTGAAATGCAGAATCAAAGAACTTGACGGAATGTCCCAAAGGTGCTTTTTCCACCTTCTCGGCTTCTTTTTCTTGGTTTCCTTCTTTCAAAACATTTTGCTTCTCATCTGAGGAGAACCGAAGAAGCTTCTGGGATGAGAAGCGAAACCTTTTCAAAATTAAACAGTGTTTCTCAAACTTGGCGACTTTAAGTCCTGTGGACTTCAACTCCCAGAATTCCCCAGCCAGCTATGCTGGCTGGGGGATTCTGGGAGTTGAAGTCCACAGGACTTAAAGTCGCCAAGTTTGAGAAACACTGCTCTAGAAAGAGTCCAGAGAAGAACAACAAAAATGACGAAGGGATTAGAGGATAAAACACATGAAAAACGGTTGCACGAATTGGGTATGTTTAGATTAATGAAAAGACGGACTAGGGATGACATGATAGCATCTTCCAATATCTGAGGGGCTGTCCGCCATTTTGTAAGTTACCTCAGACCAGAGGTGGGTTGCCAATTTCTTTACTACCAGTTCGGTGGTGCTTCCATGCACGCTTGTGTACGCGACACTCCTGCACATGCGCAGAAGAGTCCGGGTGAGTGGGCGGAGCCTCCTGCCACTGCTACTACCAGTTCGGCTGATCCAGGCTGAACTGGCAGCAATCCACCTCTGCCTCAGACAGCTGGGTTGTTTCACTTACCGTATTTTTCAGACTATATGACGCACGGGAGTATAAGCCAAAAACTTAGTTTTGGGGGAGGAAAATAAGAGAAAAAAATATTCTGCCTCTGCCTACTAGCATCCATGGTATTCATCTGGCTAGCATCCTGTTAGTGTGTGAGAGAGTTGAGGGCTGTTTGGAAACAAGCAGTATTTGCTGTGTGAGCAGCAAGGAAGGAGACAGCGAGGAGCCTGGGCGTGGCTTCTTCTGTACTAAACCTACATGCTGATACCTGAAACTAAAACTGAAAGTGAAACTTCTCTGCTGAACGACCACATTGGAAAACCTGCTTTTGGGACTGTATACTTACTTCATGTGTTATATTGTATATAAAGAGACGTTATTGAATCCTGCTGAACCAGTGACTTGTGTGTGTGCTTTCTGGATGTGATTGCTGCTGCAATGCTCTGACATGTCCTTGCGGCAAATAGCGATCAGCCAGGTCAGCTTCAGCACATTGGTGCAGCCCGATATCAGCATGAACAGCTGATTGGCAGGTGGATCGGCCTCCCTGAATACCCCTAATCAGCTGTTCCAGGATGCAGGAATTGCCACAGACCATCGCCTCCTCTGTGCCTCACGTTTTTGGCTACATTCGGTGTATAAGACGCACCCTCTTTTAGCGGGGTAAAAGTGTGTCTTATATTCTGAAAAATGCGGTAAATATTAAGTAGGTAAACATGGAGTAGCGTTACAAGAGTGGGTTCAAATTTCACACTTCAGAAGAGAATAACAGGATTGGTGCTTTTTTCAAGAGGCAACTGGACTTTCTTGTTTTTCTTGGAAGACATTTCACTTCTCATCCAAGGAGCTTCTTCAGCTCTGACTGGATGGTGGGGAAGGATTCATCCACCATTCAGTCAGAGCCGAAGAAGCTTCTTGGATGAGAAGCGAAACGTCTTCCAAGAAAAACAAGAAAGTCCAGTTGCCTCTTGAAAAAAAAAAAGCACCTTTGGGACAACCGTGACTTGGGTGATGGAGAATCCCCATCAACAACAGAATTGGAAGGGACCTTGGAGGTCTTCTAGTCCAACCCCAGCTGATCCAGGGAAATCTCCCCCACAGGCAGTCAGCGGCTATTACAACGGGATGGTCACTGTTTGGGATGTCATGACAGGACAGAAGATTATGGAGTTCTCCACCACCTCAGACCAAGCCCTGGAGATGACGGCTATGATCTTTGATCCACCAGAACGGCGACTTATCACCGCTCTGAAAAATGGGATGATCAAACTATGGAACTTCAACAACGGGGCTTGCTTGATGGAGATTCCCTTTGAGCAGAAGACTGAGGTGGGTGGAAGGACCAAGGCTGCTCTAGTATGATCCAAGGTCCCAAAGGTGCTTTTTTTTCCAATTTTTATTTATTTATAAACAAACAAACATAAAGAAACATAAAACATAAAAACCATCCTCCAGTTACATACATGTCGATTGGTTACAAAGCTTTTGTTCACAGTCTTCGCTTACAATTTATATAGAATCTCGTATTATCAGTCTAATATATATGCATACAATTATTATCACTATTAAACATTTATTTGACTGCAACCATTATTACTTCTTTTTATGTGAGATGTTCTCAGTTTATAATAAATTTAAATTCTGGCATTTCATCACATCATCCCCAAACCATTCAGTAATATTACATCTTTAAATTGTATTCTGTATAAAATTGTTTATCTTTGGTTACAAAACTTTTATGCTTCCTCTCCATAGTCCTCACAATTTATATAAAATTTCATGTTGTCAATATGTTGTGTTTGTGCCGATAAATAAATAAAGGGAGACTAGTATAGATCTATTTCAAGCTATTTAGCTCTCATCAGCTAGCCATACCCTTACTGGGATTTGAACCAGGGCTGTATTACATATTAGGCAGTTGTATTAGCCACTAAGCCACAGGCTCTCCTCCTTATCAGCTGAGCCAGGGAAATAGGTATGTATTTGTGTTACAACCCCTTGTATGCCTAAATATGGGAGGAAGGTCACTACTCCCTCTTTCTGTCCTTCGGCTTCATCACAGAAGACCATGCAGGCAGAAAACCATATTTTTATTTTTAATGTTGCCTTTTTATATTTGTGTTGTATTTGTGCTGATAAATAAATAAAGGGAGACTAGTATAGATCTATTTCAAGCTATTTAGCTCTCATCAGTTAGCCATACCCTTACTGGGATTTGAACATGGGCTGTATTACATACTAGGCAGATGTATTAACCACTAAGCCACAGGCTCTCCTCCTTATCATCTGAGCCAGGGAAATAGGTATGTATGTAGTGTTCCCGCCCATATTTGGGCATACCAGGGGTTGTGACACAATATATATATTTAAGCCCACAGCTTGAAGATGGCAGGTGAGATCCTGCCGAAACGTTGCAAAGACAATCTCAACCTTACACGGGAAAAGACCCGAATACAACAAAACCAGCATACCTACACCCGTGAAAATCTACGAAAACAAATATATATATATATATATATATATATATATATATATATATATATATATATATATATATATATATATATATATATATATATATATATATATATATATATATATATATATATATATATATATATGTATGTATGTATGTATATATATTTGTGTTACAACCCCTGGTATGCCTAAATATGGGAGGAAGTTCACACTCCCTCTTTCTGTCCTTCGGCTTCATCACAGAAGACCATGCAGGCAGAAAACCATATTTTTTATTTTTAATGTTGCCTTTTATATTTGTGTTGTATTTGTACTGATAAATAAATATATATACATACATAATATATACATAAGTGCAATCTTATATCTCTTGCCCTTTGTAGTATTTGTGTTCTAATTGCTTTCTTGGTAGACCTTCTAGGGACTTCTCTTGGCAACTTGTTTTTCACTGCATATCTTGTAAAGACTCGAAACCCTCCGTCTGTTACCCAAAGGTGCTTTTTTTCAGGAGGCAACTGGACTTTCTGGTTTTTCTTTGAAGACGTTTCTCTTCTCACCCAAGAAGCTTCTTCAGCTCTGACTGGGGGGGGGAGGGGATGGAAGGGTTGATACTCCTTGCAGACAAAGCTGGTCATTTGCATGCTTTGAGAGGGTCCTTGAGGCCACTTGGAGGTTTTATCTCTGTCAGTGATGGCTAACCTTTTTGTCGTTGCGTGCCCACACCTATGCGCGCAACACCCTCTCTGTGTGCCCCACGCCCCCTGCACATGCGCCCCCCCCATGCTCCGTTTTGGGCTTAGTAGGCCTCCTGCAGCCTACTGGGAGCAAAAACGGGCCACGGGAGGGGGAAGGCACTGCATCCATCTGCCCCCCATTTTGGGCTTAGTAGGCCTGCCTGCAGCCTCCTAGGACCAAAAACTAGGAGTGCCTCACCCCCACTCTATCCTGGCGCATGCATGTGGGACTCCCCCAGCTTTGTACATGTGTGTGCGACCCTGCCTCAGCCCCTCTCCGCATGTGCGTGCATCTCCCGCATGTGCCACCAAAATTAGCTGGCTGGTGGGAGGCATGTGCATGAGTGGTGGAGTTGATCCAGGGCGACGGCTCGCGTGCCCTAGGTTTGCCATCACGGATCTATGTCTTCAGGACCATCTGTGTTGTGCCAATGGGTGCACAACTGCATTGGAACTGCTGAAAGGACTGTGTTGTAGACTAGAGATGGGCGGTGTGGTATCCAGTTTGACACCCCTGGTGCAGGGTCTCCTGCTTGAGCAGACGGCTGGACTAGAAGACCTCCCAGGTCCCTTCCAACTCTTGTTATTCTGTAATTCCATAAGGGTCTCCTGCTTGAGCAGGGGGCTGGACTAGAAGACCTCTGAGGTCCCTTCCAACTCTTGTTATTCTGTAATTCCATAAGGGTCTCCTGCTTGAGCAGGGGGCTGGACTAGAAGACCTCCAAGGTCCCTTCCAACTCTTGTTATTCTGTAATTCCATAAGGGTCTCCTGCTTGAGCAGGGGGCTGGACTAGAAGACCTCTGAGGTCCCTTCCAACTCTTGTTATTCTGTAAGGGTCTCCTGCTTGAGCAGGGGGCTAGACTAGAAGACCTCCAAGGTCCCTTCCAATTCTGTGACTCTGTAATTCCGTAGGGGTCTCCTGCTTGAGCAGGGGGCTGGACTAGAAGACCTCCAAGGTCCCTTCCAGCCCTATTCTGATTCATTGATGGATGGACATCACTTCCTACCCTCCTCCTTCTCTTTTTGTTCTCTTTCCAATAGACCAACTGCATCTTTTACATGAACCACAGGATTTTTATCACAGATTGGACCAAGAGAGTGACGTGGTACCGGTAAGTCAAAGCCAACTTGGGTGAACTTTTCTGTGCTCAGATGGGGAGGGAGGAAACAGTGAGGTGGAGGAGGAGGAGAACCATTGGGTTGGGTGATACGGCCTCTGCTCCCCTCTCCCCCTGAGCTCCGGCGGTCAAATACTCCAGGAACAGGGTGGGAAGAAGGCGCCCATCTGGGGTCACCATAAGATGCTGAGAAGAACTAAGAACCTTGGAGATGGCTTTCCCTGAACCAGGAACGACCAATACTTGTAACTGAGAGTGGAGTATTTCCCAGATATTTCCCAGAGTTGTCCTAGGTAGCATCATCAGTGCTGGAAGGGAGTGGGGGTTGCAGGAAGGAGGAGGAGGAGGAGGAGGACAATGACTGTGGGGTCCTTGCTGTTCTCTCAACAGCTTGGTTGATTTCTTGCAGACATTCCATGAACCAACTAGGGAACATTATCAGTGCTAGAAGGGGGTGGGGTTTATAGAAACAAGAAAGATGGGGAAGGGGAAGAGGAAAAGGAAAAAGAGGAGGAGGACTGTGGGGTCCTTGGTGCTCTCTGAGCTTGGTTGTTTTCTTGACCCAACTAGGGAACATCATCAGTGCTAGAAGCGGAGTTGCAGGAGGGGAGGAGGAGGAGGATGAGGATTATGGGGTCCTTGCTGTTCCCTCAGCTTGCTTGTTTTCTTGTAGACATTCCATAACCCAACTAGAGAACATCATCGGGGATAGAAGAGAAGGGGGCTTTAGAGAGGAGGAGGAGGAGGAGGAGGTAGAAGAGGAGGAGGAGGACTATGAGATCCTTGTTGCTCTCTGAGCTTGGTGGTTTTCTTGCAGACATTCCATAACCCAACTAGAAAGGCGTTGGGTTTGTGGAGAGGAGAAAGATGAAGACAGAGGGGAGGGTAGAAACTGAGAAGAGGGGTTGGGTTGGGTGGCTCTCCTGTCTTCCTCTTGAGGGGAGAGATACCAGGTCCTTCCCCTTTTTTTACCCCAGCGGTGATGAGGTTGTCTCTTCCTTCTTGGCAGAGACTCCAAAGATGAGAACAACGTGATTGAGTGCAAGCACTGGAAGTCCTACCACGCGGAGGACATCCTCTCCATGGATGGGTATGCCAATAAGCTTCTGGTCACCTCCTCCAGCAACGGAGACATTGTCCTCTGGTACGTCAACTCTGGGCAAGCCTTCTGCCGCTTCAACGCCTCCGAGAGTCCTCTGGCACTCGTCCCCAAACGGGTAGGTGCAGAGAGCCTCCATGGCGGGGATCTTTTGGCCCCTGCCCAAGAGCTGGGCTTCCGTTGCTACCTCAAGGGCCCTCTTCCTCCAGGACACAGTGGAAGCCAATAGGATGGGATATTTTTAGTTCGGGATTGAACTGTGGGGTCCTTGATGCTCTTCGAACTTGGTGGTTTTTCTGCAGACGCTTCATGACCCAACTAGGGAACATCATCAGTGATGGAAGGGAATGGAGTTGGCATAGTGCAGGAAGAAGAGGAGAAGAAGAAGAAGAAGGAAAAGGAGGAGGAGGATTGTAGGGTCCTTGGTGCTCTCTGAGCTTGGTGGTTTTCATGCAGACGCTTCATGACCCAACTAGTTAACACCATCACTGCTTGAAGGGAAGAGGGTTTGTGGAAAGGAAGAGGAAGAGGAAGAAGAGGAGGAGGTGGAGGAAGAGGAGGAGGAAGTGGACTGTGGGGTCTTTGATGGTCTCTGAGCTTGGTGGGTTTCTTGGACATTTCATGACCCAACTAAGAAACATCATCAGTGTTAGAAGGGAGTGGGGTTTGTGGAGAAGGAGGGGGAAGGACGATGATGATGTTTACAGGGTCCTTGATGCTCCCTGAACTTGTCTTTTCTTTCTTTTCTTTTCTTTTCTTTTCTTTCTTTTCTTTCTTTTCTTTCTTTTCTTTCTTTCTTTTTCTTTCTTTTCTTTCTCTCTCTCTCTCTCTCTCTTTCTTTCTTTCTTTCTTTCTTACTCTCTCTTTTCCTTCCTTCCTTCCTTCCTTCCTTCCTTCCTTCCTTCCTTCCTTCCTTCCTTCCTTCCTTCCTTCCTTCCTTCCTTCCTTCCTTCCTTCCTTTCCCCAACTCCCTTAAGCAACTGTGGGCAGTTTTCACAACATAATAAAGCAATATAAAAGGCACAAGTAAAAAGTACAATTAATAGCAGAATTAAGGTTAAACTGTCTCTTTAAACTAGGCTAGGAGTTAAAATGAAAGATTAGGAGATTCCACGCGGCAGCCATTTTTCTGTAAGGAGGCTGCAACGGTCAGGCTGGTCCTAAGTCTCCTTTGCTCAGGGCCATCATAACAATGAACGATTGGTCGTAACCCAAGGACTACCCCCAATTAAGGCATCCAGTGCAGAAATAAAGTCTAAACGCCCAGTATGAAGAAGTCTATTGTGCCAAATACCTTTTTTTGGGGGGAGCTTTTGTCAGTCTTGAAAATTAAACACTCTCCCTTCTCAATCTAGGAGTTTGCCATGAGTGCAGAGCCCCCTCCCCAGAGTGGTGAGGTCAAGAAGGTGGAGTCCCAACCGAGTGAGAATGAGAAGAAGTATTGGGCCTACCCAAGGATGCAGAGTTCCTTCAAATCTACCCACATGACGCGACCCACCAGCGCAAAAACTCTTGTGGTATCTTCTAGTCCCACCAAGCGTCCCTCTTCGGCTGTATTTGGAAGCCGGACCACAAGGCCTCAGGTATGGCTGGTCCTGGGAGATGGAGGGGTGGAGGGAGGTCTTGGACGTGAGCCTTCCCAGGCTGCTGGTTGACCTTAAAACCAGGAGACCCGTTGGGAGCTCTTGGGGTGGCTCCTGGGATTGTGTTTGTCTTATCTCATATTGTCCCATTGCGGGTGGGTTTGTGATTTCTCCTTCCTGGAACGTGGGGCTGAAACCTCTCCCACAATTTGGGTGTGCGTAATATATTGAGTGATGAATGGACCCTACAGCAGACACAGGGAAAGCTTCGTGCTCTTCTCTTCTGCCTAAATTGGACAGGGATTATTTTTCTAAACACAATCCTTACAGATTAGACTAGAGAAAGAACAATAGAATAGAGTAAAACAGAACAGAACAGCAGAATTGTTCTGACCGAGGCTTCCCAAGAGCATGAAGCAAACTCTGACAAAACCCCCTTTTATTAATTGACTGTGAATTCTGCTCCTTCACATCCAGCAAAGTCTTTCAAGGGGGGATTTACGGTCACAGAACTTATCTGGCTTGGAGAGCTGCCAGGCCGATATCTACAGAACTTGGCCAGGAGTCTCGGAGAGTCACAAACCAATTAAGCGAACTCATGGTCTCCTGCAAACTCCACTCCCCTTTCGCTCCCCTTTTATTTCCTAATTTCCTATTCACCGTCCATCTGTGATTTTACTCTGGAATTGGCCCTTGTTCCTTAACTGTTCCCTTCTCCTGGCAACTCTGCGCATGCGCACACTGGAAACAGGCTCCAGCTGTTCGTCTGCCTCACTGATGTCTGACTCCGAAGGTAGCTGATAACTGGCATACGGCTCTGGCCCCCTCTCTGCCTCCGACACAGAGCCCTCATCAGAGCCTTCCCCAGACTCCAGGACTGGCCCAGGTTCCTCCCCAACCTCCTCACTGTCTGAATCTGCTGCCAGCTCCACTAGCTGCTGGAGGGCAACAACAAGAATAGATTACAAAATAGAATAAAATACAGAACAACAGATTACAGAATAAAGTAGAATAGATTAGAACGGAGCAGAACAACAGAATAGATTAGAGCAGAATAGAAAAGAACAAAAATGCAGAATAGAATAGATTACAAAACATAATCGAATGCAAAACAGAACGGATTACAGAATAAAATAGAATAGATTACAGAAGAGAACAACAGATTACGACAGAACATAATACATTACAAAATAGAATAGAATTATTAATCACCAAGCAGGCTGCAAAGGATATTTTAAATTATGGTCTTTTGAATCCATAGAGTAGATGTGGAGGCCGAGAAGAGCAAGGCATGGTCTTCGAAGAAGAAGAGGCAAGGGGAAGGATAGTGCGTGCAACCTGGGGTCCTCACAAAAGTAACTGGATTTTCTTGGGGTTTTTTTTCCCCTTGAAAACTTTTCACTTCTCATTCAAGAAGCTTCTTCAGTTCTGACTGGCTGGAGGGAAATGGAAGGATTTATATTCTTTGCAGTCCTCTGGCCATTAGTGCTCTCTCTGAGAATCATTGAGGCCACTTGGATACAGGATACAGAGAAACCTCCAAGTGGCCTCAATGACACTCTAAAAGGATCAATCAATCCTTCCGTTCCCCACCCTTCCAGACAGAGCCGAAGAAGCTTCTTGGGTGAGAAGCGAAATCTCTTCAAGGGAAAACAAAATCCAGTGCCCTCTTGAAAAAAGCAGAGATTCTCCATAAACCTTGGATCTCGTGTCTTAACAGGCAGCTTGGAGCTCCAAGGACTTCATGAAGAGTAAGAACCTAATCCATCCCCCGGCCATGGAGAGTTCCTTCTTGAGGAAGGGGAGCCTGTCATGGCAAGAAGAGATCAAGGCTTCCCAACGATCGGTAGAGAAGGTCAGTTTTCAAATGAGGGTCTCGTCAATCCACAGAGTAGATGTGGAGGCCGAGCAAAGCAGTGGGTGGTCTTGGAAGAATTGGAGGTGATGGGTGTGTGTGTGTGTGTGATGTTGTGTGAGACCTTTGTTTTCAACCAATGTTCTGACCCGGGCTTCCTTAA
Organism: Natrix helvetica; assembly: GCF_964273705.1. Classification (NCBI taxonomy): domain Eukaryota; kingdom Metazoa; phylum Chordata; class Lepidosauria; order Squamata; family Natricidae; genus Natrix; species Natrix helvetica. The sequence goes on from NC_138549.1 coordinate 176,674,540, forward strand.
CAAGCATGAAGCAAAGTTTTGATCCCGGCAAAACCCCTTTTATTTTATTTTTACTTATTTTTATTCGTACTTAAATACGAATAATAATAAATAAATAAATTTTTAATTTTTTTTTCATTTGAACTTTCCTGTGGCTGGTGATTGGAGCTGCTGGCTGGAAGGGGGGAAGCAGAGAGGCAAAGAGGAGTAGGTAGAATCCTATGTCCATAAACCAAAATAGTAATAATACATTCTGGATTAGTGCACTTGAAATTGTGATTTTATTTATTTCAAAATGACCCGTTTGGTTCAATGTAATAGCTCTCTTGCACCTGTCTTTCGCAGGACTCTTTTCAAATTTGGATACTGTCCCCTTTGTAAACAAATTACTAGTCTACATAGACAGATTACCTAACTAGAATCTGTAATCTGTGCTCTCCAAGCAGAAATTCGGTGTCTACTTCAGCCATTCCACATTATGGAGATGCCATGCTATCAGCCCACTCTGCCACAAAGATCTTGCAGGAGAAGAGCAGTCTGGACAACCATGGGATGTGGCAGGGTGAGAGCTGTGAACCATAAACACAAAGCTTTTGCTGTGACCCAGCATAACAGATATAGCGCCTTTGCTGACCTTAATGGGGACACTAAAGAGACAGGTCAAGGTAGTTGTGATAATGATGACTCAAATAAGCAGGGGATCGTGGTCCAAAATGAAGAACTTACTTCGGAAAGACGAAATGGGAAACCAGGTATCACATATCAGTCGCACAAGAAGAGCAAGGTATGCAAAAAGAGAAGTCACCTTCTGGTTGTTGATTCAATCATAAGGGATGTAAATTTAGGAAAGGATATTGAGGTTTTAAAAGAGGTCAGGTGTCTGCCAGGTGCTACTGCCAGCAGAGACAAGAGGCGTATTCTTAAGATAGTCAAGAATGCAAGTAAGGACTGTGATGTTGATGCTATTATACATCTTGGCACAATTGATCTGTCCCAAAAAGATGTACTTTCTGTGAAGAATGATTTCCAGAGCTTGGGGTTTCTACCCTATATTTAATAGTATAGGTTGTAGGCTTATCTTCTCAGAGGTTTTACCAGTATATAAGAAACAAAAAAGGGAAGGGCCAGTGTGTAGCAGAGTTTAATGTGTGGCTAAAGGAGTGGTGTAAAAGGGAAGGCTTTGGTTTTATTAGTCATGATGTCTGCAGCTGGTCCAATGAAAAACTGTACAAAAGAGATGGTTTGCACCCATCCAAGAAAGGGACTGAGTTACTTGCCATTAAATTCACAGATTTTCTGGATAAACATTTAAACTGAACAGCGGGGACAGAGAATTAATTGATACATTTCTGTCCCCAGCAATCTAAAATTCAGAGGGTTATCAGTGCATGTAACACAGATGTTTGTGCTGGTAAGATTACAGGCCACCCAACCAAGCAGAGGAAGTAGATGAACTTTTTGCTAGTCAGCTAACTAAGGTATGTGGGAAGCACACCACAATAGTAATGGGAGATTTTAACTACCCTGACATCAACTGGGAAACAAACTCTGCACCAAGTGGAAGATCCAACAGGTTCCTAACAAACCTAGCAGGCAACTTTGTTTCCCAAAAGGTAGAGAAGAGGATCAGTCATATTGGACTTAATTCTCACTAACAAAGAGGAAATGATAGAAGGCGTTGAAGACATAGGAACCCTGGGGGCAAGTGACCATGCAATATTGGAATTCAACATTATGCAAATACAAGTAGTAGAACAAAGTGAAACCAGAGTCTTGGACTTTAAGAGAGCTAATTTCAATAAACTTAGAGAGAGCTTGGGAAAAATTCCATGAATGAGAATCCTCAAGGGGAAAACAACTCAAGAAGCTTGGGAAATTTTGAAAAATGAGATTACAAAAGCCCAGTCTAGCACAATACCAATGAAGAAGAAAAATAACAGATCTCAAAAGAAACCAGCATGGCTGCATAAAGAACTCTCTGACAAATTGAAAGACAAAAAAGATAAGTACAAAAAGTGGAAGGGGGGGGGGACATAACTAAGGCAGAATATCAGCAAATAGCCCGAGCATGTAAAGATGAAGTGAGGAAAGTTAAGGCTCACAATGAAGAAAGGCTTGCCACAAAAGTAAAAAATAACAAAAAAGCTTCTTCCAACATGTTAAAAACAAGAAAAGAGTTAAGGAAACAATTGGTCCATTGCTGGGAGAAAGTGACAAGAAGGTGACAAGCAACAGGGAGAAAGCAGAACTATTTAACTCATGTTTTGCATCTGTCTTTACACAAAGGGACAAAACAGTCCTACCTATCAAAAACAGCACCACAAAAATCAGATTAGGAACACAAGTTGAAATAGGGAAAAAATGGTAAGTGTCTACCCTAGACGAGTTCAAATCACCAGGACCAGATGGATTACACCCCAGGATTCTGAAGGAACTGGCAGACGAGATCTCAGAACCACTGAACTATATCTTTCAGAGATCCTGGAGCACCAGAGAACTACCAGAGGACTGGAAAAGAGCTGATGTGGTTGCCATCTTCAAAAAAGGGGAAAAAAACAGATCCAGGAAACTACAGACCTATCAGCCTGACCTCAATACCAGGAAAGATTCTGGAAAAGATAATCAAGCAACGAATTTGCGAACACCTAGAAGCAAACAAAGTAATAGCCAAAAGCCAACATGGATTTGTCAAAAACAGATCATGCCAGACTAATCTTATTGCATTCTTTGATAATGTGACAAAATTAGTGGACCAGAGGAATGCCGTCGATATAGTTTACTTGGACTTCAGTAAGGCTTTTGATAAGGTAGACCATAACCTACTACTAGATAAAGTAGAAGAATGTGGGTTGGACAGCATCACCACCAGATGGATTCCTAACTGGCTGACCAACCGCACTCAACGTGTAGTCCTCAATGGAACTGCATCTACATGGAGGGAAGTATGCAGTGGAGTACCCCAAGGCTCTGTTTTAGGCCCAGTACTCTTCAACATCTTCATCAATGATTTGGATGAGGGAATAAATGGGGAACTCATCAAATTTGCAGATGTCACCAAGCTGGCAGGAATAGCCAACACTCCAGAAGATAGGCTTAAGATACAGAAGGATCTTGACAAACTTGAACATTGGGCACTATCTAATAAAATGAAATTCAATGGTGAAAAGAGTAAGGTTCTACATTTAGGCAACAAAAACGGAATGCACAGGTACAGTATAGGTGATACCTTACTCAGTAGTAGTAACTGTGAAAGGGATCTTGGAGTCCTAGTGGACAACCATTTAAATATGAGCCAGCAGTGTGCAGCAGCTGCCAAAAAAGCCAACACAGTTCTAGGCTGCATAAATAGAGGGATAGAATCAAGATCACGTGAAGTGTTAATACCACTTTATAATGCCTTGGTAATAATGCCAAACTTGGAATACGGTATTCAGTTTTGGTCACCACGATGTAAAAAAGATGTGGAGACTCTAGAAAGAGTGCAGAGAAGAGCAACAAAGAGGATTAGGGGACTGGAGACTAAAACATATGAAGAACGGTTGCAGGAACTGGGTATGTTTAGCTTAAGAGAAAGAAGGACTAGGGGAGACATGATAGCAATGTTCCAATATCTCAGGGGTTGCCACAAAGAAGAGGGAGTCAAGCTATTCTCCAAGGCACCTGAGAGTAGAACAAGAAGCAATGGGTGGAAACTAATCAAGGAGAGAAGCAACTTAGAACTGAGGAGAAATCTCCTGACAGTTAGAACAATGAATCAGTGGAACAGAAGTTGCCTCCAGAAGTTGTGAATGCCCCAACACTGGAAGTCTTTAAGAAGATGTTGGATAGCCATCTGTCTGAAACGGTATAGGGTTTCCTGCCTAGGCAGGGGGTTGGACTAGAAGACCTCCAAGGTCCCTTCCAACTCTACCATTGTATTGTATTATGTAGATTAAATGTTCAAAGAAAACAAGAAAAACAATGTTTCCAAGCCTCCAAGCCTCTAAGTGGCAGTGTTACTTCTTTTCCTCTGCTTTTACTCCCCTCTTTATATTCCAAACTTAAGGAAAAAAGTTCTTAGAAAAAAAAATTCAATAGAGTGTTGAAAAGAGAGAAAGTCTTAATCAATAAGTATTAAAAAAAGAAAAATAGAAGAAGAAAATAAAAACAGGTCCACTTTAAAAAGTAAAAATCATTTGTAAAAATTCCATCCATAAGAAAAATATTAAAGAAAGATAATACACTAAATTTGACTCAGGGTTAATCTCACCGCTTGACCTCTTCTGTCTTAAATTTTAACTTTACTTTGAATCTTTAGGTTGTTTTCTTCTCTGATAATAAAATTTATCTCACCAATTCGACACACTTTCTCTCCCGCTTTTCTTCCATTCTGGAGCTGTCCCAACTTTCAGCAGATTCAATCGCTGCTTCTCTGTGGCCGGAAAAAAGAGCTTCTCCTGGATCTCCCGGGGACTTTGCGATGTCCCTGGGATCCACAGGATGTGCCCTTCTCTATCACTGTGTCTACGGGACAGTTTAGGTCCAAAAGGACCGTTCAGCGGCAGAGATATCGACGGCGATCCTGGAGCTCCAAGATGGCACTTTATATTGTCGTGACATCAGCTCCCCCTCCCTCTTTTGTTTCCTATGGGAGGGGCCAATCACCTCCAAGGTGTGTCTTTACTCCAAGTCGACCCTGCTTTCTTAGTTGTTCTTGTCTTCTGGCAGCTCTGCGCATGCGCACACTGGGAACAGGCTCCAGCTGTTCCTCTGCCTCACTGCTTTCTCACTCTGAAGGCAGCTGATAACTGCCATACAGCCCTGTCCCCCCCCCCCTCTTGTTTGTTTTCCTGCAGATTTTTCATGACCCAAGTAGGGAACATCTTCAGTACTACCGTAGAAGGGAGTGGGGGTTTGCAGAGTGGAGAAAGAGCAGAAAAAGGGGAGGAGGAGCAAGAGGAGGGGGAGAGGGAGGGGGGAGGGGGAGGACAATGACTGTGAAGTCCTTGATGGTCTCTGACCTTGTTTGTTTTCTTGCAGACATTTCATGACCCAACTAGGGAACATCATCAGGACTAGAAGGTTGCATAGAACCTAGTTGGGTCATGAAATATCCACAAGCTGAAAGAAAACCACCAAGCTCAGAGGGGACCCCAGAACCAGAAGAGTCGTCTTCTCCTTATCTGAGAAGATGAGGGGCAGCCATGGGGCTGTGGGGGAGTCTCTGTCATCTTCAGCCACCATATTTTGACCTCTGCAGGTCCTCTTCCTGAAGACTCGGGAGCGAAAGCCCAACGTGGCTGTTTTGCTCACCAGTTGCATGGACGGCTTCGTTTATGCCTGGTCGGTGGAAAATAAAGGAGGGATGTTGGGCAAATTCCGAGGTAGCCATAGCAGCACCAGTGGCCGGGACTCTGTGGTCTGCACCATGTCCACTGATGACAAGGAGTTAATCCTCTTGACCGGTGATTCCTTGGGTTACATCAAGGTCAGTATGATTCTTCTTCTTCTTCTTCTTCTTCTTCTTCTTCTTCTTCTTCTTCTTCTTCTTCTTCTTCTTCTTCTTCTTCTTCTTCTTCTTCTTCTTCTTCTTCTTCTTCTTCTTCTTCTTCTTCTTCTTCTTCTTCTCCTCCTCCTCCTCCTCCTCCTCCTCCTCCTCCCCCTCCTCTACTTCTCCTCCTCTACTTCTCCTCCTTCTCCTCCCACTTCCTCCTCCTCCTCTTCTCCTCCTCCTCTTCTTCTCCTCCTCCCCTCCCCCTTCTCCTCCTTCCACTCCCCCTCTTCCTCTTCTTCTCCTCCTCCTCCCCTCTTCCTCCTCCTCCTCCTCCTCTCCTCCTCCTCCTCTCCTCCTCCTCATCCATTTTTCTCTTCCCTTCTCCTCCTCTCCTCTCTTATTCCTTTCCTTCTCTTCCTTCTCCTTCCCCCTCCTCTTTCCTCCTCCTCCACTTCTTCTCTTCTCTTCCTTTCCTCTTCTCCTTTCCCCTCACTCCTTCTTCTGCTTCTTCTTCTTCTCTTTCTCTTCTCCTCCTTCTGTTTTTCTCCTCCTCCTCCCTTTATGTTTGAAGAGTGTGAAAGAGGGACTCAGTCTAAAAAAAGACATCCTCCCTTTAATTAAACTGTCCGTGTTGTTTCTGGAGGTGACACTCTGTGAAGTTACATCTTGCCTTTTGACTTGTTTTATGTCCTTGGAAAAGTGGACCATAAATCTGCACCAGCATTAATAAAGAAAGGGTGTTATGTAAAGCTCCCCATTTGCTCAAAACCTGCCAACTCCTATGAGTAGATACTGGGCACTATTACGAGAAAAGCCAATAGATCTCAATTTGCTTGTCACTCTTCCAATGGGCAATCTAGAAATGGATGACTATAATGTATTTTTAGGACAAGGCGGTATTATCTACGCATTATTTTTACAGACAAGCGTTGATGGATTGCCGAAGTAGATTGAAAAGACATGTTATTCCAGGAAAACTGCCAGCTAAGGCATCAATTTCCATTCTCCCAAAGTCAGGATGGTTCAGAATTGAGAACAAGAGGCAAGGGCCAGCAGTTGACTCTCAGATTTCCTTTTAGTAAGCAGGAAAGCTGCTGAGTAAGCTTGGTCTTATTTTACGACCTCCCTTGCCACAGTTGATAAGCGAATCACTGCGGTTGTTAAGCGAACAACAGGGCTGTGGTTAATTGACTCTAGCTTCTGCATTGACTTTGCTTGTTAATGTCAAGGTCACAAAAGGAAATTAAGCTCTGTCTTAAACCAAGGACTTACCTGTATTGAGTTTGAAAAGGCAAAACTTCTGAAAGGGCTGGTCTTTGGAGACTCTCCATCATCCAGTTTGTCCCAAAGGTGCTTTTTTTCAGGAGGCAACTGGACTTTCTTGTTTTTCTTGGAGACGTTTCGCTTCTCATCCCAGAAGCTTCTTCAGCTCTGACCGGATGGTGGGGAAGGGAAGGATTTATACTCCTTGCAGACAGCTGGTCATTTTAGCATCCTTTTTAGATGGTCGTCAAGGCCACTTGGAGGTTTATCTGAGTGGTGCAAATGGGTGTGGGGCCTTCTTCAGATTTGCACATGTCTCACTGCATTGTCTTGTGTACCCCAAGGAGAAAACACTCAGACACAAACTCAGCAATGTGGTACAGACAGTACAATGCAGTGAGACATGTGCAGATCTGTACATTGGGGAAACAAAACAGCCACTGCACAAACGCATGGCACAACATGGGAGAACAAACCCATCAGGACAAGATTCAGCAGTCCATCTGCATTTAAAAGACAAGGGCTGCTCTTTTGAAGACAGCAAAGTCCACATTTTGGAGAGAGAGGATTGCTGGTTTGGAAGAGGGGGTCAAAGAGGCCATCTAGGTCCAAATTGAGCGACCATCCTTCAACAGAGGGGGAGGGGTACAACATCATCTATCTCCAGTCTACAAAACGGTCCTTTCAGCAGTTCCAAGAAGGTCTTGAATTCATGCCAGGGAAAATGTAAGGAAGTGAAAAATGGACCAGAAGTGAATCTACTTCTCCATAATGTCTTTTTTCTCCAGATCTGGGACATCATGGATTACTGCACAGGACCCGAAGTACAAGCTTCCAGATTAGATCTGGCTGAAGACATTCTGCCCAAGAGGAACTCCTTCCGTGACTTAATCCCTAATTACTGCAGAATTGCTTCGACTTTCTCAGAAGACAGCGCAATCCAACAGGTTAGCAGAATAACAGAGGTGTTGGGAGGGACCTAGGAGGTCTTCTAGTCCAACCCCCTGCCTAGACAGGAAACCCTATACCGTTCCAGACAAATGGCTATCCAACCTCTTCTTAAAGACTTCCAGTGTTGGGGCATTCACAACTTCTGGAGGCAACTTCTGTTCCACTGATTAATTGTCCTCACTGTGGGGAAGTTTCTCCTCAGTTCTAAGTTGCTTCTCTCCTTGATTAGTTTCCACCCATTGCTTCTTGTTCTACCCTCAGGTGCCTTGGAGAATAGTTTGACTCCCTCTTCTTTGGGGCAACCCCTGAGATATTGGAACAATGCTATCATGTCTCCCTTAGTCCTTCTTTTTTTTTGTGTAGAAGTTTTTTTATTTTTAAACAAACAAAAACAAACGTACATATAACATAAAAATATCATCAATTACGTATGTGTTTAGCATGTCATTTGGTCACAAACATTTGTGTGTCACCGCTTTCAATTGTGTATAAAATCAGCAATTATCAACCCAATATACATGAGTACATTGTTATCATTGTAAATCATATATTCAGTTTACTCTTATAATTCCTTATTTTAGACATCTGTTCTAAGAATTAAATTCATATGTATGCCAACTATCTGTTACATCATTATAAATCTATTTAATAATAACATATCTTTATAGTATCATCTATCTTATTCTGGTATTTCTTGCAGTATATATAAAAAAGGTTCACCAAAATTTTATATTTGTGTATCGTTACTTTTAGTTGTATGTAAAATCATAAAATATCAATCAAATGTATAGAAATACATCTTTATCATTGTGTCTCATATATTCAACTATAATTATTATTTCTTCATTTTAAACAAGATATTCTAAATATTCAATTCATATATATATATACACCAATATTCCATTACATTGTTATAAATCTATATAATCTATATGATAGTAATATGTCTTTATGGTATCTCCTATCACATTCTATTATTACAATTAAAGATTGTGATAATTGTATCCATTGATAGAACAAGTCCCAGATCTTATAAAATTGTTCATTTTCTTGTTCTCTAATTTCAAATGTCAATTTACTCATTTCAGCACATTCCATTGTTTTTGGAATAACTTCCTCCTGCGTTGGTATTTTTTCATTTTTCCAATTTTTTGCAAATATAATTCTAGCTGCCGTTAAAATATTTACAATCAAATATTTCAAGTCTTTATTGTATGTATCTGGTATAATACCCAATAAAAAGTCTCTGGTTTAAAGTCTATGCGTTCTTTTTTTTCCATATTTTTTTCAAATTTTTAAACATAAAAGACAACATTAAAAAATTTTCATCCATTACATACAGCATGTCGTTTGGTTACAAGTGTTTTTGCATCCGTATTTTCGATTACATATACAATCACAGATTTTTCCATCTAATATAACTAAATACCTCACTTTCATTGTACAACATATATTCAATTACGATTAATGTTTCTTTCTTTTCAATAAACCTAATTCTCTTACATTCTTGATTGTCTGCTTAATAACAACGTACTTACAATACAATAGTAGAGTTGGAAGGGACCTTGGAGGTCTTCTAGTCCAACCCCCTGCCTAGGCAGGAAACCCTATACCGTTTCAGACAAATAGCTATCCAACATCTTCTTAAAGACTTCCAGTGTTGGGGCATTCACAACTTCTGGAGGCAAGCTGTTCCACTGATTAATTGTTCTCACTGTCAGGAAATTCCTCCTCAGTTCTAAATTGCTTCTCTCCTTGATTAGTTTCCACCCATTGCTTCTTGTTCTACCCTCAGGTGCTTTGGAGAATAGTTTGACTCCCTCTTCTTTGTGGCAACCTCTGAGATATTGGAATAATGCTATCATGTCTCCCCTAGTCCTTCTTTCTCTTAAGCTAAACATACCCAGTTCCTGCAACTGTTCTTCGTATGTTTTAGTCTCCAGTCCCCTAATCATCTTTGTTGCTCTTCTCTGCACTCTTTCTAGAGTCTCCACATCTTTTTTACATCGTGGCGACCAGAACTGAATGCAGTATTCCAAGTGTGGCCTTACCAAGGCATTATAAAGTGGTATTAACACTTCACGTGATCTTGATTCTATCCCTCTGTTGATGCAGCCTAGAACTGTGTTGGCTTTTTTGGCAGCTGCTGCACACTGCTGGCTCATATTTAAATGGTTGTCCACTAGGACTCCAAGATCCCTTTCACAGTTACTACTACTGAGTAAGGTATCACCTATACTGTACCTGTGCATTCCGTTTTTGTTGCCTAAATGTAGAACCTTACTCTTTTCACCATTGAATTTCATTTTATTAGATAGTGCCCAATGTTCAAGTTTGTCAAGATCCTTCTGTATCTTAAGCCTATCTTCTGGAGTGTTGGCTATTCCTGCCAGCTTGGTATCATCTGCAAATTTGATGAGTTCCCCATTTATTCCCTCATCCAAATCATTGATGAAGATGTTGAAGAGTACTGGGCCTAAAACAGAGCCTTGGGGTACTCCACTGCATACTTCCCTCCATGTAGATGCAGTTCCATTGAGAACTACACGTTGAGTGCGGTTGGTCAGCCAGTTACCAATCCATCTGGTGGTGATGCTGTCTAACCCACATTCTTCTACTTTATCTAGTAGTAGGTTATGGTCTACCTTATCAAAAGCCTTACTGAAGTCCAAGTAAACTATATCAACGGCATTCCTCTGGTCCACTAATTTTGTCACATTATCAAAGAATGCAATAAGATTAGTCTGGCATGATCTGTTTTTGACAAATCCATGTTGGCTTTTGGCTATTACTTTGTTTGCTTCTAGGTGTTCGCAAATTCGTTGCTTGATTATTTTTTCCAGAATCTTTCCTGATATTGAGGTTAGGCTGATAGGTCTGTAGTTTCCTGGATCTAATTTTTTCCCTTTTTTGAAGATGGGAACCACATCAGCTCTTTTCCAGTCCTCTGGTAGTTCCCCGGTGTTCCAGGATCTCTGAAAGATATAATTCAGTGGTTCTGAGATCTCGTCTGCTAGTTCCTTCAGAACTCTGGGGTGTAATCCATCCGGTCCTGGTGATTTGAACTCATCTAGGGTAGACAGGTGCTCACTTACCATTTTCTTCCCTATTTCAATTTGTGTTCCTAATTTTGTGGTGCTGCTTTTGATAGGTTGGACTGTTTTATCCCTTTGTGTAAAGACAGATGCAAAACATGAGTTAAATAGTTCTGCTTTCTCCCTGTTGCTTGTCACTTTCTTGCCACTTTCTCCTAGCAATGGACCAATTGTTTCCTTAACTTTTTTCTTGTTTTTAACATGTTGGAAGAAGCTTTTTTTGTTAATTTTTACTTTTGTGGCAAGCCTTTCTTCATTGTGAGCCTTAGCTTTCCTCACTTCATCTTTACAGGCTCGGGCTATTTGCTGATATTCTGCCTTAGTTATGTCCCCCTCCTTCCACTTTTTATACTTACTTTTTTTGTCTTTCAGTTTGTCAGATAGTTGTTTATGCAGCCATGCTGGTTTCTTTTGGGAGCTGTTGTTTTTCTTCTTCATTGGTATTGTGTTAGACTGGGCTTTTCTAATCTCATTTTTCAAAATTTCCCAAGCTTCTTGAGTTGTTTTCCCCTCGAGGATTCTCATCCATGGAATTTTTCCCAAGCTCTCTCTAAGTTTATTGAAATTAGCTTTCTTAAAGTCCAAGACTCTAGTTTGACTTTGTTCTACTACTTGTGTTTGGATAATGTTGAATTCCAATATTGCATGGTCACTTGCCCCCAGGGTTCCTATGGCTTCAACACCTTCTATCATTTCCTCTCTGTTAGTGAGAATTAAGTCCAGTATGGCTGATCCCCTTGTTTCCTTCTCTACTTTTTGGAAAACAAAGTTGTCTGCTAGGTTTGTTAGGAACCTGTTGGATCTTCCACTTGGTGCAGAGTTTGTTTCCCAGTTGATGTCAGGGTAGTTAAAATCTCCCATTACTATTGTGGTGTGCTTCCTACATACCTTAGTTAGCTGACTAGCAAAAAGTTCATCTTCTTCCTCTGCTTGGTTGGGTGGCCTGTAGTATAGACCTATGGCAATGTCATTTCCCCCACAACCTTTAATATTGACCCAAATGCATTCAAGATAGTTCTCATTATTGTTGTGCTCTATTTCTGTAGAGACATAGTTATTTCTTATATATAGTGCAACTCCACCTCCTCTTTTATTTGGTCTATTTCTTTTAAATAATTTAAATCCTTCTAGCTGTATGTTCCATTTGTCAGTTTCATCCCACCAAGTTTCTGTAATGGCAATAATATCATATCTGCCCTCTTTTACTTGAATTTCTAATTCTCCCTGTTTATTCCTCATACTCTGTGCATTGGTATATAGACATTTGAGTCCATTTTGATTGACCTTGTGTTTACTGTCTACATAACCTGTATTATGCCTGACTGCCCCTATTTTCTTGCCACTTGTGTGATTCATGCACATGGTATGACAATCACTATTACATGCTTGGTTTTGCTTGACAGCAGGAGTGATAATCTTACCCACACACACATCTATGTTACATGCATTTATAACCCTATGAATTTTAGTTTGCTGGGGACAGAGATGTTCTGTAACTTTTCTGTATCACTTTTATGTAATCATTGTCTCATTTTAAATATTTTTACAGTATAAAAGAATTTACCAAGTATTTATGTTTATATATCTATCACTATTTTCAACAGGATATCTTTATAGTATGCACTTAGAGTTATATATTATATTACCAATCCTCTATCAAATGTACATAAATTCATTATTATCTTTGTCCTTCATTTTATAACAAAAAATTCTAAATTATTCATATATATGTCAGTGTTTCATTGTATTATTATTAGTCTATTTAACAACGTTATTGTATTTTCACTTTTCTCCTTCAATTAAAACATTGTATTGTTATTAGTCTATTTAACAACATTATTGTATTCTCACTTTTCTCCTTCAATTAAAACATAAGTAAAACATTTTTCATTTCCAGGTTCTTTTTTCCAGCCACTGATAAAACAAATCTCATATCTTATAAAATTGCTCGTCTTCAGCACTACAATCTCCTTCCCCTTATATTCCAATTTTCTATCTCTTGTTTTCTGTAGAATTTGTGATTTAATTATTTTCTTGGTAAATCTTACGTGAACTTCCCTCGGGAGTCTATTTCTCACTGCATATCTTGTGTAGATTCGAAACACCTCATCTATGCCATCTATCATCTTCTCTTGAGTTATCTCTAACACATTTTTCAATAATTCTGATATTATTTGTGCCAAGTTCTCACCTTTTTCTTCTTCTATACTTTGGAATCTTAAAAAGAATTCTGACCGATCCATCTCCCATCCCAGTATTTTTCTGTTATCTTTTTCCACTGTGTTCAATCTACTGTCAATATTCTCCATTTTCTTCTCTCTTTCTTCATACCTTTCTTCGATTTTTGTAGTCTATCTTCCTCTGCACGATATATGGTGCTATCTTGATTATTGCTCTGTACGTCGCCCCGAGTCCCTGTGGGGAGAGGGGGCGACTAATAAGTTCAATAAAATAAATAAATAAATAAATAAATATTTCATCATCCATTGTTGAATAGTTTCATTTTTTCTTCTGTTTTGCCTGTCTTTTGTTCTATATTTTCTATTCATTGTTCTATTGCTTCCATCCTCTTTTCCATATTCTCCGTTCTTTTTTCAATGATTTCCGATCTCTTATCAATACTCTCTCCTCTTGCTTCTAGTTTTTGTATTCCTTGCATAATTGCCTCTAATGTTACACCCTTGTCTTTTTCCTTTTCCTGTTGAAGCATCATCTGTATTGATCTCTGCCCTCCTGCAGGTGAAGAGGAGGGGGTTGTTGTTGCGGAGCCAACAGTTGCTATTTTTTTTCCTCATCTTCCTTTTTGTGTTTTTGTTTTTAACCATGAGGGGACAAAGAATAAAACAATAAAACAATAACTAACAATTAAGACAGCAATAAAAAAGGCCAAAAAGAAGAAAAAGGGGAAGGGAAAAATATGCAATAATATGGGAAACCAAAAATCAGGAAGGAAAAAATAAAAATAAAAAATAAAAATGAAAATTCTTATTTGTAAAAAGTTATGAAAAGAAGAAAGGGAAAGAGAAAATTAAAAATGTTGAAATTTCCCTTAGTCCAGCACCCTTGAAACACTCTGACAAAGAGGAAAAAAAATCAAAACAGAAAAAGTAGACAGAGTGAAACCACAGTTTCCAATACAAGGTAAGATAAAAACTGCCATCAAAAGGAGCAAAAAAAAAAGGAAAAGTTCAAAATCTTTATAAGGTGAAAACCTTTCCAAGGTCACTCTAAGCTTCCCCTTTAAAAAGAAAGATTTTTATTTATTCTTTCAAAGTAAATTTCCAGCTGTTGATAGTTTCCCAAGAAACACTTGCGTTCCTCTCACTATCATATCTAGCTGAATAACCTTGAAGAGCTTCTCTCCAAACATTCATGCAAGAATAAAAAACATTGTTCCAAATCCACTAGCTGGCAGTGATACTTACAATACAATACAATAGTAGAGTTGGAAGGGACCTTGGAGGTCTTCTAGTCCAACCCCCTGCCTAGGCAGGAAACCCTATACCGTTTCAGACAAATAGCTATCCAACATCTTCTTAGAGACTTCCAGTGTTGGGGCATTCACAACTTCTGGAGGCAAGCTGTTCCACTGATTAATTGTTCTAACTGTCAGGAAATTTCTCCTCAGTTCTAAGTTGCTTCTCTCCTTGATTAGTTTCCACCCATTGCTTCTTGTTCTATCCTCAGGTGCTTTGGAGAATAGTTTGACTCCCTCTTCTTTGTGGCAACCTCTGAGATATTGGAACAATACTATCATGTCTCCCTTAGTCCTTCTTTCTCTTACTTGTTTCAATCTCAATCCTTGTTACACTGTTACACTCTGCCTTTAACTTTCTCTTTAAAAAAAAAAAGATATGGTAAATAAAAAGAGAAAAAATTCTAGGTCAGTTCCAACTTAATTGTAGCAATAATTCCAAGAAATCCAACAAAGTAAGAAGAGAAGCACAATGAGCTAGTCCAAATTAAAATCAAATTGCCTTGTGCGTCCAGTCAGGCTTCCAGCATTAAAAAAAAAAAAAAGGGGGGGGGGGCAAAAGGAAATCTTCAATTAACTATTTCTTAAGTTCGCCGCTTATTCTCTTATCGGTCTTTCTTTCTTTTAAGAAAAATCTACAGGTTTTAGGGTATTCTCCCTAAAAAAGAAAAGAATTAAAACTCTCACCAAATCGACATGCTTCTTTCCAGCACTTGCGTTTTGGGGCGGTCTGCAGTTTCAGCAGCCAAAAGGCTGACTCTTAGTTGCTGGCAAAAAGGGCTTTTTCCCAGATCGCCAGAGACTTTGTGGGTGTCTCTGGGATAGATAGGGTGTACCCCTACCTGTCACTGTCTCTACGGGACAGTTTAGGTCCGAATGGACCGTCCAATGACCAGAGTTTGGCAGTGATCCCGGTACCCCAGGAAAATCCGACCGTTTCACCGCGACGGCACGCCCCTTCTTTTCATCAAACTAGACAAACTCAATTCCTGCAACTGTTCTTCATATATTTTGGTCTCCAGGCCTTTAATCATCTTTGTTGCAATATGGTAGAAGGAACCCAATCCTAGTTTTCAGGGCCCAGTGCAGAATTGAGCTGGTGTGCTAAACAATACCAGTAGTTCCTGATTTACAAACGTCTTTTTAATGACAGTTCAAAATGACACTGGTGATAAAAACATGATTTTACGCATTCTCATAGAGGCCACACACTCAGAATTAGGTGCTTGGCAACCAGCATGTACAGGTAGTGCTGGACTTGCAACCACAATTGAGCCCAAGATTTCGGTTGCTAAGCGAGGCAGTGGTTCTGTCAGCTTTACGACCTTTCTTGCCACGGTTGTGAAGTGAACCACTGCGGTTGTTAAGCTCGGCATGTGGTTGTGAAGTGAATCCGACTTCCCATGGACTTCACTGGTCAGGAGGTCGCCAAAGGGGATCACGTGACCATGGGATGCTGCAACTGTCATAAGTACATGCCAGTTGCCAAGCCTCTGAATTTGGATCACGTGAACCATGGGGCTTCGGGAACAGACATAAGTGTGCAAAAGCCACTTTTCGCAGTGCTGTTTGCCACTTCCAGCAGCCACTAAGTGAACCGTTGTATGTTGAGGATGGAACTATATTTACGATGGTTGCATCACCTCATTTTGTTCTGACCCAGCTCTCCAAACACGATAAAATTTCTGAGGTGAAGTCAAAAGATTCCTTTATTTAGGAGTGCCGGCAGCCCCAGCAAAAAGGTTCTCTCGCACTGCAGCCTAAGAAGTCCTGTTGGCCGGAAGATGAATAGTTGTCGGCCACACCTATTCATCTCCGCCCCCTGCCTTCGATCCCCAGAGCTAGGGAAGGACTTCACTAGCAGCGGTGGCTCTTCCGTCCCAAGGACCGGCCCATAAATTTCCACTGCTCTCCTCTCCTCTGCCTTCTGCACATCTGTGCATCAGGCACTGAATCCAGCTGTCCTCTTCCTCATCAGCCACCTCCAGACCTGTCGACTCTCCATCTGAGGGCTGACGGACGGCCTAGGCTCCCCTCTGTCTCTATCTCTGCCAGCTCCATTTCCTCTTCCCCCTTGGAGCTTTCAGGTTGCCTTGATTCCGACCCTGACTTCCACACTTCCTCCTCCTCCTCCTCCGGCCAACAAGCCACAAGACATTTTCCTCTTTTTCTCCAAGTTTTTGTGGACGGCTCTGCTTCCCCACAATGCGCTCCAGCCTCTCTCTTTCTCCGCAGGAACACGAAGGCTGGGTGACCACCCTGATCCCTCCCGCCTGCCTGAGTTCTTGGCGGGGACACATGAAAAATGTGATCAGCCTCCGATACGTGGAGAAGTTCAAAGCTGTCCTCACCGCCAGCCAAGATGGCACCATTAAGCTCTGGCTCTTGACCGGCAGGCACATGGGTAGGTCAGGCATTCTCAGGGGCCTTGGGTGGGAAACGGGGGTGCTCACTCGGGGTGGGCCAGGGGGAGGAGGGCTTTCCCCCCAGAGGAGCATTCTCTGAGCTGGTACATTTTGGCTGTGGTGGCCTACCTCAGTTTCCCTTGGGTGAATTTTCCTGGAAGGTGGTGTTAATAGGTCCTCTGCTCTACCTACCATTAAATGTGTTATAGATTGCTGGTGATGTTATCTAGTTCCTCCTCCTCTCTGCAAACCCCACTGCCTTCTAGCACTGATGATGTTATTTAGATGGATAATGAAAGGTCTGCAAGAAAACCAGCAAGCTCAGAGAGCACCAAGGACCCCACAGTCCTCCTCCTTCCTCCTCCTCTTTCTCTTCTTCCTCTCCTCTCCCCTTCTCCTCTACCTCCTCATCACAGACCCCTCTGGCTTCTTTATCTGCAATAAAACCACCAAGCTCAGAGAGCACCAAGGACTTCACAAACCTTCTCTTCCTCTTCTTTTTCTTCCTCCTCTCATCTCCCCCTCCTCTTCCTTGCAAACCCCACATCCTTCTAACACTGATAATGTTACTTAGTTGGGTCAGGAAACATCTTCAAAAAAACCACCAAGCTCAGAGAGCACCAAGGACCCCACAGTCTTCCTCCTCCTCCTCTTCCCCCTCCTCCTCTCTCTTCTCTTCTCCTTCCTCTTCCCCTTCCTCTTCTCCTCTTCATCCTCTCTACAAATCCCACTCCCTTCTAGCATTGATGATGTTCCCTAGTTGGGTCAGGAAACATCTGCAAGAAAAACACTAAGATCAGAGAGCATCAAGGACCCCACGGTTTCTTTTACTTTCTCCTCCTCCTCCTCCTCCTCCTCCTCCTCCTCCTCCTCCTCCTCCTCCTCCTCCTCCTCCTCCTCCTCCTCCTCTTCCCCTTCTTCTCTTCCTCCTCCTCCTCCTCTCTGCAAATCCCACTCCCTTCCAGCATTGATAGTGCTACCTATTTTGCATCATGAAATTCTGATTTGGGTTTTACCGATTCGATTGAAAGATCGTTACAGAAATGGCTGGTTGATATTATTATGGAAAAGCAAAAAGTGGTGATTTAATGGTAAATGCCTTATTTTACTGCAACAGAGAAAGTTGGATGTCAATATTTACCCTTTCTCACTTCTCTTCCCCCCCACCGTTTTCCTTTTTATTTTTTGTATTTTGCATCTTATTTTATAAGCCGATAAAAATGTTAAGCTCGAAAAAAAGAAGTTTGTTTGTTGGTTGACTCCCAGGGACCTTCGGACAGTCGTTATGGAGTTTGGGAATATCCCACTTAATTCCAGCAGAAGTCCCCGAGGAAATCCGTCAAGTGGCATCTCTGCACACACTCAAGGTCCTCAATGAGGGCCAGCAACCCCATTGGGAGTGAGTAAATGGACCACTTGGCTCATAATGCATACGTCTATAAATGTACAAGTACAGTATAGGTCAGAGGTCTTCAAACTGGGCAACTTTAAGACTTGTGAGTTTGGTATAGGTAGTATCTTGCTCAATAGTAGTAACTGTGAGAGAGATCTTGGAGTCCTAGTGGACAACCACTTAAATGGGAGCCAGCTGTGTGCAGCAACTGCCAAAAAAGCCAACATAGGTTGTAGGCTGCATTAACAGAGGGATAGAATCAAGATCAGGTGAAGGGTTAATACCACTTTATAAGGCTTTGGTAAGGCCACACTTGGAATATTTGCATTCAGTTTTACCCGCCACGATGTAGAAAAGATGTGGAGACTCTAGAAAGAGTGCAGAGAAGAGCAACAAAGAGGATTAGGGGACTGGAGGCTCAAACATATGAAGAACGGCTGCAGGAACTGGGCATGGCTGGTCTAGTGAAGAGAAGGACTAGGGGAGACATGATAGCAGTCTTCCAATATCTCAGGGGTTGCCACAAAGAAGAGGGAGCCAAACTATTCTCCAAGGCACCTGAGGGTAGAACAAGAAGCAATGGGTGGAAACTAATCAAGGAGAGAAGCAACCTAGAATTAAGGAGAGAATTCCTGAAATTAGAACAATTAACCAGTGGAAGGACTTGCCTTAAGAAGTTGTGGGTGCTCCATTATTGGAGCTTTTTAAGAAGAGACTGGACAACTATTTGTCTAAGGTAGTATGGCATCTCCTGCTTGGGCAGGGGGTTGGACTAGAAGACCTCCAAGGTCTCTTCCAACTCTGTTATTTAGTGGAACATCTTTCCTCCAGAAGTTATGGGTTCTCCATCACTGGAGGTTTTCAAGAAGAGATTGGATCACCAATTGACCTGAATGGTATAATGTCTCCTGCCTTGAGCAGAGAGGTTGGATTAGAAGACTTCTGAGGGCCCTTCTGGCCCTAGGACTAGAAGTTCTAAAATTCCATGGGACCTTCTTGGGGCGCTCATGGGGCATTCCTCCCGTCTTCTTGGCCTCCCTTAGGAGCACCCGCAAAATCGTGAAGACCCTGAGCCAGCAGAAGAGACAGCAGTCCTTCCTGATGGACTTGATGAGCCCCAAGCCCTCCTACAGCACCGATGCTGTGGAGAAGATGCACGATCTCATCCAGAAAGAGACACGGATGACCTGGTATAATGACGAGCAGATCGAGGCTACCTTCCAGAAGTGGGAGGAGTCTGGGAAGGTGCGTCTCTCTCACTCCATCTCTCTAAATCTAAATCTAAATCTATCCATCTCTCTCTCTTTCTCTCTATAACTATCTATCATCTTGTCTGTCTGTCTGTCTGTCTGTCTGTCTATCTATCTCCATTCATCCATCCATCTCTCTCTCTCTTCTATCTATCTGTCATCTATCTATCTATCTATCTATCTATCTATCTATCTATCTATCTATCTATCTATCTCTTATCCTATCCTATCCTATCCTACCCTACCCCACCCCACCCTACCCTACCCTATCCTACCCTACCCTATCCTAACCTATCTTACCTTACCTTACCTTACCTTACCTTACCTTGCCTTGCCTTGCCTTGCCTTGCCTTGCCTTACCCTACCCTACCTGCCTGCCTGCCTACCTACCTACCTAATTTCTCTATATTATCTATCTATCTCTATCTAATTGTGTCAATTGTTATTTGAGAAGATTCCTGCGCATCGCCACAATTAGCAATGAATCAGTTTAATTGGGTCTTCACGTGGGTACCTGATATTTCACATCTGACACCAGAAAAGTCACACTCGTATGTGCATGAGTTCTACCAGCACCCTAATACAGTTTGGGAGAGGAAGATCAAGACTTTTAGAACATCACTAGGGTGAGCGGTTTCAAGAAGATGTTGGAGATCACCAACGGAGAAGATTAGGAGAAAACTGGTGGTGGGTCTGAATTACAGAAGATCAATCAATCAGAATAGAACTGGAAGGGACCTTGGAGGTCTTCTAGTGCAGCCCCTTGATCAAGCAAGAGACACTATTCCATTTCAGACAAATGGCAGTCCAGTCTCTTCTTGAAAGCCTCCAGTGTTGGGGCTTTCACAACTTCTGAAGGCAACTTCTGTTCCACTGGTTAATTGTCCTCACTCTTAGAAAGTTTCTCCTTAGTTCCAGATTGCTTCTCTCCTTGATTAGTTTCCATCCCTTGTTTCTTGTCTTCCTTCTGGTGCTTTGGAGAATAGGTTGACCCTTTCAAATACTGGAAGATGCTATAATGTCCCCCCTAGTCCTTCTTTTCTCTAGACTGGCCAAATCCAAATCCTGCAAACATTCTTCATACATTTTAGTCCTCCGGCTTTTAATCATCTTAGTTGCTCTCCTCTGCACTTTTTCCAAAGTCTCCACATCTTTTTTGTAATGTGGTAAGTACTGTATTTTTCAGAGTATAAGACATTCCAATGTATAAGATGCACTTAGCTTTTGGGGAGGAAAAGAAGAGGAAAAAAAATCTGCCTCTGCCTCCCAGCCATTTGCCTCCTTGCAGCAAACAGCAAACAGTACAGACGATATAAACTGTTTGTGGTGTTAACATTTAAGACTATACTTGTACAGATGCTGTTAAAATTGATGTGGCTTTCTGGAAGTATACCTTATTCTCTGCTGTTTAAAAGAAGATACAATAGCACTGGGCCTCTTCGGATCAAGCATTTATTTTAAAAAGCTTCTTCATTTTGTTAAGTTGTCTAGAACAATAATAAGGGCAGTCTTTAAAAAATAAGTCTAATAATTTGATCATTCTATAGGAATTTATAGTTATTGACTTATCTCCTTGCAGCAAACAATCTGTTTCAGTTTAGCCTGATTAGAAGAAAATTTTTTGCCTCTGCCTCCCAGCAATTCACCTGGTTGCAGCAAACAGCAAGTTTCACTTTCATTTTCAATTTCAGCATGGGTCTCCAGATCATCAGCTGTTTCAGGCTGCAGGGATTGCCATAGTCTATTGCCGCTTCCGCAAGCCCCATTTCCCCCATTTGCTGCAAGGAGGTAAATTGCTGGGAAGTAGAGGTCAGAGGGTAGGGGCCGGTGGGTAGATGGGGCTACATTCGGTATATAAGATGCCCCCAAATTTTCACCCTCTTTTAGTGGGGGAAAAGGTGCCTCTTATACTCTGAAAAATACGGTAATGAGTAACATCCCTGGTTTGTCCGTCCACCTGCAGAAAAGCGACATCCTGGGCTACGCCTACAAGCAGAAAGCCCGCCGGCCTTTGTTGAAGCAGCTTCCGGAGGTGAAGGCCTCAGTGGCCAACAAGGACCAGGTGAGCAGAGCCAAGGGAGCTTTGAATGAAGATGGAGACTTCAGAACCTCTCCTGGAGGGTCCACATGAGCCAACTCCTGGAGTGGGTGGGGAGTTCACTGATGTTCCTGGTCCCACCATCTGCTAAGGGTTCCAGAGATCATTTCTGGTTTAAGGTTTAGAGTTTTGGGTTTTGTTGTCACGGAATGGAAGGTTTGTGATAGAAGTTTGGAATCCTTGGTGCTCTCTGATCTTGGCTGGTTTTTTTTTTTGCAGATGTTTTCTTACCATACTAGATAACATCATCAGTGCTACAAGGGAGAGAGGGTTGTGGGGAAGAGGAGGAGGAGGGAGGAGGAAGAGAATGGTTGGGTTCTTAGTGCCCTCTGAGGTTGGACCTTTCCTTGAAGATGTTTCATTACCAAACTAGGTATTGTCATCAGTGTCAGTAAGAAGTGGTTGAGGAGGAGGAGGAGGAGGAGGATAACTGTGGGGTCCTTGAGGCTCTCTGAGCTTGGCTTTCTTGCAGACTTTTCTCCCAAAGGGGCTTTTTCAAGAGGCAACTGGACTTTCTGTTTTTTCTTTGAAGACATTTCACTTTTTACCTAAGAAGCTTCTTCAGCTCTGACCAGATAATAGGGAAAGGAAGGATTTATACTCCTTGCAGACTGCTGGTCATTTGCATCCCTTTAGAGGGTCCTTGAGGCCACTTGGAGGTTTATATGTGTCTTCAGAGTCACCTGAGTGGTGCAAATGGGTGTGGAGCCTTCTTGGAACTGAAGAAAGGTCCTTGTTGCAGACTGGAGATAGATGATGTCGTACCCCTCCCCCTCTGTTGAGAGAGGGCTGGTCAATTTGGACATAGATGGCCTCTTTGACCACTCCTCCAAACTAGCAGTCCTCTCTGTCCAAAAGGTGGACTTTGCTGTCTTCAAAAGAGGGGCCTTTGCCTTCTAAATGCAGATGGATGGCCGAATCTAGTCCTCTGTCGTCCTGGTTCTCCTGTGTTGTGCCATGCGTTTGTGAAGTGGATGTTTTGTTTCCCCAATGTACCGATCTGCACATGTCTCACTGCATTGTACTGCACATACCAGGTGGCTCAGCACAGGGTTTGGGACCAAGTTATTTGAAGGACCATCTTTTCCGTCATATCTATCAGACTGAGGACTGTTAAATTTGGACCTAGATGGCCTCTTTGACCCTTCTTTCAAGCCAGTGGTCCCCTCTGTCCAAAAGGTGGACTTTGCTGTCTTCAAAAGAGGGGACTTTGTCTTCTAAATGCAGATGGATGGCCAAATCTAGTCCTCTATCATCCTGGTTCTCCTGTGTTGTGCCATGCGTTTGTGAAGTGGATGTTTTGTTTCCCCAATGTACTGATCTGCACATGTCTCACTGCATTGTACTGTCTGTACCACATTGCTGAGTTTGTGTCTGAGTGTTTTCTCCTTGGGGTACACAAGACAATGCCAGTGAGACATGTGCTGATATGAAGAAGGCCCCACACCCATTTGCACCACTCAGATAAACCTCCAAGTGCCCTCAACGACCATCTAAAAGGATGCAAATGACCAGCTTTATCTGCAAGGAGTATAAATCCTTCCCTTCCCCACCATCCAGTCAGAGCTGAAGAAGCTTTTGGGATGAGAAGCGAAACGTCTTCAAAGAAAAGCCAGAAAGTCCAGTGGCCTCCTGAAAAAAAAATGCAGCTTTGGCTTTAGAGGTTTAAGTTGCTGCAAGTCTGACCGTGCAGGTTTAACCACATCTTCTTTCCTCAGCCTCGGATCTACCACTGTATCCAGTACACGGACCTTCACCCGTTGATCAGTCCTCAAATCCCTGATGTTTTGGCGGAAGCCCAACAGATGCAGGCTTTGGCCGACATCAAAGGTCTCCGGAAGGGCAAACGATGGATGGCCTTGACCGGTGTCATGAAGCCCACGGTGAAGAACATGATGGTACGCAGGAATGCCCTCGTTGTCAAGGAGTGAACCCACGACCCAAAGGTTCAGGAGCTCAAACTCGCAAGTCTTTCCAGGCCCGATCCGTCCCCGTCCCCGCATCCCTGCAGAGGATTTTTTGCAAAAGGGTTTTAAGCGGCCGAAGCGTGAAAATAAACAGAAGTTGTCAGAGTTTTGGGCAGTGTGGCTAGCTGTATGCGATACACCCAGGAGCAATAACATAGCACACACAGCTTTAAGACAATTAGCAGTGGTTTATTTGCAACTATATACAGGCAAACACATGCAGAAGGTAAAATCCCTTACCGTCCACTTACAGACACAAGGAGAGAACTGAATACACGTCGAGAAGAAGAAAACACCCTCTTATAGCCACCTATATATAGACTTGTGTGGCCCTCCCATCAGAGTCTTTTTTTTGAAAAGTTTTTTTAAATTTTTTAAACAAAGACAAACAAAAACATAAACATATACAACCTTCTGCCATTTCATATAGTGTGTCGTTTGGTTACAAAATTTTGTGCGCCCTTTCCATGGTCACCACTTATAATTATATATCAAATCACAACTTGTTCAATAGATAAACATAAGTACCTTATTGTTATATATCAATTCTTCAACTATAATTATTATTCCTTAATTTTAAATAGAATATTCTAAATATTGAATTCATGCATACAACATCATTCCATTGCATCATTCTAATCTGTTTAACAATGCGCTAAACCCTTATAGTATTGCATATATCATTCTATTATTCTTAAAATATAAAAAAATTCTTCAATATTTTCTGTTACCATGATTTTTTATCCAACCATTGATAAAACAAATCCCAAACCTTATAAAATTGTTCATCTTCTTGTTCTCCAATTTCAAATGTCAATTTACTCATTTCCGCACATTCCATTATTTTTGGGATAGTTTCCTCCTGCGTTGATATTTTCTCATTTTTCCAATTTTTTGCAAATACAACCATCAGAGTCTTAAAAGGGCTATACCATAGCTGCAATGAATCATCCTCATTTCATCAGTCTAGCGTTCAGCTTACAAATGACATCTTACAACCTGACATCATCTGGCAGCTATTAAATCCTCAGGGCCTTGACCGAAGTCCTGGAAGTCCCATGGCTCTTGGCCCAAAGGAGGATGGAGGAGGGTCCCCCCTGGAGAAGGCAATTCTGGCAGTGGTGAAATCTATTTTTTTTTCTACCGGTTCTGTGGGCATGTCTTGGTGGTGGTGGGTCATGTGACTGGGTGGGTGTGGCTATGTAGTCATGTGACCGGGGGATCAAAAGATAGAAACTTACTTTAACAATGTCCTGCTGGAGCAGGGTTGGACTAGATGACCTCCAGGTCCCTTCCAGCCCTGGATAATCCTCTGAAGCTGCATCTAGGGTTTGTAGTCCTTCCTTCCTCTCCTTTTTCTCTCCCTCCCTCCCTCCCTTTCTTTCTCTTTTCTTTCTTTCTTTCTTTCTTTCTTTCTTTCTTTCTTTCTTTCTTTCTTTCCTTCCTTCCTTCCTTCCTTCCTTCCTTCCTTCCTTTCACTCTCTCTTTTCCTTCCATCTTTTTTCTTCCTTCTTTCCTTTCTTTCTCTTTCTTTTCCTTCTTTCTTTTCCCTCCCACCCTCCCTCCCTCCCTTCCTCTTTCTTTCTTTCTTTCTTTCTTTCTTTCTTTCTTTCTTTCTTTCTTTCTTCCTTCCTTCCCTCCCTCCCTCCCTCCCTCCCTCCCTCCCTCCCTCCCTCCCTCCCTCCCTCCCTCCCTCCCTCCCTCTTTCTTTCTTTCTTTCTTTCTTTCTTTCTTTCTTTCTTTCTTTCTTTCTTTCTTTCTTTCTTTCTTTCTTTCTTTCTTTCTTTCTTTCTTTCTTTCTTTGAAGCCTGCTGGGAGCAAAAACAGATTCCCCCACCTCCACGTTTCTGGAGAACCTGTAGTAAAAAAATGCTTAAAAAGTAAAAAAATTAAAGTTCTGAAGTTCAGCTGTGTGATGTGCGATCATCGGAACAGTTTTTAAAATACTTTTTAAAGCATTTTTTTTACTGCCGGTTCTGTAAACCAATAGCATTTTGGTAGCAATTCACCCCTGCATTCTGGGCTGATGAATAAGCTACCCCGTCAGAGATTCTAGAGCAGGTTTTTAGAGGGGCTTCTGGTCAGCGGTGGGTTTGCCACACACCAAAAATGTGGGTGCGTGTGCGGCTTTCCCGTATGTGCTTTGCTTGAGCGCACGGCTTGCACACATACACGTGGCTCAGAAAACGTGGACAAATAGGGCAGCATAGTGCCGGGGCAGGTGGAGTGGCCCACCCACAGGAGGTCAGTACTGGTTCCCCTGAACTGGTCTGGGCCAACTGAATCTCACCAGTACTTAGGATCCATTTTGAAGGGAAGATGGGCTGGTCGGCTTTGCTTACGGTTTCAAAGTTGTCTTAGTTTATCACAGGGGTGTCCAAACTTGGGAACTTTAAGACTTGTGGACTTCAACTCCCAGAATTCCCCAGCCAGCATGGCTGGCTGGGGAATTCTAGGAGTTGAAATCCACAAGTCTTAAAGTTCCCAAGTTTGGACACCCCTGGTTTATCAGAATATAAAATATCGGTAGTCCTCAGAATGACAAAGTTGGAATGGACCTTAGAGGTCTTCTAGTCCAACTTCCCTCCCCTCCCCCTCCCTCCCTGTCCCCTCCTTCTCCTCCTTCTCCCCCCTCTCCTCTCTTCTGCTTCTCTTCCCCCTTTTCTATTTCCTTCCCCTACTTTTCCTTCCGCCTCCTCCTCTTCCTCCCCTTACCTATTTAGTGCCCTCCCCTCCTCTCCTCTCCTTCCCTGATTATGGCTAGACCGGGGATAGCTTGTCATGTGCCAAAAGTGGGGGGAGCGCGGGGGGTCATACCCGCTCGTGCCCATACCCATAATTCTATGCACCCTCCCCCCACAAATGCGCATGCGACACCCCCCCCAATGCTCCCCTGCTTTTGGCATGTGATGGCATGGGGGACCCACTTTTTGCCCTCCCCAGGCTCCAGACCAGTGGTGGGTTGCAGGCGGTATGCCCTGGTAGGGCCGTACTGGAGCCTGCCCAGAGCACCGGATACCGTTCTGATACGGTGTTCCGGATGGCCCACCTGCCCGCCAGAGCTCCTTACCTCTCCTTTAAGCCTTTGGCGCTTCCGCGCATGTGCATGCTGCGTACGACACCTGAGTGATGCTCCCCCGAGCAGCTGGAGCATCGCAGAGGCTTGCAGAGGCATCACAGGCAGGTACGATACATGCATGCACCATGCACATGTGCGCAGGTGCTGCTCTCATCCATGTGGGCGACGCCGGGCCCGTTCCAACTGTACTGGTTGGAACGGGATCCGGAACCCACCACTGCTCCAAACTCTTTCTAGGAGCCTGGGGAGGGTGAAAAAGCCCTTCCCCCGGAAGCTCTCCGGAGGCTGAAAACGGCCCATTTGCCAACTGCGGTCCGTTTTTTGCTCTCGCCAGGCTCCAGAGCTTTTCTAGGAGCCTGGGGAGGGCGAAAACAATTTGTTTCCCAACTTCTGGTGGGTCCAGAAGGGCCAGAAATTAGCTGGCTGGAGCTGAGCTCACATGCCCACTGATACGGCTCTGTGTGCCCCCTGCGCCATGCGTGCCATACGTTCGCCATCACGGGGCCAGATCCTAACAGTCACAGCTTGTAAAGACAGGTTGTCCATTCTCAGGTGTGTGCAAATAATGGACAGCCAAGATCAGGTGAAGTGTTAATACCACTTCATAAGGCCTTGGGAAGGCCACACTTGGAATATTTGCATCCAGTTTTGGTCAGCACGATGTAGAAAAGATGTGGAGACTCTAGAAAGAGTGCAGAGAGGAGCAACAAAGAGGATTAGGGGACTGGAGGCTAAAACATATGAAGAACGGTTGCAGGAACTGGATATGTCTAGCTTAAGAGAAAGAAGGACTAGGGGAGACATGATAGCATTATTCCAATATCTCAGGGGTTGCCACAAAGAAGAGGGAGTCAAACTATTCTCCAAAGCACCTGAGTGTAAAACAAGAAGCAATGGGTGGAAACTAATCAAGGAGAGAATCAACCAAGAACTGAGGAGAAATTTCCTGACAGTTAGAACAATTAGTGAGTGGAACAGAAGTTGCCATAAAATTTTCCAATTCTATATTCCCCTTCTGGACTGCCTTAACCTCCTCCCCCAGCCCAGCTGCTTCCTCCTCCAGCACACCAATTCTCTGTTTATTTTCTTTTATTTGTTGCTGCACACTTTTAAGCTCTTCTCTAAAATCTGCTACCTCCTTTTTCAACTCATTTTGACCCTGCATTAGAGCTTGAAACATTTGAGTAACAGATAAATCTTTTGAACTCTCTCCAGTCCTTTCTTGTGAAAATGATGAAATTTTTTTCTGTTGAATCGTTGGACTGGATGCAGTAGAAGTCGGTGCCGAGGCTGCTTTGCCTGTAGGTGGTTTTCTGGGCCCCATTGTCTAAGTTCAGAAAAAGTATAAATCTTTTGCAAAAGAAATTGCGTCTGTGAAGCTCGCAGCCGAGCGAGTCCGAGAAGACAGGCAAATCCAAAAGTGAAAATTAACTCTCTGTCACAGTTCCAAACCAAGAAGTCACACACACACACACACACACACACACACACACACACACAAGAAATCAAATAATCCAAATCCAGAAAGACCAATTAACAGGAGAGGCTCCAAGAGTCCTTCAGGGGGGATAATATAAAGCCAGACTTTCTTCAAAGGTAGTTTCAAAAGGCAGACTTCATTTATAAGTGCGAAGAAGAAGAAGGAAGCAGGCCATCTTGGCTCCTCCTCGGAATCAGGAGTAGAACATTAAAAACTTCCATAAAGCTTTCAAAACAACTCAGCAATCAGCTCTTGCAGTTATGATATAAATCTTTTCACATAGTTAGTTTAAGTGGCTAATTCAACTTTTTGCTCTCTCTCTCTATTCCGAGATTGAGAGACAGTCCAAATGCCGCTTTGCCTGAGAGGGGTAGAAGAAAAAAAACAAACCCCCCTCCAATCTTCCTACTTCAAACAGATTGAATCCACAACTTATAAAAAAGCCGCTGCTCATCAGTTGAAAGCAATTAAGGAGATTGGAGCGAATTTCTCACCTCCAGCACTTTAGCCGCTGCATGTAGTTAACTCTTTCCTTCCGGAATCCATTCAGCGAAGGTGCTGTTATGCACCCCCTATGCTCCCCAGCTCCTGAGGTGAAACTGGAGACCCCCCCATGGCTGCTGCCTATCTGGGGGGTTCCAGCAAGCCGCCCTATGGCAGGTGGTCCCTCCAAGACTGCCTGTGCTCCTAAAAGGAGCCCACTGGAGAAGCGAACAGCGGACCAATGTCCATCGCCTTTGGAAACCGGAAGTGATCTGAGTGCTGATTCCTCTTGAGGGATGCCCAGAGCTCTTTGGTGAGGGACCGGTGGTCAATGAAGATGCATTTGGGAGGGGGGGGCAGGCAAGAGATGTTACCTCATGTTTGTTTGTTTTGTTTGTCTTGTTTTATTGGATTTATATGCCGCCCTTCTCCCAAAGGACTCAGGGCAGCGTACAGCATTATAAAAACACATATTACAAAAGTTAAAAGGAAATTAGAAACAATCCAAAAAAACAAACCCAATTAATATAACAAGAACATTTTAAAAATTAGATAAAATTAACAGGCCAGGCTGGCTTGCTGGAAAAGCCAACTTTTTAGGGTGCGTCGGAAGGACCAGAGGTCAGGGATTATGCGGAGCTCCGGAGGCAGCTCATTCCAGAGGGAAGGCGCTCCCACAGAGAAGGCTCTCCCCCTGGGGGTCACCAGCCGACACTGTCTGGCCGACGGCACCCTGAGGAGGCCAACTCTGTGGGATCGTACTGGACGGTGGGAGGCTACTGGTGGCCGTAGGTGGTCTCGCAGGTACCCTGGGCCTAAGCCACGGAGCGCTTTAAAGGTCATAATACCTTGAATTGCACCCGGAAAACAACTGGCAACCAGTGCAGGCCGCCTAAAAGGGGTGTGACATGGGAGCACCTAGATACCGCCATGACAACCCGCGCAGCTGCATTCTGGACCAGCTGAAGCCTCCGGGTGCTCTTCAAGGGCAGCCCCATGCAGAGAGCGTTGCAGTAGCGAGAAAGGACGAGGGCCTGAGTGACTGTGCACAGAGCATCCCGATCCAGGAAGGGGCGCAACTGGCATACCAGGCGAATCTGGTAAAAAGCCTCCCTGGTCACGGCCGTCAGGTGTTCTTCTAATCCTGTCCATTCCCATAATCCTGTCCATGCAGGATGGATGTTCTGTGCAAGAAGTATGCTCCTGAAGGAGCAACGGATGGAAAGTCATCAAGGAGAGAAGCAACCTAGAACTAAGGAGACACTTCCCAATAGTGAGAAGAACAAACCAGTGGAACTGCTTGCCACCAGAAGTTGTGGGGGCTCCATCACTGGAGGATTTTAAGAAGAGATTGGACCACTATTTGTCCAAGGTAATAGGGCATCTGCTGCTTGGGCAGGGGGTCAGACTAGAAGACCTCCAAGCCCCCCCCCCCCCTGTTACCCTCTGTTCTGCTCTGATCTTCTCCGGAGCGAGGCTCTGTCATCCCCCACACGAGCGAGGGCTTCTCTTAGGCACGCCTCCCGCATTGTTGGCTCCATTCTCCGGCTCCTTTGTGCTTTATAAGGACACTTTGTTCCTGGCTGGGCGAGGTCTGGGGAAGGCAGCTGCCGACGGTCCGATCTAGATCAAACAGGCCTGCAAGAGGTAAGGTGCAAGGAAGGGGTCAAGAGGGGGCCTCTGGAGGCAGAACCCCCCCCCCGATCTACACTTTCCCACCCCAAGGTTGAACATATGAGGTGAAGGTCCTGCCTGCCCCACCCGTTGTGGACAATGGGTCCCTCTTTGACTTGGAAGGAGTGATGCTGCTGCCCGTATCTATTCCTCATTTCTTTTGGCTGCTTTGTGGGGGCTTCCTCTTCCAATCTGTGTGTGTGTGTGTGTGTGTGTGTGTGTGTTTGTGTGTGTGTGTGTTATTCGTACAGGTAGTCCATTGACTGAATTGAATAGAATAGGAATAGGAATAGAATAATAATAGAATACAATAGAGTAGAGTAAATAAGTAAGTAAGAAATAGGATAGGATAGGATAGGGTAGTGTAGGATAGAACAGAAAAGGAACAGAACAGAATAGAGAATAGAATAGAAATAAGAATGAAGGAATAGAATAGAAACAAGAACGAAAGAATAGAATAGAATAGAGTAGAGCAGAATAGAATAGAATAGGAATAGAATGGAATAAGAACAGAATAGAGTAGAAATAAGAATGAAAGAATAGAATAGAAATAAGAATGAAAGAATGGAATAGAGTAGAGTAGAATAGAATAGAATAGGAATGGAATGGAATGGAATAAGAATAGAATATAAATAAGAATGAAAGAATAGAATAGAATAGAATAGAGTAGAATAGAATAGAGTAGAATAGAATAGAGTAGAATAGGAATGGAATGGAATAAGAATAGAACAGAATAGAAATAAGAACAAAAGAATAGAATAGAATAGGAATAAGAACGAAAGAATAGAATAGAAATAAGAACGAAAGAATAGAATAGAATAGAATAGAATAGAAATAAGAACGAAAGAATAGAATAGAAATAAGAATGAAAGAATAGAATAGAATAGAAATAAGAACGAAAGAATAGAATAGAATAGAAATAAGAACGAAAGAATAGAATAGAAATAAGAATGAAAGAATAGAATAGAATAGGAATAAGAACGAAAGAATAGAATAGAAATAAGAACGAAAGAATAGAATAGAAATAAGAACGAAAGAATAGAATAGAAATAAGAACGAAAGAATAGAATAGAAATAAGAATGAAAGAATAGAATAGAATAGAATAGGAATAAGAACAAAAGAATAGAATAGAAATAAGAATGAAAGAATAGAATAGAACAGGAACAGGAATAGAGTAGAGTAGAGTAGAGCAGAATGGAATAACAGAGTGGGAAGGGACCTTGGAGGTCTTCTAGTCCAACCCCCTCCATAGGCAGGAAGTCCTACACCACTTCAGACACATGGTTATCCTCAACTTACAACAGTTGGTTTAATGACCCACGTACAACAGCTCATTTAATTTGGATGCTTGGCAACAGACTCGCATTTGTGACGGTTGTGATGTCCTGGGGGTCTCGTGATCCTCTTTTGTGTCGTTTTGACGAGCCACGTCAATGGGGAAGTTGGCCTCGTGTCACAACCTACTTTAGCAACTGCAGTGATTCACTTAACAATTGTGGCAAGAAAAGTCATAAAACAGGACAAAACTCACCAAACCAATGTCTTGCTTAGTAACAGAATTTTTGGGGGCTGGATTGTGGTCGTAAGCCGATGACTAGCTCTATCCCACCTTTATTAGAGTCAACAGGAGCGAGAGGGGTGGCACATAAACTTAACAAATAATTTTTACAAACAACTCCAGGCTGCAAACGTATCTAAGACGCCTTCCTACTGTTTAACTTGCAACACCCACCCTGGGAGTATGGCCGAAAAGAATGAGGACCCTGGCTGTGACAGTTAATCAAACTTCCACCTGCCCCCACCCATCAAAAACAGGCAGTTTTAGACAGTAACTGCAAATGCAGAATGAGCCCTTCGTTTGTGTAATTTTATCTTGTATTGCACACAGCATACAAAGGATGTTGTATTTTTTTAAGGAAGAAAGTCTTTGTCCTGGATCAGTTAAGTTGACCTGGTATTTTAGCAATGAAGAATAGAAGATAAGATTTCTAGACACTGGGCACATACTATCACATGTGGTGGATGTGTGTGAAAGCAAAGGATTCTTGGATAAAAATACATACATGGTTAGAAAAAATGGTTCTTTTCAACTTACAAAAGTTTCTTTGATTTTTATTCTCCATACACACATTCACAAATATACATTCTCACAGTTATTAATATTGTGTGTGTATCTTTTAACATTATAACAATTCTTGTAACCAGGTCCACATTTCGGCCCAAAATAAGTTGGGGTGTGTGTGTTAAAAATATAATTGCTATATATACATACTTTTTTTTTTCAAAAAAAGAGGAAGGAGGATATATGTTAAAATTAAAGATGTTTATTAAAATGGAATTATAAAGACCATCAACATAAAATGGAGCTTGCTCAGAGGCTGAAATACACCATGCAAATGAGATGAAGGGTGGGGAAGAAAGAAGAGAGATAAGAGGAGGAAGAGAGAGGGTTAGGAGAGAGGGTGTCGGGGGGAGAGGAGGAGAGAAAGAGGAAGTGGAAAGAGGAGAGAGGAGAAGAAGAGAGGAAGGGGAAGTAGAGAAGAGAAAGATGATAGAGGGAAGAAAGGAGGTAGAGGAGGGGAGGAGAGAGGGAGAGGAAAGTGATGGTTAGGGTCCAAATATGGTGTATGGAGAGCAGAAGAGCCAATAATAGTTTTTGGGTGTTGATGGTAAGACGAATTGACGTAAATATTTAATAATACAAAATAATGTTGGTTATGTAACAGTATACATGTGGTTATTTGTATGAAAATTAAAAAAACATTATAAAAAACATTTATAGCAATTCTTTTCTCCATCTAAAAAATTTAATATATAGTGGTAATCGGGACGGCTCTTCCTACCATCCCATTCGTCCATCTTATTTTACCACAAACCTACTTTTCCTTCCCTCTCCTTCTCTCCTTCCCTCCCTTCTTATCTACTTTCTTATTTCCTCCTCTCCTTTCCCTTTTCTTCTTCCCCTTCCTCTTCCCTACTCCTCCCCTCTTCCTCCCCTTCCTGCTCTCTCTCCTACTCTTACTCCCCCTCCACGTCTTCCTCTCCTTTCCCCTTTCTTCTTTCCTTCTCCTTCTCCTTCGTATCTTTCCCTCTCCTCTTGCTGCCTTTCCTTCCTCTCTCCCTTCCCTCTTTCCGCTGTTGTGATTACTTCAATCTGATGTATTTTTGGGATGACATTCAGGGCAGACCAGGTTCTTTATTTACATAACCCACTTAAGTTCCCTCTTCATGGCCAGAAAAAATCTTAAAGCTGCCTATAGATTATAAGCCAGAAATATTTTTGTTAGGCATAATACCAGAAAAATATAATAAGGGGAATTTGTATTTAATATTGCATGTTTAGACGGCACAAGAATTGTATAGTATTGGAAAAACGAGGAAACGCTGAGAGAAGAAGATGTAATTAAAAAAATATTAGATTGCACAGAAATGGAGACTAACATTAAAAGAAAAGGAAGATATGGAGTATTTTCAAACAGGGGATTTGTTTTGTAAATGATTTGATAATAGAGGCAGAAATTAGGAGCTTGGAAAACATTCTTATGTAAGCATTTGACCCAGACAATACACTGTTCACAAAGCAGAATAGAATGAATGAGCTGGAAGGGACCTTGGAGGTCTTCTAGTCCAGCCCCCTGCTCAAGCAGAAGAATCTCTTATGCATGTTAAGTGAAAATGCACAAATAAACTATTGTTTAAAACAGGGGTGTCCAATCGTGGGAACTTTAAGACTTGTGGACTTCAACTCCAGAATTCCCCAGCCAGCAGAGCTGGCTGGTGAATTCTGGGAGTTGAAGTCCACAAGTCTTAAAGTTCCCAAGTTTGGACACCCCTAGTCTAAAATACAAGAAGGTAAGATGTTTAGTTGCATCGCCTCAACAACTGAAGGGCTAGAGACAAGGGCAAGTACATTCTAAGAATTAATCCAGACCTTCTTCTCTGTCTCTAGGTTCCTCCAAGTGCCAGCATGGCCATGCTTCTCCTTCTGAGTGTCCTGCTCACCGGTATCTCCTATCATGGGACGTTGGCTAACACTGGATGTATAATCTCCAAAGGCGCATTGGAAAATTGTAAGGGGGCTCAGATACAAGGTTGACTTCTGCTCCTTAATTGATGGGTTTTGTCTTTCTCTCAGTGGGCTATTGCTGTGTCTCCACAATGAACTTCACCGTGGACCTAATAGGATAACGGTGTTGGATGAGACCTTGGAGGCCTTCTAGTCCGAGCTATGCTCCAACAGGAAAGCTTATACCCATGATGGCGAACCTATGGCAGAGGTGGCACGCACAGCCCTCTCTGTGGGCACGTGCGCTGTCACAAGCTACTCTTCTGTTTTTTTGTTTTTTTGTTTTGTTTTATTGGATTCATATGCCGCCCTTCTCCCAAAGGACTCAAGGCGGCGTACAGCGTTAAAAAACACATATTACAAAAGTTAAAAGGAAATTAGAAACAATCCAAAAAACAAAACCAATTAATATAACACTAACATTTAAAAATGAGATAAAATTAACAGGCCAGGCTGGCTTGCTGGAAAAGCCAACTTTTTAGGGCGCGTCAGAAGGACCGGAGGTCAGGGATTATGCAAAGCTCCGGGGGCAGCTCATTCCAGAGGGAAGGCGCTCCCACAGAGAAGGGTCTCCCCCTGGGGGTCACCAGCCGACACTGTTTGGCCGACGGCACCCTGAGGAGGCCAACTCTGTGGGATCGCACTGGACGGTGGGAGGCTACTGGTGGCAGTAGGTGGTCTCGCAGGTACCCTGGACCTAAGCCATGCTTTCCAGTGTGCATGTGGCCGTTTTTGGGGTGTTTTTCAGGCCCTTTTTATGGCCTGAAAAATGGTCTGAAAGTGCCCCGAAAAACACCCTAGAAAAGGACCCGAAAAACAGTCTAAAAAGCCCCCCAAAACAGCCAAAAAACAAGCATGCAGTGCACCAGCAGCTGGTCTTCGGGTTTCCCGTTCTCCGGTACACGCACATACATGCCCATGCACATGGGTCCTGGTTTGGGTACTCGGTGCCGAAAAGTTTCGCCATCACTGGCTTACACCATTTCAGACAAACGGTTGCCCTATCTCTTCTTAAAAGCCTCCAATGATGGAGGAGCCACCAACCTCTGGAGGCAACTTCTGTTCCACTGCCTCCCTGTTAAGTGGGTTCCCCTTAGTTCTAGATTGCTTCTCTCCTTGATTAGTTTCCGTCGAATGATTCTCCATCGAGTCCATTCCCATCAATTGAGTTATTGGAAGCTAGTTGTGATATGAGGCCAGTGGGGGGGGGGGGGGGGAATAAGCTATTCTCCAAGGCACCTGAGGGCAGGACAAGAAGCAACGGGTGGAAACTAATCAAGGAGAGAAGCAACTTAGAACCGAGGAGGAATTTCCTGACAGTTAGAAGAATGAATCAGTGGAACAGAAGTTTCCTCCAGAAGTTGTGAATGCCCCAACACTGGAAGTCTTTAAGAAGATGTTGGACAGTTACTTGTGTGAAGTGGTGTAGGGTTTCCAGCCTGAGAAGCGGGTTGGACTAGAAGACCTCCAAGGTCCCTCCCAACTCTGTTATTCTATTTCATACATCTTCAAGCTTGCACCCAACTAATACTCATGGTTGAGGGTCTTCTTTTCCTAAGGCTGAAGGTCAAAGAGATGGGGAAGGGGATCAGCTGCCTCCTCTCAACTCCACTTTTGATGAAGTTGGCCAAGATATTTGCTGATTGTGCTCTGCCTTTCTTCTGCTTTCCAGTTTACCATTCCTCCAAAGATGCTTTCCAATCAAGACTGGAAATTGACCTAAAGGCTTTGGTTCCCTTAACTGTGCCTGAACACTTCATTCGGTGAGTACCACGGTGCCCCCATCAATTAAAAAGGGAAGGTAAAAGTAAAAGTTTCCCTGGCACATATGTGCTAGTGGTTCCCGACTCTAAGGGGGGCGGTGCTCATCTCCGTTTCAAAGCCGAAGAGCCAGCGCTGTCTGAAGACGTCTCCGTGGTCATGTGGCTGGCATGACTCAATGCTGAAGGCGCATGGAACGCTGTTCCCTTCCCACCAAAGGTGGTTCCTATTTTCCTACTTGCATTTTTTCCATGCTTTCGAACTGCTAGGTTTGCAGAAACTGGGACAAGTCACAGGAGCTCATTCGGTTACGCGGCGCTAGGGATTCGAACTGCCAAACTGCCGACCTTTCTGCTTGACAAGCTCAGCGTCGTAGCCCCTGAGCCACCGCGTCCCTCAAAAAAAGGGGAAGCCCAAAGGTCAAAGGGCATGTCCGTGTGGGGCGAATTTTGAAGTGGGCAGGATCGAATTGATAGAAAAGCTATAACTTGTGTCAGCTTCACACAGCGTGAAACTAATTTGATTTTATCGATCGAATTTATATGCTGCCCCTCTAACAATCGAGCGACTTTGGGTGACCTACCAGAAGATGAAAACGGCAATTTAAAACTTTTGTTTATTTTATTTGTTATTGTAATTTCATTTTCAGACAATTTGTGACCCAACTAGGTAACATTATCAGTGCCAGAAAGGAATGACGTTTGTTCTCTTTATATACAAGTAACTTATCCTAACAGTATTGCTGGGAGAGGCCTTGATGGCTCCTTGATTAGGCTGTGGTTTATTGTTTGATTGTGTGTCTAAATTGGTAGTTCCTTTGTTGCGGTATTATTTACTAGCGTTAATTAAGTCTAGAGTTGGTCTAGAGTTAATCTTGGTGTTGATCTCCCACAAGGGGGTGTTTTGATCTTTTTGTTTTCCTTTTGATTGTTTCTTTTGAATGGTAGGTCACTGTTGTTTACCTTCATGTGCCTGTTGATGGCTGCTTTGTCCCGAGTGCCAGAGGAATTCTCTAGCATTTTTGTACTTGGTTTAGTCTAAGATGCTCACAGCTAGTCTCGCTGTCCGTTGTGTAATGGTTTTCAGCCTGTCTTCTGACTGCTAGTGGGTGATCACTCACCTCTCTCACCAACGCTGACAGGGCTAACCACCATATTTAAACGAAGACCAAACCTCACCCCCTTCTAACACTGATGACGTTACCTAGCTGGGTCATGAAATGTCTGCAAGAAAACAAGCAAGCTCAGAGAGCACTAAGGACCCCACAGTCTTCCTTCCTTCCTTCCTTCCTTCCTTCTTTCCTTCCTTCCTTCCTTCCTTCCTTCCTTCCTTCCTTCCTTCCTTCCTTCCTTCCTTCCTTTCTTGATGAGGTTCTCTAGTTGGGTCATAAAACACCTGCAAGAAAACAAGCAAGCTCAGAGAGCACTAAGGACCCCACAGTCTTCCTTCCTTCCTTCCTTCTTTCCTTCCTTCTTTCCTTCCTTCCTTCCTTCCTTCCTTCCTTCCTTGATGAGGTTCTCTAGTTGGGTCATAAAACACCTGCAAGAAAACAAGCAAGCTCAGAGAGCACTAAGGACCCCACAGTCTTCCTTCCTTCCTTCCTTCCTTCTTTCCTTCCTTCCTTTCCTTCCTTCCTTCCTTCCTTCTTTCCTCCCTCCCTCCCTCCCTCCCTCCCTCCCTCACTTCCTTCTTTCCTTCCCTCCTTCCTTCCTGATGTTACTTAGCTGGGTCATGAAATGTCTTCAAGAAAACAACCAAGCTCAGAGAGCATCAAGGACCCCACAGTCTTCCTTCCTTCCTTCCTTCCTTCCTTCCTTCCTTCCTTCCTTCCTTCCTTCCTTCCTTCCTTTCCTTCCTTCCTTCCTTCTTTCCTCCCTCCCTCCCTCCCTCCCTCCCTCATTTCCTTCTCTCCTTCCCTCCTTCCTTCCTGATGTTACTTAGCTGGGTCATGAAATGTCTTCAAGAAAACAAGCAAGCTCAGAGAGCATCAAGGACCCCACAGTCTTCCTTCCTTCCTTCCTTCCTTCCTTCCTTCCTTCCTTCCTTCCTTCCTTCCTTCCTTCCTTCCTTCCTTCTTTCTTTCCTTCCTTCTTTCCTTCATTCCTTCTTCCCTCCCTTCCTCCCTTCCTCCCCTCCTTCCTTCCTGATGTTACCTAGCTGGGTCATGAAATGTCTGCCAAGTTCAGAGACCACCAAGGACTCCGTCATCCCATTCCGAACCACAAATATTCTCTTTTATTGGTGCTTTGGGTCAGACGTGCCTTCTTTGAAGTTTTCAGTCAGCCGTTGGCGTTGGGGCAGGGAAGGAAGGGAAGGGGAGGGAGGGAGGAGGCTGAAAAGGTTTAATTTTGAACTCCCATCTTCCACTTCTGCAGGCTCACCGTCGCTGCTGTGGCTGTGACCAAAGTGGAAGTGACCCTGCTACCTGCTTTGGGCCTCCGTGTTACCACTTGTGCATCGATTCGCCTCCACTGTGTGACGTGCGTATCCTCGCCGATGTTTGTGGTGTGGGTCCTGTGCCACTTGGGTTTAGGGCCACGGGGGACACCTGTGCCACATTGACCTGCAAGCTGAGGGAGGGGGAGGCCTTCTGGGTGAGGACAACAACATTGTGGTGGCCATCCATGACAAAAGAAGCATTCAACAAATTAACAGAGTTCTAAGTGACCTTGGAGGTCTTCTAGTCCAACCCCCTGCTCAAGCAGGAGATCCTATGCCCATGATGGCGAACCTATGGCACGCAGAGCCATTTGTTAGGGTACGCAAGGCGCTGCCCTGTCAGCTGGCCACCTGACTTTGGCCTTCTTTTGAGGAGGCTTTTTTGCCCTCCGGAGGCTTCCCTGAAGCCTCTGGAGTGCGAAAAACCGGCTCTATGGGCAAACCGGAAGTTCGGGAACGGACTTCCAGTTTCCTCGTAGGACCGTTTTTCAGCCTCCGGAGCCTTCAGGGGTCTTTTGGAGGCTTTCCTGAAGGCTCCGGAGGTTGAAAATCAGCCCTAAGGACAAACCGGAAGTCAACATTCCCAAACTTCTAGGTTCCACGTAGGTCCGTTTTTCACCCTCTGGAGCCTTCAGGGAAGCTCCTGAGGCCTCTGGAGGGTGTCCGGGGGAGTGGGGGGAGGGGGGAGGCTAGAAAGCCGCTGAAGCCTGGGGAGGGTGAAAAACTGCGCCAAAAGTGGAGGGGGTCACACGCATAGCATTTTGATTGTGGCATGCCCACGCACGACCCCCTTGTGCTCCCCCCGCTTTTGGCACGGGAGCCAAAGAAGATTCGCCATCCCTGCTCTAATTCTGGACAAATGTCATTAAATGGGAGAAAACCTTCTTAACAAAACGTCTCACTTAGCAAGAGACATTTTGGGTTCTACAGGGGTCGTAAGTCGAGGGCTTCCTCTACAAGTAGCTCTCCGCTTACGACCATTCTTTTAGCGGCTGTTCAAAGTCATGGCAGTGCTGAAAGTAGTCCAGTCCCTACACATATGACAGGTCCTCAGACTTACAACCATGGCATGATGTCATCTCCATAGTCACACAATTGTATGTCAGTTGCTTATACCAACCAACTTGCATTTACGGCTGGTTGCAGAATCCCACAGTTTCATTATCCCAATTTGCAAACTTTTTTCTGGCAGATTTGCATTTGCGACCTCAACATTTGCTTAACAAGCATACGTGGGCTCAGTGATCACAGCAGCTCACTTAACAACCATCGTGAAACACACGGTCATAACATCGGGTGCAATTTGACCACAATGGACTCACAGCAGAAATTATTCAATTTCTCTCCATTGTGGTCATAAGACACGGTCATAAAATCGGGCCCACTCGTGTTACAACCGCAGTGCCTTACGTTGTCAATTCCTGTCCTGGTTCCGGTCGTAAGATGAGGACTGTCCATAACCTATTTTATTCCTTTGTTCCTTTTGAATAAGATGCTAGAGAACTCCTGTTTGCTAAGTTAAATATGAGCCAGCAAAAAAGCCAATGCAATCCTAAATTGCATTAACAGAAGGATACAATCAAGATCAAGGGAGGTACTAATACCACTCTGTAAAGACCTTAGTAAGGCCACACCTGGAATCCTGCATCCAGTTTTGTCACCACACTATGAAAAAAATGTGGAGACTCTAGAAAGAGTGCAGAGAAGAGCAACAAAGAGGATTAGGGGACTGGAGACTAAAACATATGAAGAACGGTTGCAGGAACTGGGTATGTCTAGTTTAATGAAGAGAAGGACCAAGGGAGACAGGAGAGCATCTTCCAAGATTTGAGGGGCTGCCCCAGAGAGGAGGAAGGGGGTCAAGCTATTCTCCAAGGCACCTGAAGGTCAGACAAGGAACAATGGATGGAAACCGACCAAGGAGAGATTCAACTTGGAAATAGGGAGAAATTTTCTGAAGGTGAGAACAATCAACCCATGGAACAGGAGTTGCCTTCAGA
Organism: Natrix helvetica; assembly: GCF_964273705.1. NCBI lineage: Eukaryota > Metazoa > Chordata > Lepidosauria > Squamata > Natricidae > Natrix > Natrix helvetica. The sequence goes on from NC_138549.1 coordinate 176,714,872, forward strand.
AGTTATGGGAGCTTCATCCCTGGAGGCTTTCAAGGAGAGACTGGACTTTCCTCTATCAAAGATGGTGTAGGGTCTCCTGCTTGGGCGGAGGGTTGGACTAGATGACCTACAAGCTCCCTTCCAACTCTGTTAATTTGTTGAATGCTTCTTTTGTCTGGGTTGTTAATCAATTCCGCTTTTAGCAAAACCCCTGGCTACAGACCCTTCCGTCAGACTTCAATGAGCTGCTGAAGGATGAACCAGCCCAGTAAAATTGCAGGACACCCGACTGAGGACATGTAGTCGGACTAGATGACCTCTAAGGTCCCTTACCCACTCTGTACATCTGTATAAAGTTCATGGCGGTTTCAAAACCGCAATCTTGGATCAAAATGGATTTTAACTCTGGCTCTTGTACTCTCATTCATTCATTCATTCATTCATTCATTCATTCATTCATTCATTCTTATTTATTTATTGTCTCTTCTCTCCCCCCTACAACCCCCCTTCCCCAAATGCAGGCTGGACTTGCTGAGGGTGACCTTGATTGCCGACGTCTGCATCACTGTCCGGCTGAAAGTGGTCGCTGTGGAGCTGGTCATTGATGACTGCAGCCCTGTGTTCGGAGACATCCAGCTTGATCTGCTCAGGTGGAGGCCGTGTTTCCCTGTTTCCCTGGGCAGTAGAGGGCGGGGGAGTGGCGGGTCACCTCGGACCATCTCTCTCTCTCTCTGCGATGCCATACCTGCCATTGGGTGGGACACTGCGGTGGGGCATGGGGTCCTGGAGAGAGATCTTCCAATGGCCGGACGTTGGGAGGGATGCGCGAACTGTCCTGGAAGACAGGCAGGCAATGGACCCCTGAATGCGAAGGGAGGGGTGGGCCACACCTAGAATCCTGCATCCAGTTTTGGTCACCACACTGTAAAAAAGATGTGGAGACTCTAGAAAGAGTGCAGAGAAGAGCAAGAAAGAGGATTAGGGAACTGGAGACTAAAACATACGATGAAGAACGGTTGCAGGAACTGGGTATGTCTAGTCTAGTGAAAAGAAGGTCTTTTGGAGAATAGGTTGAAACCCCCCCCCCCTCTTCTCTGGGGCAGCGCCTCAAATATTAGAACACTGCTCTTAAGTCACTCTTAGACCTTCTTTTCATTAATCTTTTTTTTTTTTTTTTTTTTCAAGAAGTTTTATTGGTTTTTTTAAAAACATTTATGCGGAAAAGGGTAAGTGGAATAGTTACAAATTTTGGCAGTTGCAAGTATGGCAGACGCCCCCTCCCTCCAGACTCCTAGGTTACATCAAAATATCAAACCTTATTACATAGTCATAAAAAAAATCAGCATATTAATTCTAGAAAAAATACTTTTCAATCAGTTTATATAATTATAATATATAGTCTAGTTGTAAATTCATTAATACTTTCGGTCTGTTTATAACATTGTGGTTTTCTTATTTATTTTTGTGATCTGAGCTTTCTTGGTGTTGCCCCTTCACCCCCCGCTGGCAGAGCTCCGGCCCCTCCCGTGTCCTGCATAACCGTTGTAGTGTCATCTGTTTTTTCTAGGTTCGCTTTGTTTTTTTCCATAAAGGCCTGTGCCTCTATGGGTGTGTTGATTCTGATTCTTGTCTCCTCCCAGAATATCAGCATACCTTCAGGCATCAACCATCTAAACCACACCCCCTTCTGGTATAATTTATTCGCCAATTGCGAATAGCTTTTCCTTTTTTCCCTAATTTTTTTGGGAATCTGCTTTAGAATGGTTATCTCCCTATCGTGGTATGTCAGTGTTTGCCCCCTTTGTACACCCAGAATTTCATCTCTTGTGGTTTTCCTAAGAAATTTAATATGAACCTCCCTGGGTACATTATGTGTTCTGGCATATGCTGAATTCACTCTATAAGCTAGATCTATCTCCCATTCCATCTGCTGTTTATCTTTGTGTATGTATTCAGCTAAAATGTTAGTCATAATGTCCCTTATATTTTCCCCATCTGCTTCTATTACATTTTGAAATCTAAGATAAAAGGACATTCTTTCAAACTCTGCTTTCATTTGTTGGATGTCAAGTTCTTTGTTCCCCTTCTGTAAGGCCTCTACCCCCCCCCTCGCCTCCGCCACCCCACCCTCCACAAGGTCCAGTCTCTGTGAGTTCTTAAAGATTTGGGCTTGATTCTGTTTAATTTCATCTTTCATTTCCCTTAACTGTTTCTTAATTTCCTCCTGGCCTTGTAAAATTTGTTGAAGCATTTGTTGGAAGTCTATCTCTGTAGTCTTGGGTTGCATCAGTTCTGATATCTTTGACTGTGTAGCTGGACTAGACGTTGCAGACGTTGGAGCAGAAGTAGCAAAGCCAGGCTTTCCAGGAGGTGGTCTTTTTGGAGACATGGTTTATGAAGCAAGGAGATCAGTCAAAGTAGAGACTGGGCAGCTGGAGAGGTAGAGCAGGCAGGCGAATTCAGAAGGCAGAGGATCCAAACAGATGGGGATTTCTTTAGTCACTCTAGCAGTAGATGAAAGTTTTTTTTCTCCAAAGAGTTCAGAAAGTAGCAATCCACAAGAAATTCCTCTGGGTGACTCGGAGACAAAGACCGGAAGCCTGAATTTTAAAGGTGGAGTCAGGTTTCACAATTCATGAAGACAACGGAAGTGTGCCATCTTGCCCTGCCAGCTTTGGGCTCAGAGGCATAGTAAAATTTTTAAAAGTTCAAAAAGTTCTCAGTTCATCCATTAGTTCTGGAGCTAGGTCGAATGAAAATCACTTTTATAGGGGTGAGGCATCATTAGTTGGCTCTCCCCCCTCCTCCTCTCTGGGGATGGAAGGAAAGTCTTTTCAAGCCGCTTGTCCAGGGGAGGGGGGGAAATCCCCCTCCCTCTAGCCGCACCTCTAGCAGGGATCCGAAAGTTTAACTTTTTAAAAGTGCTGAAAAGTTCATCAATTCAAAAGCGAAGGAATGCAGAAAGGAAGCCTCTCACCATACTGCCGCTGCTTCGTTCGGAAGTGTGTTCTCCGATCGGCATGGGGCGAGACGCGTGCGCACGCACGTCCTCCAAAACTGCTCCCCGATGCCTAGAACGAAGCGGAGGAGCCCCCGCCAGCCGCCGCCGACGCCAGGACCCTCCGCGAGCCGTTCCTTCGGCAAGACGCCCCTCCAAGGCGTCTTGTGCCCCCCCAGAAGCGGGGGAAGCCCACCGGGAGAGCTGGAGCAGGCAGCGATCTGCCTGTCGCCGTAGCCGCCGGAACCGGAAGTCTACTTTTCATTAATCTTAAGGTAAAAGTTCCTCTCGCACATATGTTGCTGGTCGTTCCCGACTCTAGGGGGCAGTGCTCATCTCCGTTTCAAAGCCGAAGAGCGAGAGCTGTTCGAAGACGTCTCCGTGGTCATATTGCTGGCATGACTCAATGCTGAAGGTGCACGGAACGCTGTTCCCTTCCCACCAAATCCTATTTTTCTACTTGCATTTTTTACATGCTTACGAACTGCTAGGTTGGCAGAAGCTGGGACAAGGAACGGGAGCTCCCTCTGTTACACGGCACTAGGGATTCGAACGGCCCAACTGCCGACCTTTCTTAGCCACCGTGTCCCTTCATTAATCTTGATATACCCAATCCTTGTAACTATTCATTGTAGAGTTTAACCCCCACTCCTTATCTTTATAGAAGTAGTCTGGTGTTTTATGGAGGGTACGAAATAACCAAGTTGGAAGAGACCTTGGAAGTCTTCTAGTCCAACCCCGTGCTCAAACAGGAGACCCTTGTGGAATTACAGAATAGCAAGAGTTGGAAGGGACCTTGGAGGTCTTCTAGTCCAGCCCCCTGCTCAAGCAGGAGACCCTTATGGAATTACAGAATAACAGAATTGGAAGGGACCTTGGAGGTCTTCTAGTCCAACCCCCTGCTCAAACAGGAGACCCTTATGGAATTACAGAATAGCAAGAGTTGGAAGGGACCTTGGAGGTCTTCTAGTCCAGCCCCCTGCTCAAGCAGGAGACCCTTATGGAATTACAGAATAACAGAATTGGAAGGGACCTTGGAGGTCTTCTAGTCCAGCCCCCTGCTCAAGCAGGAGACCCTTATGGAATTACAGAATAGCAAGAGTTGGAAGGGACCTTGAAGGTCTTCTAGTCCAACCCCGTGCTCAAACAGGAGACCCTTATGGAATTACAGAATAACCAGAGTTGGAAGAGACCTTGGAGGTCTTCTAGTCCAACCCCGTGCTCAAACAGGAGACCCTTGTGGAATTACAGAATAACCAGAGTTGGAAGGGACCTTGGAGGTCTTCTAGTCCAGCCCCCTGCTCAAGCAGGAGACCCTTATGGAATTACAGAATAGCAAGAGTTGGAAGGGACCTTGGAGGTCTTCTAGTCCAGCCCCCTGCTCAAGCAGGGAATCCTTACGGAATTACAGAATAAAAGAGTTGGAAGGGACCTTGGAGGTCTTCTAGTCCAGCCCCCTGCTCAAGCAGGAGACCCTTATGGAATTACAGAATAACAGAGTTGGAAGGGACCTTGGAGGTCTTCTAGTCCAGCCCCCTGCTCAAGCAGGAGACCCTTATGGAATTACAGAATAGCAAGAGTTGGAAGGGACCTTGGAGGTCTTCTAGTCCAACCCCATGCTCAAGCAGGAGACCCTAGACCATCCCAAACTCTCTGATGTCTTCTTAAAAGTCTCCAGTGATGGAGGCAAGTTGTTCCTCTGGTTAATTGTTCTCACTGTCAGGAAATTCCTCCTTAGTTCCAGGTTGCTTCTCTCCTTGATTAGTTTCCACCCATTGCTTGTCCTGCCCTCAGGGGCTTTGGAGAATAGCTTGACTCCCTCTTCTTTGGGGCAGCCCCTGATATATTGGAAGACTGCTATCATGTCACCATTGGTCTTCGTTTGATTAAACTAGACCTACCCAGTTCCTGCAACCGTTCTTCATATTAGCCTCCGGTCGTTTAATCAGAATACAGAATGCCAGAGTTGGAAGGGACCTTGGAGGCCTTCTAGTCCAACCCCCTGTTCAGGCAGGAAAGCCTATACCATTTCAGACAAATGGCTGTCTAATCTCTTCTTGAAAACCTCCAATTTTGAAGCATTTGCAACTTCTGGAGGCAACTTCTGTTCCTCTGGTTAATTGTTCTCACTGTCAGGAAATTTCTCCTTAGTTCTAGGTTGCTTCTGTCCTTGATTAGTTTCCACCCATTGCTTCTTGTCTTGCCTTCAGGGGCTTTGGAGACTAGGGTGACCCCTCCCTCTTCTTTGTGCAGCCCCTCATATGTTGGAAGACAGCTATCATGTCATCCTTAGATCTTTTTTTCATTAAACTAGACCTACCCAACTGTTTTAGGTTTTAGGTTTTAGCTTTGCAGTTCAAAAACATGCAAATGCGAGTAGATAAACAGATAGCATCGTTCCTTGCGCCTTGGCATACAGTCATGCTGGCTTAGCTAACGAACTATGATGATCACGGGAATGGGACAACTCGCCACAGTCAATTCACTGTGGCCAACTTGTTGTGGGACAATTTACCACTTCTACTTAATTATTTTAAATACATAAACATTATTTTAATTTTGGCCATTCCCATCTCATTCCGTCCCTCCTTTTGCATCCTTTCTTTAATGATTCCATTTCTCTGATATTAGCCTAAGTCTTCTCCTGCAGCTAGTTGGTCATGACGAGCTTGGAGCGGATTTAACAGATTATCAGAGTTGGAAGGAAGGGGCCTTGTAGGTCATCTAGTCAGCCCCCCCTGCCCAAGCAGGAGACCCCACACCATTTCTGACTAAATGGCTGTCCAATCTCTTCTTAAATACCTCCAGTGACGAAGTACCCACAACTGCTGCCTGCAAGTCCTTCCGCTGATTTGAATAACAGAGTTGTGTTAGAATATTCATGACTGGGAGAGACATGGGAACAAGGTCAGCCAATGAATAGGCATAGCAACTAAGTCAGCCCCGGGGAGCTTAAACAGATCTGAGTCTGTGTTGAGAATCGAAACTGAAACTGTCTGCTCTGAACTCTGAGATGAAGCTGTTCTCTCCTGCTTGTGTTCTGCTTGTAACTACTACTAGGTTGGAGAGAACCTATATTGGTACTGTACATTTATCTTCATGTATTAATATGTATATAAAGAAGTTAATGAATCCAGCTGAATCAGTTATCGGTGTGTGCTTTCTGGAAGTGATTTTCTGCAACAAACTCTGACAAGTCGGAAGGAGGGGACCTTGTAGAACATCTAGTCCAACCCCTTGCCCAAGCAGGAGACCCTACACCATTTCTGACAAATGGCAGTCCAATCTGAATCAGAGGTGACAATCTGAATTGCCACAGACCCGATGAGGACTGACTCCTAGAATCAGACACGACTGGACAGGTGAAATCGTTACTTGTATTGCTAGCTTGGGATTTACTTGCCTGTAGTAGAATCAGCATAAAGTGAGCTGAAAGTTGGCTGTCCCAATATCATGCATTGGGGACCTCGGTTCCTCTGTGTCCATCCCGGGAACCCCAACCTAGGTGTCATCCGTGTCTCTCTTTCCTTCCAGCCTAACGGAAGTGCCCAGGACTGCGCTGATTGCTGTTTTAGGCGGTCCGGTGAGTATTACACTAGGTTTCCACATCCCATTGCAATATTTCTCAGTTTTAACCACCCTAAGGCAGCTGGACTACAACTCACAGAATCCCATAGCCAGGAAGAGGGGGAAAATAGGGGAGAAAATAATAATAATATATAAGTATATATTCAAAAGTAAGATACAAAGGGGGAAAAACATAATCAGGATAGATTTGAGAAGGAAAGGGAACAAGAAGTAGAAATGTCTTATATGAAGCAATGAGTTTTTTTTTCTTTGACTTAATCTTTATTCTTATCTTTTAGAGAATGGTGATGTAATTTTATAAAGACTTATTGTTACCTAGTATATAATTATGGATGTAAAGAAACAAGGGTTGTCACAAAAGAAAGAATATTAATGGTAATTTGAACACACAATGCTCAATGAAATATTTGACTATGTTTAATGGATAATTAGTGACCTTATTCTTAATTGTAAAAACCACTGCACAAAAACTTGTAACCAAACGACATGCTTGATGAAATTGTGTGCTTTTTTTTATTTACTTCCCTGCTCTTGTTCTGTATGTGTTGTTTTGTCTTTTTTAAAAGAAAAATAAATAAAACTTATATATATAAAAGAAATTATATTTAACTATTTTTGGGTCTGCAGAAATACCACCCCAAGAAAATAAAAATTAAGAGCTGGAAGAGACACCTACAACCATAGAAAAAGAAAGGAAGAGAGGAGGAGAGGAGAGGAGACGCAGAGAAGGGAAGGGAGATAGAAGTGAGAAGTTGAAGATGGAAGGGAGAAGGAGAGAGGGTAGGAAGGGGAAGAGGAAGAGAGGAGTAGGGGAGAGGGAAGGGAAGAAGGAAGGGAAAGGAGAGGAGGAAGGAAGAAAGCAGAGAAGGGAGGGAGAGAGAAAAGAAAGGGAAAAGAAGTGGTGTCAAAACAGATGAGGGATGGTAAACAAAGCAACCCAAACAATATGTTATAACCCTGTAAATGGAATGACAAATGTATAAAGAAGGTAAAAAAGAATAATAACTATGTGAATATATACCTATAATAGTATATAGAGAACAAAAAATAATAAAAAAAACTTTTCAGAATTCCCCAGCCAGCCTCGTTAGGAAACGGCTTCTGGAATTTTCTGGAATAAAATCAAAACCTTTGATTTTAGCTTTGGATGAATGGAAGAGATTTTGTACTAGGCTCCTGCCCTGGCATGCATAGACCCCAATAGTCCTCGATGTCAGGTTTCCTAAGAATGCCCTAATTGATTCATAGGCATTGAGTCAAGTTTTCAATACAAAACCAGTGATTTATTAGGAGCACCATTAGGCAAGATCTGTTCGCAGCCAAGCCTCTGCCTTGTTTGATTTATCTCTGAACTTTACCCCTGTTCCTTCCCTCCCCTCAGTCTGTGTCACAAATCACATTAGCCTATAAGATGCACCCCTCCCAATCCTGCTGCAGTAATCTGAGATCCAACTCCAGCCAAGAGTATGCATGGAATGCACCCCCCCAATTCTGTCCTCATGACAACACTGAGAGTTGACACACAACTGACTCCCACACAATCTCCCACACGATCAGCTGTTACAATCAAAACTGACTCACACTTACGACAATCGCAGCTTCTCAGAGTCACATGATCCCCTTTTGCGACCTTCTGACCAGCCAAGTCAAGGGGGAAGTTAACGACACTTAACACTTATAGTCATTTAAATGAACTTCACGGAATGTTGGCATAAAAATTTAGGATGCTAATGAGGGGGGAAAAACCCTCATAAGGTTATTTAGAGTCTGCGAAGGAACAAACCAGATGCCAATTTAACACTAACAGATATTTGTCAAGGGCCACAATACTACAAAGTCTATGTTGTGTGGCCCTCAAATGAGATGAACGTAACGTAAACGTTGGAGGTGGTATTATTTTGATCAGGGGTGTCCAAACTTGGGAACTTTAAGACTCGTGGACTTCAACTCCCAGAATTCCCCAGCCGGCCCTTCCTTGTTTTTTCTAACTTTCCTTTCTTTAATAAGCATTTTTATACTTTGCAAACGAAAGCTCATCGTGTCGCTCGGTTCCCCCTTTCTGCCTTTCCCTGCAGATTTGCCAGGCCCACACGGAGGTGTGCAGGAAGCTGAATTTTCCGCTCCTGGTTGATTTGGGTAAGCAATCCTCTTTTGCATCCAGACAAGCATTTATAGCTAACCAGGAAGCGGGTCTGTATTCCTATTATCTTTCTAATCATCTTTCCTATGACCTGCTCCCATTGGTCTCTTAGGAGGATCCCTTTGTTGGTTTGGATCTTAGGATTCGTGGTTTTTGATTTATTGCTTTGTTGCTGAGACTCTCTCATTCTGCCTGTTAGGTTTATGCAATGGAGAAAAATTCCTTGTGTGTCCTGTTATTATTCCATCTATTCTCTTCTGTTCTATTTTTCTCTATCCTATTCCCTATTCTCTATACTATACCCTGTTATGTTCTATTGTATTGTATTGTCTACTCTACTCTACTCTACTCTACTCTACTCTACTCTACTCTACTCTACTCTACTCTATTCTATTCTATTGTAGTCTAGTCTATATTCCATTCCATTCTATTCCATTCCATATCTTCTAATCTATTCTATTCCATTTCATTCTATTCCATTCCATTCCATTCCATTCCATTCCATTCCATTCCATTCCATTCCATTCCATTCCATTCCATTCTATTCTATTCTATTCTATTCTATTCTATTCTATTCTATTGTTATTCCGTTCCATTTCTGTCCTTGTCCTTGTCCTTGTCCTTGTTCCTGTTCCTGTTCCTATTCGTGTTCCTGTTCTGCTCTGCTCTGCTCTGCTCTGCTCTACTCTACTCTACTCCACTCCACTCCACTCCACTCCACTCCATTCCATTCCTATTCTACTCCATTTCATTCCATTTCATTCCATTCCTATTCCATTCCATTCCATTCCATTCCATTCCATTCCAATTCTATTCTATTCTATTCTATTCTATTGTTATTCCGTTCCGTCCCTGTCCTTGTCCTTGTTCCTGTTCCTATTCGTGTTCTTGTTCTGCTCTACTCTACTCTATTCCATTCCTATTCTACTCCATTTCATTCCACTCCACTCCACTCCACTCCATTCTATTCTATTCTACTTTACTCTACTCTATTCTATTCTTATTCCATTCCTATTCTATTCTATTCTATTCCATTCCATTCCATTCTACTCCATTCCTTCTTTTCTATTCTATTCTATTCCATTCCATTCCTATTCTATTCTATTCTATTCTATTCTATTCTATTCTATTCTATTCTATTCTATTCCTATTCTATTCTATTCCTATTCCATTCCATTCTATTCCATTCCTATTCCATTCCTATTCCATTCCTATTCTATTCTATTCTTATTCCATTCCTATTCTATTCCATTCCATTCTACTCCATTCCTTCTATTCTATTCTATTCTATTCTATTCTATTCTATTCTATTCTATTCTATTCTATTCTATTCTATTCCATTCCTATTCTATTCTATTCCTATTCCATTCTATTCTATTCCATTCCTATTCCATTCCTATTCCATTCCTATTCCATTCCTATTCCATTCCTATTCCATTCCTATTCCATTCCTATTCTATTCTATTCTTATTCCATTCCTATTCTATTCCATTCCATTCTACTCCATTCCTTCTATTCTATTCTATTCTATTCTATTCTATTCTATTCTATTCTATTCTATTCTATTCTATTCTATTCCATTTCATTCTATTCCATTCCATTCCATAAATTCTATTCTATTTTAAACAACCATTTAAATAGGAGCCAGCTGTGTGCAGCAGCTGCCAAAAAAGCCAACACAGTCCTAGGCTGCGTTAACAGAGGGATAGACTCAAGATCATGTGAAGTGTTAATACCCCTTGATAATGCCTTGGTATGGCCACACTTGGAATATGGCATTCAGTTCTGGTCACCATGATGTAGAAAAGATGTGGAGACTCTAGAAAGAGTGCAGAGAAGAGCAACAAAGAGGATTAGGGGACTGGAGGCTAAAACATATGAAGAACGGTTGCAGGAACTGGGTAGGTCTAGTTTAATGAAAAGAAGGACCAGGGGAGACATGATAGCAGTCTTCCAGTATCTCAGGGGTTGCCACAAAGAAGAGGCAGTCAAACTATTCTCCAAGGCACCTGAGGGCAGAACAAGAAGCAATGGGTGGAAACTAATCAAGGAGAGAAGCAACTTAGAACTGAGGAGAAACTTCCTGACAGTGAGAACAATTAATCAGTGGAACAGAAATTGCCTCCAGAAGTTGTGAATGCCCCAACACTGGAAGTCTTTAAGAAGATGTTGGATAGCCATTTGTCTGAAACGGTATAGGGTTTCCTGCCTAGGCAGGGGGTTGGACTAGAAGACCTCTAAGGTCCCTTCCAACTCGGTTTATTCTATTCTATTCTATTCTATTCTATTCTATTCTATTCTATTCTATTCTATTCTATTCTATTCTATTCTATTCTATTCTATTCTATTCTATTCTATTCTACTCTACTCTACTCTATTCTATTCTATTCAGCCAGTGCAGATTCTGGTTTGTTTTAAACCAGGTTGCCACCATTATTCAAATTTATTTTTGTTGGTTTACTTTGCAGCTCTAATTTCCATGCCGACTGGCTGCAGGTATGATCCATTCTCTCCCAGGATCACCGCTTCGTTGCTCGAATTGCCTTTTGCCGTGAGTGATTTGCTGGGCGTTTTTTTTGTGGGGGGGGGGGAGCTGGTCTCAGTCCAGGGGTTCCTCCTTGCTGTGTGCAAAAGCCTAGTGTCTAAATGTGAACTTTAAGCCTCGGAGTCTTCTAAGGTCTGCTTTCCAAGTGACACCCCCAACGAAAGAAGACTCCAAGGCTTGAAGTTCCATTTTATTAGAGATGTTCTATTGGCACATCTGGGAAAACCTGAATCTGAAAGCTCCCAGGTTTTGCCCACCCAAAAGAAAGTCCAGTCCCCTGTCCAGCACCCACAGGAACCATCACATGGTCCAATCAATGCACCACCCCAACTGGAGATGCTTCCCAGTCACGCACCTCCAGGTGCAGAGCCTGGTGCCCTTGACTCTCGGAGAAAGGAATGTTATTATGACTATATATCCCCCCAGCTCCATACAATCCCCCACCCTTCCAGTTTCCCATTGCACTAAATGTGGCGGGGCTAAAGATCCAATGTCCAAGACGGCTTCCAGGTCTGACACCTGGAGCTTCTGCAGCTGTTAAGCCTGGAGTTCTGACCGAGGCTTTCTGAGAGCCTGAAGCAAACTCCTGGTCCCGACAAAAAACCCTTTTATGCATTTCACATCCAGCAAAGTCTCTCAAGGGAGGATTTACAGTCACAGACCTTATCTAGCTTGGAGTGCTGCCAGGTCAATATCTGCAAAACTTGGCAAGGAGTCTCGGAGAGTCACGAACCAATGAAGCAAACTCATGGTCTCCTGCAAACTCCACTCCCCTGGCGCTCCTCTTTTATTTCCTCTGGGAGGGGCCATTCATCGTCCACCTGTGGCCTTACTCCCAAGTCGACCCCTGTTATTTAGCTGTTCCCTTCGTCGGGCAGCTCTGCACATCCGCACACTGGGAACAGGCTCCAGCTGTTCTTCTGCCCCATTGATCTCCGACTCCGAAGGCAGCTGCTAATTGGCATATGGCTCTGGCCCCCTCTCTGCCTCCGACACAGAGCCCTCATCACAGCCTTCCCCAGACTCCAGGAATGGCCAAGGTTCCTCCCCAACCTCTTCACTGTCCGAATCTGTTGCCAGCTCCACTAGCCATTGGCGGGCCACAAGCCCAGAGGTATGTGTGTAAGCAACAATGGCCACTTTACAACATGTGGACTTCAATTCCCAGAATTCCTGAGCCAACCATGGCTGGCTCAGGAATTCTGGGAGTTGAAGTCCACTGGTTCCAAAATAGCCATCGTTCTACATCCTTCCGCTAGGCGAGATGCCGGCCATGTTATCCTCTGCACGGACAGTGGTGGGGTCCCCACCCAGTGCCTTTCTTGCATGCATGTGCACACGCATGTGTTAGGAAGGCTGCAGCTCATCCTTGCAGAGGTGGGTTGCTCCCGGTGTTACTACCGATTTGCTTTGTGTGTGCTTTATGCAGTGTAACACACTTTGCTGCATGCATGCACAGTTCAATGTAAATTGTTCTTGTGCGCAGAACAATTTACAGTGAATTGCGCATGCGCACTATTAAACAACATGCCAACAACTGCAGCAGCGACCAGGGGACCGATTCAGGGGCGTGGCCAGCCTGGATCGCTGCCGGTTCTGCGACCCAGGCCAAAATACCACTACCGGTTCAGCTGAACTGGGCCAAACTGGGAGCAACCCACCTCTGCATCCTTGCCATGGATGGCTGGAGCATTGTTTGCTTGATACGTTTGCAGACCACTGCAGTTTCCACGCCTCGCCCCTTTGTGTCTTGCAGGCTTCCTGCACGGGGGTCTCCAAGCCGGAGTCCCCTGTTCTCCGCTGCGGCCGCTCGTATCGCGGAGTGCTGGACAACAACTTCGTGCATTACACCAGCGCGGAGGACGTGACTTGTTTGCTAACCGCTCTGCTGAACGCAAAAGACTTGGACAGGGAGATCACCCTGGTGAGTAGCGAGCAAGGAACGCAGAGTGCAATTCAAGGGGTCTGTTCCAGTGGTGGGATTCAGCCAGTTCGCACCTATTCGGGAGTTAACTTTCTAAGCAGTTGTGAGAACCGGTTGTTGGAAGAAAACTCATTTGGTTTCCCCCCGCTTTCCAGGGCTAATCCTGTACGGAAGGCAGGAAGGAAACATTCTGGTGTTGTTTCTAGCCTCATCTTTATTGCCCTGCTTACAGAAACTGCCTCTCCCGTTAACCTTTATTACATTGTCACAGCTAAGGCGAAGCGCCCATCGACGTGCGTGACGTTGAGTTGGCCACGCCCACCCAGTCACATGACCACCGAGCCCCGCCTGCCCAGCTGGTCATTAGGGCAGAGAATCGGTTGTTAAATTATCTGAATCCCACCACAGGTCTTTTCCTGTGCCCCCCCCAGCCCCCCACTGTATGTGTGTGTGGGGTCTCACCCGGGTAATCCAAAGACAGAATACCTGGTCCAATTCGGTGAAAGAGCTCCGAGGGAAGTCCTCTTTGTTGGAAGAAACCATGGAACGTTTGTCTTTGCCAGTGATGGCAAATCTTTTAGACACCGAGTGCCCAAACTGTGTGTGCACCTGCCTGAACTGAAAGGTAGACGTACACCAATATGTGCATGCACATGTGCAACATGCGCAAGTGTGGACATGGGCATGCATGGGCATCCCAGCACCAGCGGCGCAGCAAGAGGTCAGATCTCTTTCTTTCCGTGAGCTTTTGTTTCGTCGTTTGCAGGGAAAAAAGAAGCTCCCGAAAGAAACGCCACGGAGCTCTGACCTGGGGCGATGGAGCATATGTTTGCCATCAGGGGTATAGGTTATTCTGCTTGAGCTGGGGCTGGACTAGAAGACCTCCAAGGCCCCTTCCAGCTCTATTCTATTCTTAACAAAACAAACGAAAACAAAGTCCAGTTGCCTTTTCAAAAAAAGAAACAAGAAGCCTCTTTGGGACAAGAAGCCTTTGGGTATAACCTCGTTTGACACCTGGGGATGGGGTTCCTGGTTCAGACACAGGGTGGAGCTTGGCTTCCAAAGAGACCCACCACGAGGAGAAGATCCCAAGGATCTATTTTTAGTTTAGCTTACTGCAGCTTACTTTACTTTTCTCCATCATGCAGGCCATGGTTGCCCCCAAGATGCTTTTTCAAAAGGCAACTGGATTTCCTTGGCTTTTCCTTCTAAGACGTTTCGCTTCTCATCCAAGAAGCTTCTTCACTTCTGACTGAATGGTGGGGAATGGGAGGATTTATATCCTTTGCGATCCTCTGGTCATTCGTATTCTTTCTGAGAATACAGGATACCCACTTGGATACAGGATACAGATACATTTTTTCTTTGAAAACATTTTGCTTTTCATCCAAGAAGCTTCTTCAGTTCAAAATGTTTTCAAGGCAAAAAAACCCTGAGAAAGTCCAGTTGTCCAGTTGGAAAAGCACCAGCAGAAGCTCACTGGGAAATTGCTTTCCGCCATGTTCTCCTGGTTTCCTCCATTGGTGGGTCAGATCACTTGATGGACTCTTGCAACCAGAATAAGGACCATGTTCCTCTTTTTGCAGGCGGCTATAACCACAACAACCATCTTGGACAACTTCCCACAGGTACGTCCTCTTTTCAAGCCTTCTCAGGTTGGTTAGATGTTCCTTCTTGGGAAGCAACCGATGGAGGCCTCCTGAGATCGGCAGCCTCAGCTTCCTCCCAGCAATGGAAAAGGGGAAGGAGGAAGGGTCTTCTTCTCCTTATGAGGTGAGGCAAGGGGGCCTTTTTGGAGAGGCCTCTGTCCTATGGAGCAGAAATAAGTTTTGTTTTTCCGAGGACAAATTATGAGGAGTCGGATTCAGGTGAGAATGTGGACAAAGGGGTCCATTGATTTCATGTCAAGATAGACATGGGCACTCCTTCCCGTCGAAATCTCTGATTTGCTGCCCTTTTGGGGGTTAAAAGTGGGACGGATCAGGGGGGTCTATGGGGAGGAGCTTGCATGTCAAAAAGAGGTGTGGCTTGCAGGCCAGAAGGGGTGGGGATTCAATTCTGTCTTGACCCTAACCCTATAAGCCACTGCTTCTCCATCATGAGCACTTTAAGACCTGTGGGCTTCAACTCCCAGAATCCCCCATCCAGGGTGGACTTCAACTCCCAGAATCCTCCAGCCAGGGTGGACTTAAACTCCCAGAATCCCCCATCCAAGATGGACTTCAACTCCCAGAATCCTCCAGCCAGGGTGGACTTCAACTCCCAGAATCCCCCATCCAGGATGACTTCAACTCCCAGAATTCCCTAGCCAGGATGGACTTCAATTCCCAGAATCCCGTAGCCAGGGTGGACTTCAACTCCCAGAATTCCCCAGCCAGTGTGGACTTCAACTCCCCAAATTCTGGGAGTTGAAATCCACCCGCCTTAAAGTGCCCAAGGTTGGGAAGAGCTTGGACACTCTTGGGTGAGATTCTCATCCCATTGACGGAGGATAAACCATGAACAAACCTTCATAACAATGGAGCCAACCAAACCAAGGTTAATTGACTCCCTTGACTCAAAGTTGAAACTGGGAAGAAACGGCCCAGCTCAGCTGGCGTTCCAGGAGTTTCCAACCTGGCTAGCCCGAGGGTAAGTAGTTTTGTTCAGGCTGAGGGTGACAGACACATCGGGAGGGTCTCTGAGAATTAGGCTGTCTGTGGACCCCCAACCCGTGGTGGGTTTCAAAAATTTCCATCCCTGGTTTGGGCGAACCAGTGAGAACTGACTGAATGCCACCTCTGCCCCCAAACACGGCTCTCTTGGAGTTGGGCGGTGTATGAATTCCATCCTGCGTAAATGAATGATTGGATATCGATAGCAAGGGAGTCAAAAAAGTCACGATATGACTCGTGGCCCCTCGGTGGAGGCGAAAGACAAATGTGGATGGCACCCTTGTGGACGCCATCTTGATTTTCGTGAGTC
This sequence comes from Natrix helvetica, assembly GCF_964273705.1. Classification (NCBI taxonomy): domain Eukaryota; kingdom Metazoa; phylum Chordata; class Lepidosauria; order Squamata; family Natricidae; genus Natrix; species Natrix helvetica. Next base: position 176,731,010 of record NC_138549.1, read on the forward strand.
CCCCATGGATGCTTCTGTCCACCCGCCCAACAAATTCTAACTACCCTTCCAAATCCCGATTCCTTATTATTTTCTGGCAGGAAATGCATGAGAACGGTTTCACAGGGGGTCCTCAGAGTTACGACTACAATTAAGCCCAGGTTTTGCACTGCTAAGGAAGACAGTTGCGAAGTGAATTTCATCCCACTGTACGTCCTTCATTGCCACGGTTGCTAAGCGAATCACTGCAGATGTTAAGGGAGTCACACGCTTGTTAAGTGGATCTGGCCTCCCCATGGATTTTGCTTGTCACAAGGTCGCAAAAGGGAATCACGTGACACTCCCCCCCAAGACACAGTGACTGTCATAAATATGAGTCAGTTGCCAAGCATCTGAATTTTGCTCACGTGACCAAGGGGATTGCGAAAAGGTCATAACTGTGAAAAATGGTTGTAAGCCTCTTTCCCCAGTGCTACTGTAACTTTGGTCACTAAACGAACCGTTGTAAGTCAAGGACTGCCTGTAACAGCTTTCCCCTTTTGCAAAGCAAAATTTCTAAGCTTCCACCTGTCATAGGAAAGGAAAGGAAAAAAAAAAAAAGTAAATAACAGGTTAGATAAAAATTTTAAACGCCCATCGTCCTTAGGATGAAATTACAATAAAGCAATTTTTGTGCTTAACACCAGATTGGACTCCAAAGGGTCCTGGTGCAAACGGATCACCTTGTTGTGGCCCGCCAGTGGCCAGCAGAGCAGGCAGCAAATTTGGAGAGTGAGAAGGTTGGGGAGGAAGATGGGCCAGTCCTGGAGTCTGGGGAAGGCTCTGATGAGGGCTCTGTGTCAGAGGCAGAGAGGGGGCCAGGGCCATCTGACAGCTATCAGCTGCCTTCAGAGTCAGACATCAGGGAGGCAGAAGAATAGCTGGAGCCTGTTCCCAGTATGCCCATGCGCAGAGTTGCCAGGAGAAGGGAACAGTTAAGGAACAAGGGCCAAATCCAGAGTAAAATCACAGATGGACGGTGAATGGCCCCTCCCTTAGGAAATAAAAGGGGAGCGAAAGGGGAGTGGAGTTTGCAGGAGACTTCGCTTAATTAGTGTGAAAATTGGTTTCTGATTCTTAGAGACTCCTTGCCAAGTATTTTCTTGTACAGAAGATATCGGCTTGGCACAGGGATGGGTTCCTGCTGGCATTAATGCCGGTTCAGCACACAAAAAAATGTAAACAAAAAAATTAGGTTCAAATGTGCGCGCATTTGAACCTAAAAAGGTCCGTGTTAGAAAAGGGGGGGGGGGGGAAATCAAATTTTTGCAACGAAGATTGTTCTGCGCATGCGCCGGACCAAAAATCAAGATGGCGCCGCCGATGATAGAACCGGTTCGGGGGCGGGGCAGGCCGAGTTACTACCAGCCAAACCAGTCCAAACCGGCAGGAACACACCTCTGGCCTGGCAGCTCTCCAAGCCTGATAAGGTCTGTGTTTGTAAATTCATCCTTGAAAGATGGTTTGCCAGGACTTTGCTGGATGTGAAGGAGAAGAATTCACATGAGTTTAATAAAAAGGGATTTGGTGAAGCCTAGGTCAGAACACGCATCTCTTGCACGCACACACACACATCTAATTGGGTGGGGTTGGCTTTGAAGATGCTCCATGTGCCTGAAGCAGGGGGTTGGACTAGAAGACTTCGAAGGTCCCTTGCAACTCTTGTTATTCTCTAATTTCACACTCTCCCTGAGCAGGCGGAAGTAACCTCTCTTTAACTTCTGCAGGTCCGCGGCCCAAGGGATTTGTCTGTAGTTGTCCGGATTGTGTGCACGGGTGTTAAAGCTGTGATTGGGCGGTCTGGAATCTCTATTAATTTCAACTTCGCGGCCACCATCGGATACGTCCCACCCGGGGGAGGATATGTCCCCATTCTGCGTTTTGTTCTGGTAAGTGTGAGATAAATACCCAATTATTAAATCCTCACAACACAGAGACAAGTCTGGTTCACAATTCAAAAAGGTTTATTTACAGAAAAATAAAAAGCGTTTGCAAAGGCAGCCTCTACGTCTCTTCCCAACTGGATTGAGAACAAGGAAAGCAAAGAATAGCATTCAAACAATAACTCATTTTATAGACTCTACTCCTAAGAAACTCTCCCTCTCCTGCTCATCCATTTATGTCGTTTCTTTCATCATCCCATACTCTAAAGCTGCAATGGCAAACTGTGGCATACGTGCTACGGGTGGCACACGGAGCCATTTGTTAGAGCACGCCAGGCACTGTCCTGTTAACTGACTTCAGCCTTGTTTTGAGGCCTTTTTTCACCCTCTGGAGGCTTCCTTGAAGCCTCCGGAGCGCGAAAAACTGGCCCTGCGAGCAAACCGGAAGTTCAGGAACAGACTTACAGTTTGCTCTTAGGACCATTTTTCACTCTCCGGAGCCTTCAGGAGGCTTTCTTGAAGGCCCCAGAGGGCGAAAAACGGACCTAAGGGGAACCCGGAAGTTTGGGAATTGTGACTTCCGGTTTGCTCCTAGGGCCAATTTCTGGAGGTCAAAAGCCGGCCCTATGGACAAATCGGAAGTCACAATTCCCGAAGTTCTGGGTACCCTGCAGGTCCATTTTTCGCCATCCGGAGCCTTCAGGGGCCTTCAGGAGGCTTCTCTGAAGGCTGCGGAGTGCAAAAGCCAGCCCTATGAGCAAATTGGAAGTGACTTCCAGTTTGTCCGTAGGGCCGATTTTAGACCTCCGGAGCCTTCAGGGGCCTTCAGGAGGCTTCTATGAGCAAACTGGAAGTCACAATTCCCAAACTTCTGGGTTCCCCGTAGGTCCATTTTTCGCCCTCCGGAGGCTTCAAGGATGTCCAGGAGGGTGGGGGAGGCTGTTTTCTCCCTCCCCAGGCTCCTAAAAAGCCTCTGGAGCCTGGGGAGGGCAAAAAAACCCATGCCAAAAGCGTGTGTGTGTGTGTCATATGCATAGCATTATGGATATGGCGCACTCATGCATGACCCCCCCCTGCACTCCCCCCGCTTTTGGTACGGGAGCCAAAAAAGGTTCACCATCACTGCTCTAAAGGCTCAACTTGGCAATTTCTTGAGAGGCCCCTATCTCTTATTTGGATTTTTTTTTTCTGTTACCTTTTGTCTGAGCAGATGGCTTCCTATCTAACTTGTACGTAGATGCCTGCAAACAGCTTGGAATAACAAAAGTTATCTTGTCATGTTTATTGAACACGTTTTAGCAAAAGCACAGTAACTTATTACACATTTTAGGCAAGAATAACAATTGCTTATACATTTAACATTGTAAAAGAATGCAAAAATAACCTTTCAACGGTTTATAAAAGAGTAACTTAATATCATTTCCTTCATAAGCAAGCCACACAACTGTCCAGCCAACTTTGGGAAAGTTCAGCTTTAATCCATGGCAGACTTATCTGGTGGTAACTCAGTAGTAGTAACTGTGAGAGGGATCTTGGAGTCCTAGTGGACAATCACTTAAGTGTGAGCTTGGGGTGTGTTCAGCTACCAAAATTTGGGGACCCCTGATTTAAATGATTAAACTACATAATCTCAGGGGCGCTGCTGCTCTCCAAAATCTGAATGATGTAGCTATCTGGCCATCTGTAGTTTAATTTGTACACAATTTAATTTTATCCGCACGTTGATTCATCATCCATATGGCGTGTTTTTAAAATGATTCACTGTCCTGGGTGTTTTATGTTTTGATACACATTTTATACACATGTTTGATACAGACCGTGGGGCAGGATGGGTCAGAAATTAAAGACCCCGACCTTGTCAGCGGGAGAGTTGACAGCCCGGGGCTCAAGTGCTGTACCACGGGGTGAGCTCCCATTCCTTGCCTCAGCTCCTGCCCACCTAGCAGTTCAAAAGCATGCAAATGCGAGTAGATTAAGAGGTACCATTTGGGTGTGAAGGTAACAGCATCCCATGTGCTTCTGCTTATAATCATGCTGGCCACATGGCCCACCGGTGGTATACCCTTACCTTCCCTATGTCAGGTTTCCAAATAACATCCAAAATTAAACCAGAGTCCAAAGCAAAGTATTGCTCAAAGTTCCAATTGATTAAGGGAGCCATGTTGGCACATCTGGGAAAACCCGAATCTGAAAACTTCCCGGTTTTTCCCCCCCAGTTGAAAGTTCAGGATCTTTCCCCCCACACCCACAAATCCATCCCATGGTCCAATCTCCCACTGCCACGCTGGCAGCTTCCACCCATCCAGTTCCGGTCAGGTGCAGAGACAAAGGATGACCTTGGCTTTCTAAAAGAATTTTGTTATGGCTACATCACATCTCACGCCGTACAATCCCCCCTCCCATTTCCCCACCATAGAGAATGCCTAGTAGAATAATAGAAAGTGTGGCAGGCCAAAGACCCAAAAGAAAAGATGGCTGCAGGCCTGACACCCTATCAGTTTGCAAATGTGAGTGCCCGTGTGCACATTCTCTCTTTGCTCCCACATCGTTCCTTCCGGACATGTGCTTTGGCAAAAAAAAATGGCCTAAATGGGATGCCATAGCGCTGGGCATGGGTGGGCGGAGCCACCCGCAATTTCTGCTCTTGGTTCAGGCGATCTGGTCTGAACTGGTAAAATGCCACCTCTGACACAGCCACAGAAATTTTTTGCAGACAATGCTGGCTCCCTCGGCCAAAAAATGGAGATGAACATCGCACCCTAGAGTTAGACGTTACTGGACAAAAGACATCTTTTTTTTTTCACATTTTATATCTTGTTTTTGTGAGTTTTAAGCATTAATGTGTTTATGCTGTATTCTGTTATATTATACTAAATAGCCAAATGACTAAGGATCTAACTAAGTAACTAAATACCTAAATCACTAAGTAACTAAATGCCTAGAGTAAATAACTAAGTAACTAAATACCTAAATCACTAAGTAACTAAATGCCTAGAGTAAATAACTAAGTAACTAAATAATTAGGGTAACTAAATACCTAAATCACTAAGTAACTAAATGCCTAGAGTAAATAACTAAGTAACTAAATAATTAGGGTAACTAAATACCTAAATCACTAAGTAACTAAATGCCTAGAGTAAATAACTAAGTAACTAAATAATTAGGGTAACTAAATACCTAAATCGCTAAGTAACTAAATGCCTAGAGTAAATAACTAAGTAACTAAATAATTAGGGTAACTAAATACCTAAATCACTAAGTAACTAAATACCTACAGTAAGTAACTAAGTAACTGAATCACTAAGTAACTAAATCACTAACTAAATGCCTACAGTAAATAACTAAGTAACTAAATAACTAGGGTAAATAAATATCTAAATCACTAAGTAACTAAATCACTAACTAAATGCCTACAGTAAATAACTAAGTAACTAAATAACTAGGGTAACTAAATATCTAAATCACTAAGTAACTAAATACCTAAATAACTAAGTAACTGAATACCTAAATCGCTAAGTAGCTAAATGCCTACAGTAAATAACTAAGTAACTAAATAATTAGGGTAACTAAATACCTACATCACTAAGTAATCAAATACCTACTGTAAGTAACTAAGTAATTAAATCACTAAGTAACTAAATACCTACAGTAATAACTAAGTAACTAAATAACTAGGGTAACTAAGTATCTAAATAACTAAGTAACTAAATACATAAATAACTAAATACCTAAATACCTCAATAAGTACCCAAATAACTATCTAAAGGCCTAAATAACTAGTAATTAAATGCCTAAATTACTCATAAATACCTAAATAAATGACTAAATGCCTAAATAATTAAGTAGCTAAATAACTAGGCAACTAAATAACCAACTAAATAACTAAATGCCTAAATATCTAAATAACTACCTGAGTAACTAAATACCTAAATAACTATCTAAGTAACTAAATAGCTAAACATGGACTTTGACCATATTTGGTAGAATTCTTGATGTTTTTTTCTTCTCCATTTGTAGACAGGAAGGTTTGGTAGTGAGACTACCATTAACTGCCCAAGGAGATTAATCCTGGTCACAGTGACTGTATTAAGGTAATGGGTCCAAACTTGAATGGTCATGATTGGATTGGATTATCTGGAAGTTGTAGGCAAGAAGGAATTTGCGTCAGGAAGAGGGCCAATATAATGGTATGTGAGAAAAACCTTGAGGGACAGTGTAGAAATGATGCCTAAGGAACAGTTAGAAAAGAGATGGCTTAGCCCTCAGCTTTATCACAGGTAGAGAGAGTCACTCAGAAAAAGCCCTCTCTAGTCTCTCAGTTGTAAAGTCGACAGCGGGAGATTTCTACTTTCAGACTTTCAAGGTCTTTGCAGTAGGCGGGAAAGACCTTGGGAGACTGGGAAAAGAAACCTAGCCAAGGGAATGGTCAGATAAGAGTCAGCTGAGCCTGCAGCTGGATAATGGGTGGAGAAAGAAACCCTCCCTAGTTTCTCAGGCTGTAAAGGAGACGGTGGGAAATTTCTGCTTTCAGACTTCCAAGATTCCATTAATGTCACTTTACAATCAAATAGAATTAGCTCACCTCATTGTGTTTCCTGTCTGGTTTTCCTGAGATGGCTGACCACAAGAGAGGTGTATCTACACCATCTTGAATTTCAGGAGGAAACCTGGGGTAGAAAGCTAGATAATAACTTAGGCTGTAGTAATTCTCCGGGAAAGGCTGGGAGATGTCTTAGGATCGGAGGAGGGACTGGATAAGATGCGGATTACATCTTGGGTCATGATGGCTTGTTTCTCCCCCAGGTCTTTCAGCATTGAGGGTTCCTGTGAAACGGGGCTGTGTGACATTGATGTGAGTATGTGGCAAGGGGTAAATGAGGACAAGGGCAGGAGGCCTTGAACCCCATTTTTAAAACATTAATAAAAGTTTCTCCCTCTCTCCCTAGAGAATCAAAAAGTTGTAGAATTGGTTCAGTTGAGATCTTGATTTCAGCTAAGAGCTAGTTAAATATCGTGGTTAAAATGCTAGCTTAGAAACAGGAGATTAACAGAGAAATAGAATCAAGATCACGCGAAGTGTTAATATCACTTTACAAGGCCTTGGTAAGGCCACACTTGGAATTCTGCATTCGGTTTTGGTCGCCACAATATGAAAATATGTTGAGACTCTGGAAAGAGTGCAGAGAAGAGCAACCAGGATGATTAGGGGACTGGAGGCTAAAACATACGATGAACTGTTGCAGGAACTGGATATGTCTAATTTAATGGAAAGAAGGACCAGGGGAGACATGATAGCAGTCTTTCAATATCTCAGGGGTTGCCCCAAAGAAGAGGGAGTCAAGCTATTCTCCAAAGCACTTGAGTGTAGAACAAGAAGCAATGGGTGGAAACTAATCAAAGAGAGAAGCAACTTAGAACTGAGGAGGAATTTCTTAAGGGTGAGAACAATTAACCAGTGGAACTGTTTGCCTCTAGAAGTTGTGTGTGCTCCAATACTAGAGACTTTTAAGAAGAGATTGGACAGACATTTGGGTGAAATGGTATAGGGCTTCCTGCCTGAGCAGGGGGTTGGACTAGAAGACCCCCGGGGTCCCTTCCAACTCAGTTATTCAGTTATTCTTTCTCTTTTGCAGAATGCTGTAGCAGAAAGAGTCTTCCCACTGAGAACATGGTGTAAAGATATATTGAGTGGTGGGTATTGCTGGCCTTTGCACCAACCACTGGTCGAATTATACCAGTAGTCCTCGATTTAGTTCATTTAGTGACCGTTCAAAGTTACAACATCACTGCAAAAAGTGACTTATGGCCGTTTTCTCACACTTACGACCTTTGCAGCCTCTCTGCAGTCGCGTGTCTTACACTCGGATGCTTGACAGCTGACTCACATTTATGACCGTTGCCGTGTCCAGGAGTCACCTGATTTCCCCTTTTGCGACCTTCGGACAAGCAAAACCGATGGGGAAAGGCCCTGACTCACTTCACAAGCATCTTATTCATGTAACAGCTGCAGCGATTCACTTAGCAACGGCAGTGAAAAAAGACTGCTTCTTGCTTTCTAAGGAAGCCTGGGTCAGAAGAGGGAGTCCCCATGTAGCACAAGAGCAGGTAAGAGCTGGGATGGTGGTGGAGTTAAACGGATTCATGTCAGGCGCAAAGAAGCAGCATGGAAAAATGTATTAAAGTTTATACAGGGAGTCCGCAACGTACGACCACAATTGATTCCCACGCTAAATGAAACATTTCTTAAGAGCCGCGGTGGCGCAGTGGTTAGAGTGCAGTACTGCAGGTTACTTCTGCTGCCTGCCGGCTGCCTGCGGTTTGGCAGTTCGATCTTGACCGGCTCAAGGTTGACTCAGCCTTCCAACCTTCCGAGGTCGGTAAAATGAGGGCCCAGATTGTTGTGGGACAAGAGGCTGACTCTGTAAACCGCTTAGAGAGGGCCGTAAAATCACTGTAAAGCAGTATATAAGGGCTACTGCTAAATGAGTTTTTCTCTACTTTACAACTGTTCTTGCCACTGTTATGAAGTGAATCACCCCATTTGTTAAGTTAGCATCACGGTCGTTAAGTGAATCTGGCTTCCCCAGGGACTTTGCTCGTCGGAGGTTTTCAAAAGGGGATCATGTGACCCCGGGACACTGCAGCCGTCATAAAGGTATGCCAGTTGCCAAGCATCTGAATTTTGATCACATGACCTAAATAACTTTTTTTCAGTGTCGTCGTAACTTTGAATGGCCAACTAAACAAATGGTTGTAAGTTGAGAACTTCCTGTACATGTCCTTGTGTCCGACAATAGATGACGCAGGATTAAAATCTCTTTCATTCTTTTTTTGTCAGAGTTTGTTGCAGAAAAATCAAATCCAGAAACACACACAGATAACTGATTTGGCTGGATTCATTAATTTCTTTATATACATAATAACAAATGAATGCATGTACAATACCAGTAGTAGATTCTTCCAACATGGAAGAAGTTACAAGCAGAACACAAGTAGGAGAGAACAGTCAGTTTCATTTCATTTCAGAGATGTCTTGTTTCAGTTTCAATTCTCAGCACAGCACAGACTCAATTCTGTCTAAGCTCCCATTGGCTGACTTAGTTGCTATGCCCATTCATTGGCTGACCTTGTTACCATGTCTCTCCCAGTCATGAATATTCTAACATTTTTTGAATTCTCTCTCTAGTTAACCTGAAAGAAAGATTCCACTTATTGTTACCAGCCCAGTTTTCCTGTGAGTCATGCAGCACCAGCGTCTACCGACGGGTGAGAGATAAATTTCTGTTTCCAAGGGCTGGCTTGGTTTTATTCTAATCTGTTTATTTTAATTTATACATTTCTCGGCTGCCTCAACCACCGAGGTAGATGTCCCATTGCTAGCCTGGGAAAATGCCAACCAAGAACTGGGAGAGGACCAACCGTGGGTGGCACGAAAAGAAATCTACATTTCTATCTGGGCTGGGATGTTACACACCTGGCTGTAAGGGGCGGGGCTTCTGCAGTGATGTCACAGGGCACGTTTGATTACTTGGTCCAGAACATAGTTTACTAGCATGATGGTGAATCTATGGCACGCGTGCCCGAAGTGGCATGCATGGCTTTGCCTGTTTGTCTTCCAGGTTTCTGGCAAGCATGCACACGTGAAGATCAGCTGTCTTTTGCACGCGGGGCAGTGACAAAAACCAGTGTAAGCATGTGCGCCACACAGCTGATTGCCAGGTGCGCATGTGCGCCAGAAGCTGGAACTTTGTTTTTGATGGAGCGTTATCTCTTCACATGTGTGGCAGTTCTGAAAAACGGCCTGCGCAAGCCCGCGGCCCAGCTGATGGTTGGGTGTGCGATAGAACCTGGAAATTTGGCTTTTACGGAGCATCTCCCTGACGAGCAAGCATGATGTTTCTGCCGAACCTTTTTGGTACTCACTGCCGAAAAGATTCACCATCACTGGTTTACTACGTTGTTTTTATTTTTTACCGTTTTAAAATGTGTTAATTTATAATATAAAATACAAAAGAAAATAGAAGGACAATAAGGGAGGGAGAAGGGAAGGGAAAAGTGTAGGAAAAAGTGGAAAAAGGCATTGATTTCCAACTTCTTTTGATGCAGTCGAGTAAAATTATAGCATCCAATCTCAACTTTTTAACTTTTACATAACAGTATAAACTAGCTGTTTCTATAACAACAAACCTGTCTAATTGGTAAAATCGAAGTTTCCGTTTTCTGCCCCATGTCAAGCACAAAGTCCAGGAGTGGTTTCCAAGGACAAAAATAATTGTGTGTTTTTTTAAAAATCAAAGCAGTTGATTTAGCCTTCTCTGCTAGCTCCGTCAGCTTTTGCAGCCATTTGTCCATAGTGGGGATCAAAGTGTCCTTCCATTTTTGTGCATAAATTAATCTTGCCACCAACCTATATAACATCAAAGCTTTATTGCAGATGGCTCCTGGTCACCAATTTCCCTGTGGGTCAGTCCTTGCCACAAGCACAATTTGTGCAGCAATGGCAACACCCGTGCTTTCTGGTTTTCATGCTTCCTTTTTAATTATTTATTATTTTTTTTATTTTCAAAACAAACACAACACATAAAATCTTCTTTTTTTGCATCCTGTAGAAAGTGTATCAGTTGGTTACAAAAGGCTTTCGTGCATCTCTTCCACAGTCATCAAACATAATTCATATTAACTCAAATATTTTAACTGAGATATTTATACATGTTACCATCATCATACCTCCATTTACATTTGACTATAATTGTTTAAACGTCCTTCATCATAAAATATACCAAGATTTAATGCATAACCACATACTGGCATTTCATTTGCTATTTCTAAAACCCTCCAATAACACTGAATCTTTATGTCCTATTCTAGCTAAACATCCATAATATTCAATAACAAAATTTTCTAATCCTTCTTTCCAAACCATTATTTGCAATTTACATCCAATTTCCTTATGTTGTACCCATACCTATATATGCCTTATTATCATTATCCCTCCTTTATTTAACTATATCCTGTATCATAACATTTCCCCCCTAATATTCAAAACTTAACTATATCTAACTTGGTTCTTTTTTTTAATTAATCTTTATATATAATCCAAGAGGATTTCTAATCTTCCTTTCATGGGTACCATTCAATATTATATCCCATTATTGTTTATCATGACACTACACATTGTATACATTATTATCATTATCAATTATTTGTTTAACTTTATCTATTATCACTAAATTTCACTACGTTTAGCTAGTTTTAATTTATACCCTTCCATCTATCAACCTGTATCTTTCCAGTAACAAAATAGTCTCATATCTTCTGCTGTTTGTGGTATCAGTCCTCTTATCTTCTCTTTAATCAACTTTATATGGACTCCTCTTAGCAACTCTTTGCTTATAAAATCTCTCATGTAATTTCGATGCCCTTCTTCTGTTTCCTTAATCCGCTTATCTTTAATTGTCGGTGATGTTATCAAAACTATTGCTAATAAAATTTCTCTCTTTAGATGCATAAATTCTTTTATTTTTCTTCTTCTGTATCTTGCCATCTGAAGTAAGTTTCCCCTCCATTTAATTCCTCTTTTAATATTCCACTCTTTCCATTTTCAGAGACAAACCAATCACCATAAATATAAGGAGTTTTAGTTGCTTTATATTCATTTTCCTCTTCGGTTTTTTGAATTTTAACTGCCCCTTTATCCATTTGATAAACATATTTAACTTCTCCGTCATATTTTGCTGTTAATTGTACTAAGTCATCCAACTTCTTCTCAATCCTCTCATGTGTATTTGATAATTTCTGTATTTCTAAGAATATATTTTGCAGACTTAAAGCCTCTTTCTTTTGCTGGAATTGTGCCATTGTTTTCAACTAATAAACACTGCTATTCTAGCTTAGACGTTTTTAGCAAAGGTTAGTCTTCAATTCACAATAATAATTTCATCTTCACCTCTCTCTGGTTAGAAATACCTCAAAGGAACATCTGTGTACTTTTCTTCTTATCGCTCTCTGTAAACAAGCAGTAAGACCTTGAAGTGCCGAGCCAAGATGAGTGAGAGAAAGTAAAGTATTTCGTTTCCAATGCACAAAGTTCTAGCTTCCGAAGTAGCAGTGCTGTTGTTACAATGTTGCAATTTTTTAAAAAAATGTCTTTTTTGTATTTCAAATGGAAAAGAAAGTCCAATTCTTAAATGAGTTAGAAAAACACCCACAGTAATGAAAGAGGAGAATTTTGCACCATAGGCTACAGAGAGTAATGAAAAGAAAGGAAAATAGAAGAAGAAGGCTTATTCCGTTTGCTTTAAAGGTCTTACATAAATTATGTCCGTGAAGATAGCATTCAAAAAAAAGAAAAGAAAGATAACCCCTTGTCAAAAACCATTCCAAATTTATTTCTGCTGCTTATTTCTTCTGTTCTCCAATTTGAATTTATTTTAAGTTTTTTATAGGCAGTCACTCTTTATTCTTAAAATTGTTAATAAATTTTACAATTATCACTCCCCTTATCCTTCCCTCTTCCCACCCTCCCTCCCGACCTCCCATACGCTAACATAAGCTAACTAATTTTAACATGTTACTATTCTTGTGCTTTAACTCCCCCTTTATTAAACTAGCTTTGAATAAATTGTAACATTCCTTATGCCTTCATTCATAAACTAACTGAAATTTTTTAGTCCGGTATTTGTTTTGAATATAGTCAATCCATCTTCTCCAGTCCAGCTTGTACTTCTCATCTGAGTAGTCCTTCAGATACACTGAAATTTTAGCCATCTCTGCTAAGTTTACTACTTTTAACGTCCATTCTTGGATAGTGGGCAACTCTTCCTTCTTCCAATATTGCGCCACCAACAATCTTGCTGCCGTCGTTAGGTTCAAAATCAAATTAGTCTCTATAACAGTACAATCTGAAACTATGCCTAACAAAAACAACTGTGGTGTGAACTTTATCCTTTTTTTCAAAATATTTTGAATAACCCACCATATTTTTATCCAAAATGCTTTAACTTTTTTACAAGTCCACCAAATATGGTAATACGTGGCACCAACACAGTCACATCTCCAACATTTAGATTGTAGATTCGGATACATACATACAGGCTAGCCTTTTTGGATCTAAATGCCATCGGTACAGCATCTTGTAAATATAGGCAGTCACTCTTAATGCAATAACATTTCCTCACCAGCTGGAAACACCTTTTCTTTCCATATCCTTCCATTTTGCAGCCGTCCTAACTTCGTCAGCCAAATGGCTGGATTTTTTGTCACCGGCTTGAAGAACTTTCTCTTGAATCGATCAGGGACTTTGCGAATGTCCCTGAGATCAGCAAGACGTACTCTTCCTGTTCACCATCTCTGTGGGACGATTTAGGTCCATTTGGACCACCCAGTGGCAAAAGTGTCGAATGCGATCTCAGAGCATTGAGATCGCACGTCGTATTGTCGCAACTTTGGCTCCTCCCCCTGGTTTTCTTTCTTCTGTTGTTTCACAACAATCCCCTGACTCACACGTCCATCATCCCCTTCTCCAACAACTTAACTATCAGGCCGATCCTATTTCCAATCAGAGGCCACTTTCCAATCAGAGGCCACTTTCTTTTAACGATCCCCCATAATCGCTTGCGGGGTGGCGTCTGGGCAACTGAATGCAGCTGAGTGTTTTATGGCCAGATGCCCTTCCTGTCGCCAATGCGGAGTTTTGTTCAGCAGATACATTCTCACTGTTCCTTGAGAGAGAAATATCAGCCTCTACCTAGGATCGAACTCACAGTGAGGCGAGAACTCCACCTCTAGGCCATCGCACCACGCATATTTCCAATCGGAGATAATGCAAAGATATTCCTGTCTTTATCGGCTAGTTCAGGTGTGGTTCCAAAGGTGCTTTTTCAAAAGGCGACTGAACTTTTTTTTTTCTTTGAAAATGTTTCACTTCTCGTCCAAGAAGCTTCTTCAATTCTCAGTTCTTCAGCTTTCAAGGACAAGAAAACCCAAGGAAGTCTGATTGCCTTTTGAAAAAGCACCTTTGGGGCAACCATGACCTGGATGTTATGAATCTCCATAGAGGTTCAGATGGGATGCAAGAAGGACCTAGGGAAGGAACAGTCTTTCCTGCTGGAGCAGGGGGTTGGACTAGAAGACCTCCAAGGTCCCTTCCAACTCTTCTTCTGTTATAAGCCATGGCAGGAATCTGTTTGGGCAAGGGCTTGGTGTTAGTCCTGTTTTCATCTTCTCCAGAGGCTACTCTTGACTTGCCCTTAGCCCCTGTGTGAGGTGGGCTTTGGTTATTCTCTGAAATCAAATGCAGGACCCCAAAACCGATAGTCAGGTGTCACTGAAATGTCCCAAAGGTGCTTTTTTTTCAAGAGGCAACTGGACTCTCTTGCTTTTTTTCTTGGAAGACGTTTCGCTTCTCATCCAAGAAGCTTCTTCAGCTCTGACAGGACAGTGGGGAAGGGAAGGATTCGTATTCCTTGCAGACAGCTAGTCATTTGCATCCTTTTAGAGGGTTGTTGAGGCCACTTGGGGGTTTATCTCTGTCCTCAGGGTTCCAGTGGCCTCAACGACCCTCTAAAAGGATGCAAATGACTAGCTGTCTGCAAGGAATATAAACCCTTCTTTTCCCTACCATCCAATTATTAGACTTATTTTTTAAAGACTGTCCTTATGATTGTTCCAGACAACTTAAGGAAATGAAGAAGCTTTTAAAAATAAGTGCTTGATCTGAAGAGGCCCGGTGCTACTGTATCTTCTTTTAAATAGCAGAGAATAACGTATACTTCCAGAAAGCCACATCAATTTTAACAGCATCTGTACAAGTGTAGTCTGAAATGTAACACCACAAACAGCGTATATCGTATGTACTGCTTGCTGTTTGCTGTCATGGGGGTTCCTAGGTGCTCCCATGTTACACCCCTTTTAGGCAGCCTGCACTGGTTGCCGGTTGTTTTCCGGGTGCGATTCAAGGTATTAATTATGACCTTTAAAGCGCTCCATGGCTTAGGCCCAGGGTACCTGCGAGACCACCTACTGCCACCAGTAGCCTCCCACCGTCCAATACGATCCCACAGAGTTGGCCTCCTCAGGGTGCCGTCGGCCAGACAGTGTTGGCTGGTGACCCCCAGGGGGAGAGCCTTCTCTGTGGGAGTGCCTTCCCTCTGGAATGAGCTGCCCCCGGAGCTTTGCATCATCCCCGACCTCTGGTCCTTCCGACTAAAAAGTTGGCTTTTCCAGCAAGCCGGCCTGGCCTGTTAATTTTAACTCATTTTTAAATGTATTGTCTTATAAATTCGGTTTGGTTTTTTTGGATATGTATTTAATTTCTTTTTAACTTTTGGGATGTGTGTTTTTTAATGTTGTACGCCGCCCTGAGTCCTTTGGGAAAGGGCGGCATATAAATCCAATAAAAACAAAACAAACAAACAAAACAAGGAGGCAAATGAGTAAGGTTCTACATTTAGGCAACAAAAATAAAATGCACAGGTACAGTATACGTGGTACCTTGCTCAATGGTAGTAATTGTGAAAGGGATCTTGGAGTCCTAGTGGACAACCATTTAAATAGGAGCCAGCCGTGTGCAGCAGCTGCCAAAAAAGCCAACGCAGTTCTAGGCTGCATCAACGGAGGGATAGAATCAAGATCACGTGAAGGGTTAATACCACTTTATAAGGCCTTGGTAAGGCCACACTTGGAATACAGCATCCAGTTCTGGTCACCACGATGTAGAAAAGATGTGGAGACTCTAGAAAGAGTGCAGAGAAGAGCAACAAAGAGGATTAGGGGACTGGAGACTAAAACATATGAAGAACGGTTGCAGGAACTGGGTATGTCTAGTTTAATAGAAAGAAGGACTAGGGGAGACATGATAGCAGTGTTCCAATATCTCAGGGGTTGCCACAAAGAAGAGGGATTCAAGCTATTCTCCAAGGCACCTGAGGGTAGAACAAGAAGCAATGGGTGGAAACTAATCAAGGAGAGAAGCAACTTAGAACCGAGGAGAAATTTCCTGACAGTGAGAACAATTAATCAGTGGAACAGAAGTTGCCCCCAGAAGTTGTGAATGCCCCAACACTGGAAGTCTTTAAGAAGATGTTGGATAACCATTTGTCTAGAAAGATATAGGGTTTCCTGCCTAGGCAGGGGGTTGGACTAGAAGACCTCCACGGTCCCTTCCAACTCTGCTATTGTATTGTAAATGGCTGGGAGGCAGAGGCAGATTTCCCTCCTCCCTGCTTTTCCTCCCCAAAAGCTAGATGTGTCTTATACTTTGGAGCGTCTTATACTCCAAAAAATACGGTATGTTCCTTGCAGTCATCTGGTCGTTAGTAGTCTCTCTGAGAGTTATTAAAGCCACTTGGAGGCTTATCTGTGCCCTCGGAGGGGCCACCTGAACCAGGGTGTAAATGCACGCCTTTCAGCCGTTCCAAGAAGGTTCCACACCCATTTGCACTATTCAGGTGACATTAAATACAGATAAACAGATAAACCTCCAAGGGGCCTCAACAATTCTCAGAGGGAGCGTTAACGACCAGATGACTGCAAGAAATATAAACCTTTCCATCCTCCCTCATTCAGCCAGAACTGAAGAAGCTTCTTGGATGAGAAGTGAAATGTCTTCAAAGAAAAACCAGAAAGTCCAGGTGGCCTCTTGGGAAAAAAAAAGTGCCATTGGGTTTTAAGAGAAAGAAACTTATCAGTTATGTTTGAAACCAAGCGTGCCCCCGCTTCCTTCCTCTTGTCCTTTAGGGATGTGCCTACATCTCCTGCAAGCCGGTCATCGTCTGGTAGATGTTGGGCCGGAGAAGAACGTCCCAAGAGGGTTTGCTTGCTCTCCTTTGGAGCCTGGAAGGAGACACGTGATGGAGGTCCCTTGGAGACTCACGCAATAAAGGCTTGAAATGTTTGCCTTGGTTTCTTTCCTTCAGGGTGGGGAGTTCCAACCTTTGAGGATCCAAAGAAGAGAATTTGGTTCAAGCATCTTTACGGTGGACTAGTGCTGAGAACTTGGCGTTGCCCGGGTATTTATTTATAGAGGGGGAAATGTCCGGACCAAACGTAATTTCTAATGTTGGATTTTCCCCCTTACCAGAGGGAGCCCCCTCGTGGAGTATGGTGAAGCCGTTACCATGGCAACTCCACTGCGCTGCACAGTAGAAGCCATTTTAGGGCACGACAGGCTGTATCGTAACAGAACACCCCTCCCGAGTATTTGTTTCCAGAGAGTAAGTCATCTGTGTACCATTTGGTTGAAATTGCTCAAGGCATTCCAGAGTTATGCTGGAACATACACACACACAGAGCCATATATATGTGTGTGTGTGTGTGTGTGTGTGTGTGTGTGTGTTGTATTTGTGCTGATAAATAAATAAAGGGAGACTTGTATAGATCTATTTCAAGCTATTTAGCTCTCATCAGCTAGCCATACCCTTACTGGGATTTGAACCTGGGCTGTATTACATATTAGGCAGGAGTCTTAGCCACTAAGCCACAGGCTCTCCTCCGTATCAACTAAGCCAGGGAAATAGGTATGTATTTGTGTTACAACCCCTGGTATGCCCAAATATGGGCGGGAGCTCACTATCCCCCTTTCTGTCCTTCGGCTCATTACAGAAAACCATCCAGGCAGTAATGTAATGAGCCGTTCAAATCCCAGTAAGGGTATGGCTAGCTGATGAGAGCTAAATAGCTTGAAATAGATCTATACTAGTCTCCCTTTATTTATTTATCAGCACAAGCACAACACAAATATAAAAAGGCAACATTAAAAATAAAAATATGGTTTTCTGCCTGGATGGTCTTCTTTAATGAGCCGAAGGACAGAAAGGGGGAGTAGTGAGCTCCCTCCCATATTTGGGCATACCAGGGGTTGTAACACAAATACATATAGATAGATAGATAGATAGATAGATAGATAGATAGATAGATAGATAGATAGATAGATAGATAAGATAGATTTTGGAGTATCTTCGGTCTTTTAGTTTAAAAAAAGGGCTCATTGGGGCTCTCTGAGCTTGATTGTTTTCTTGCAGACGTTTCGCAACCCAAAAAGGGAACATCATCAGTGCTAGAAGGGAGTGGGGTTTATGGAGAGGAGGAGGAGGAAGAGGAGAAATATAGGGTCTTTAGTGCTGAGCTTGGTTGTTGTTTTGTGTCTTGTAGATATTTCATGACCCAATTAGTTAACGTCAGCAGTGTTAGAAGGGAGGGAGTCTGGAGAGAAGGAGAGGAGGAGGAGGAGGACTGTGGGGTCCTTGGTGCTCACTGACTTTGGTTGTTTTGTTGCAGACGTTTCATGACCCAACTAAGGAACATCATCAGTGCTAGAAGGGGGTTGGGTTTGCAGAGAGGAGGGAAACTGTTTTGGGTGCTGAACTTAGTTGTTGTCATGTGTCTTGCAGACGTTTCCTGACCCAACTAGGGAACATCATCAGTGCTAGAAGAGAGCGGGGTCAGGTGGAGGAGGAAGAAGAGAGGGAGCAGGAGGAGCAGGAGGCGGAAGAGGAGGAGGGGAGGAGGAAGAGGAAGAGCAGGAGAGGGAGGAGGAGGAGGACTGTGGGGTCCTTGGTGCTCTCTGACCAGGAAAGTTTTCTTGCAGACGTTTCATGACCCAACGACGTAACATCATCAGTGCCAAGAGGGTGAGGGGTATTTGCTCCCTGTTTCTGTACAAGTGGTTTGACCTGTTGGGGGTTGTTGGGGGTGTGTGTTTTTAATGTTTTATCCACTAGAAACAAAACCTTTCCTTGTCTGAGAGTCTTTTTCATCGGCCAACATCTGACAGCCATCCAGTCCGTTGCCATCCATCACTCCTGTTTTATGGAGCGACACCTGGCAGTCTTATGGCAGAACAAATCTGATTTCCAATTATGATTTCATAGCTTTGCATATATTCCTCAACTGCTCCTGAATCACCCCAGAGCCTCTGTCCTTCAGATTATCTCTCCATTATTTTTCAGGCCCTTTCATCTGTTCCCGTTCCGCTCAGCTCCATTTCACTGCAAAATGGGCCCTTAAGTGCCTCCGGTTAGTTGCCATTATTTTGCCCATATTTTTATTACACGAGAGGATATATCAGCTGAGCTAAAAAAAGGAACGCTGCGAGTTAGACTTCGACACTCCTGCTCTTCGTGCATATCCAACAAACCTTCCTACTCCTCTTCTCCCCACAACAACCCTGCGAGGTGGGCTGGGCTGAGGGAGAGAAGTTTGCCCAAAGTCACCTAGGCTAAGGTGGGACTAGAACTCACTGTCTCCTAGTGATTGGCCTAAACTCACACAGTGCCTTCCATGCCAAAGGCGGGACTAGAACTCATAGCCTCCTGGTCATTGGCCCATAATTAACCAGTGGCTTTCCTGCCTAAAACGGGATTAGGATTCGCTGTCTCCTGTTCATTGGTCCAAAGTCACACAATGGCTTTCATGCCTAATCCAGAACTAGAACTCACAGCCGCTTGGTCATTGGCCCATGGGCCCAAATTCAGCCAGTGGATTTCCTCCCTAAGGTGGAACTAGAACTCACAGTCTCCGAGTGATTGGCCCAAAGTGCCTTTCCTGCCTAAGGCGAGACTAGAACTCCCCATCTCCTGGTGATTGGCCCACAGTCACCCAGCTGCCTTTGATGCCTAAAGCAGGATTAGAACTCACAGCCACATGGTCATTGGCCCCAAATTAAGACTTAATCCGTGGAACTATCTAGATAAAAGAAGGACCAGGGGGGCACAGGATAGCAGTCTTCCAGTATGTGGTAAGGCCACACTTGGAATACAGCATCCAGTTCTGGTCG
This sequence comes from Natrix helvetica, assembly GCF_964273705.1. Lineage (NCBI taxonomy): Eukaryota > Metazoa > Chordata > Lepidosauria > Squamata > Natricidae > Natrix > Natrix helvetica. The sequence goes on from NC_138549.1 coordinate 176,750,684, forward strand.
CCACGATGCAAAAAAGATGTGGAGACTCTAGAAAGAGTGCAGCGAAGAGCAACAAAGAGGATGAGGGGACTGGAGACTAAAACATATGAAGAACGGCTGCAGGAACTGGGTATGTTTAGCTTAAGAGAAAGAAGGACCAGGGGAGACATAATAGCAGTCTTCCAATATCTCAGGGGTTGCCCCAAAGAAGAGGGAGTCCAGCTATTCCCCAAAGCACCTGAGGGCAGCAGAAGAAGCAATGGGTGGAAACTAATCAAGGAGAGAAGCAACTTAGAACTGAGGAGAAACTTCCTGACAGTGAGAACAATCAATCAGTGGAACAGCTTGCCTCCAGAAGTTGTGAATGCCCCAACACTGGAAGTCTTTAAGAAGATGTTGGATAGCCATTTGTCTGGAACAGTATGGGTTTCCTGCCTAGGCAGGGGGTTGGACTAGAAGACCTCCAAGGTCCCTTCCAACTCTACTATTGTATTGTATTGTATAAACTCTAGAAAGAGTGCAGAGAAGAGCAACAAAGAGGATTAGGGGACTGGAGACTAAAACATATGAAGAACGGTTGCAGGAACTGGGTATGTTTAGCTTAAGAGAAAGAAGGACTAGGGGAGACATGATAGCAGTCTTCCAATATCTCAGGGGTTGCCCCAAAGAAGAGGGAGTCAAACTATTCTCCAAGGCACCTGAGGGTAGAACAAGAAGCAATGGGTGGAAACTAATCAAGGAGAGAAGCAACTTAGAACTGAGGAGAAACTTCCTGAACAGTTAGAACAATTAATCAGTGGAACAGCTTGCCTCCAGAAGTTGTGAATGCCCCAACACTGGAAGTCTTTAAGAAGATGTTGGATAGCCATTTGTCTGGAACAGTATAGGGTTTCCTGCCTAGGCAGGGGGTTGGACTAGATGGCCTCTAAGGTCCCTTCCAACTCTACTATTGTATTGTATTGTATTGTATTATAGAAGCCTCCAAGGTCCATTCCAGCTCTATTCTGATTGATTTTGCAGAATGTATTAGGGGCCATTTGCTTGCTCAAATCACGCAGGGTTTCTTAGCCTTATTTATCCGGCAAAGCGAGCATTTCTGATGCATTTTAAAAAGCCTCTTTTCTTCCAATCTGTTTCTCCTTCGCACGAGCTCTGCGCCATGAATCACTCCTCATTTTCAGCGAGTGGCTCTGCTTTGGGTTGTAAAATTTCCCATTAGTGTCAAGGCCTGCTAAATAGCCGGCAGCATCTACCGGCCTTTTGTCATTCCGAAAACTCGGCTTCCTTTAATGGAGGAGAACCAGGCGCGGCCGAACATCCTGACCTATGCAGCTCACGCAGAAGAGATGTGGTTTAATGCGCAAAGCGTCAGTTTAGCAAAACCGTAGCTACATGGAGAAAGTGGCTTTCAGAGGAGGAAAACCAGTGTCCCTTTTTCTGTGGCTGAGTGACGTGGCCTTTTGGTAGGTCACCGGCAAGGAAGTTGGCGTAGTAGCTGAAGATCAAACATGGCTTTTTAGCTCCATGCATATTTTCCAGTGAGATAAACTGAGAAAGGAATAGAATAGAATAACAGTTGGAAGAGACCTTGGAGGTCTTCTAGTCCAACCCTCTGCTTAGGCAGGAAACCCTATACCACTTCAAACAAATGGCTATCCAACATCTTCTTAAAGACTTCCAGTGTTGGGGCATTCACAACTTCTGGAGGCAACTTCCACTGATTAATTGTTTTAACCGTTAGGAAATTTCTCCTTAGTTCCAGGTTGCTTCTCTCCTTGATTAGTTTCCACCCATTGCTTCTTGTTCTGCCCTCAGGTGCCTTGGAGAATAGTTTGACTCCCTCTTCTTTGGGGCAACCCCTGAGATATTGGAACACTGCTATCATGTCTCCCCTGGTCCTTCTTTTCATTCAACTAGACCCACCCAGTTCCTGCAACCGTTCTTCGTATGTTTTAGTCTCCAGTCTCCTCATCCTCTTTGTTGCTCTTCTCTGTACTGTTTCTAGAGTCTCCACATCTTTTTTACATCGTGGCGACCAAAACTGGATGCTGTATTCCAAATGTGGTTTCCAGCCCTCTGCCCTAAAGGTGCTTTTTTCAAGAGGCAACTGGACTTTGATCCCTCTTTATGAGGTCATTGATGTCCAAATTGAACCGCCTTCTCTCAACAAAGGGGGAGGGATATGATATCATCTATCTCCAGTTTACAACACAGTCCTTTCAGCAGTTCCAAGGCTCCACACACATTTGCACCACTCAGTCAATCCTGAGGACACAGATAAACCTCCACGGCCTCAATGTCCCTCCAAAAGGATGCAAATGACCAGCTGTCTGCAAGGAGTATCAATCCTTCCATCCTCCACCATTCAGTCAGATGTTTCTCATTCTTGGATGAGAAGCAAAACATCTTCAAAGAAAAAATGAGAAAGTCCAGTTGCCTCTTGAAAAAGCACATTTGGAACCACCGGGACCTGAATGATTGAGAATCTCCATAGGCATTTACAGCTCTTTGATTCCCTGTGTCAGGGTTCCAAATAACATCTAAAATTAAATCAGAGTCCAAGGCAAAGCATTGCTCAAAGTTCCAATTTATGAAGGGAGCCATTTTGGCCCATCTGGGAAAACCCGAATCTAAAGGCTTCCCAGTTTTCCCACCTAGATGAAAGTTCAGGATCTTTCCCCCACACCCCCAAGTCCATCCCATGGTCCAATCTTCCCCTGCCATGCAGGCAGCTTCCACCCATCCAGTTCTGGTCAGGTGCAGAGACAAAGGATGACCTTGGCTTTCTAGAAAGAATGTTGTTATGGCTGCATGTCATCTAACTCCGAACAATCCCCCCTCCCATTTTCCCACAAATGCATAGTAGAAGAATAGAAAGGGTGGCAGGCCAAAGACCCATAAGAAAAGAGGGCTGCAGGACTGACACCATGTTTCAAGGGGAGATACAATAAACCAGGATTTTTCAAACTTAGCAATGTTACGTTATGTAGGACCAGTTCCCAGATGAAGTCCATGTATTTTAACATTGCTGAGGTCAAGCGACATTGCCATAAACCCTGAGCAGAAATGGCTCAGAGAAACTATTGCTTCGCTCTTCAATTCTCCCGTGAAACTACTCCATCTTACTACCAGTAGGGTGCACTAACACCCAAGAGAAGCCGGCTTTGCTCCTCACTTAACCCCAAAACTCATTTCTTTTGAAGACCCCGTTAAATTCTGCAAGTCTGCTGGCTGCCAGAATGAGCTGAAGCTATCACTTTTCTCCAAAATTAATTCTTCCACGACTGCAGTGCGAGGATAAAAAAGGAGATTTTTTTAGCACACAGAGAGGAATAAACTCTTCCCCAGTCAGAGGGAGGTTCTCCCAGGGCATCCGATTCAGACACCCCAGGTCCCTTTGGAAAAATTAATAATAGAAAATAAAAATGAGCCGGAATGAGTGGTGAAATGTAAAAAAAATTTGCCACCGGTTCTCTGGGTGTGGCTTGGTGGGTGTGGCTTGGTGGGTGTGGCTTGGTGGGCAGGTTATGTGACTGGCTGGGCGTGGCCAAAGATTTTTAAAGCATTTTTTTACTAACTATTCGCCCGAACTGGTAGTAAAAAATGCTTTAAAAAGTGGGGAAATTGCGTGGCTCACAGCTCAGCTGCGCAATCCTTGGAAGCTTTTTTTGCTTTACTACCAGTTTGTCTACTGGCCAGAATGAATGGCTCCGAATGTTTTGGGCAGCCGTTGGATTGCCTTGGTCCCCGTAATCTCTCATCAGAAGACTTGGTCATCCTGTATTTCTAGGTGTTCCTTATATATGATGTCGTTCTTTTTCTGTCTTCATCAGCTGCCAAATAGCTTGTTGGGCCAGATATCCAAAGTGTCACCTTGAGATCTCGCCACCCCAAGAGAACTGCGCCCTAAAAGGAAAGTGCAGGGGTTATGATTGCATTATCTAGAGAAATATCGTAATTTACCTAAGTGCAGAGCACTGATGAGGTTACCTACTTTGGTAATGAAACGTCTTCAAGGTATCTGCAACGTCATCCAAGGTCGGAGGGCACCAAAGACCCCACAGTTGTCCTCTTCCTCCTTCTCCTCCTCTCCATAAATCCCAGATGCTTCTGACACTGATGATATTACCTAGTTGGGTCATGAAACACGAAGCAAGAAAACTGCCAAGCTCAGAGAGCACCAAGGACCTCAGAATCTTTTCTTCTTCCTCTTCTTCCCTTTCTTCCTCCTCTTCCTCCTCCTCTTCTTTTCCCTTTTCTCCTTCTCTTTCTTCTCCCTCTCCATCTCTCTTCTAACAGTGCCCCATGTTATCTGTCACCTAGTTGGGTCATGAAATGTCTCCAGACACCCCCCCCCCCCGAGGTCAGAGAACACCAAGGATCCCACCCTTCTCCTTTTTTCTGCAAACCTCATTCACTTCTAGATCTGATGATGTTACCTAGCTGGGTGATGAAACATCTGCAAGAAAAAACCCCAAGCTCAGAGAGCACCAAGGGCCCCTCATTTCAACCCTGAGCTACAATTAAACTGGGATAGGGTTTCCTGCCTAGGCAGGGGGTTGGACTAGAAGACCTCCAAGGTCCCTTCCAACTCAGTTATTCTATTCTGTTCTGTTCTGTTCTGTTCTGTTCTATTCTATTCTATTCTATTCTATTCTATTCTATTCTATTCTATTCTATTCTATTCTATTGGTGCACCAGTATAGTTTTCAGAGCCTGGTCAGCCCAATCCTGAAACATAAACACGGTAGCTGTTGGGTGTCCCCCCCCCCCCCCACACACTTGGGAAACGCATTAGTAGTTCAGCCGGGTTGCAAAGCCAAGAATATTTGATTTCCCCACTTGAGTGGATCGGCGTGTCCTTCTCATTTGCTGGCCAAGCAAATCCTGACACGACACCCGAGTCACTTGTGCCCAGCTGTCACAATCTATCAGCTCTCGTGGGCCTGAGCCCCCCGCGCAGCAAAAGCCAGGGACGGCCGCCGTCCGTGGGCTCAGCTGCTTCCATCAGGAGCTGTCTCTCTCCTGGCAAACCGATTTATTAGCCTCCGCGGCGAGTAAATGGGATTTGGTTCATCGGTATTAATATGTCGTTGGACAAATTCATTCTCTCCTGCTTTTAAGTTTCTTTTCTGACAGGCAACCAAAAACCCTGAGCAGCTTTTTTTTTTTGCTGAGCCCTGGCAGGGATTCAAACACAATACATCCCTTCCCTTCGCAGCAAATTCACATTTCTGATGGAAAACATTAGGGGAATTTGGAGGTGTTATGAACAGGTGGTAAGTTCTATCCAAGCAGGGAGGTAGCATAAAGAAAGAGAACCGCTCTCTTGGGCCTTTCAGCAAAATAACTTCTTGGATTCTTTTCTATGCTTGATGTTGAGCTTTAGGAAACATGCAGGTTGACCCCTGTGCCCCAAATAATCCAGGTGTGGCATCAAGGAATGACCAACTGAGACAAACAAACTAACAATAAACAACAGCCCAATGAAGGAACAACCAAGAGGAAGACAGCCTTCTTTCCTTCTGGATCTTTGGATCTTTTCTATTCTTCTACTAGGCATTTTCTATGGTGGGAAAACGGGAGCGGGGATTGTACAGAGTGAGATGATAGGTAGCCATAACAACATTCCTTTCTAGAAAGCCAAGGTCATCCTTTGTCTCTGCACCTGACTGGAACTAGATGGGTGGAAGCTGCCAGCGTGGCAGTGGGAGATGGGACCATGGGATGGGCTTGTGGGTGTGTGGGGGAAAGATCTTGAACTTTCAACTGGGGGTGGGGGAAACCGGGAAGCTTTCAGATTCAGGTTTTCCCAGATGTGCCAACATGGCTCTCTTCATCAATTGGAACTTTGAGGAATCCTTTGCCTCGGACTCTGATTTACTTTTGGATGCTATTTGGAACCCTGACAGACAGCTGATACAGACAGGACAAGCCACTAGTATATGAAAAGACAACCAATCCCACTGCCTACTAGCCCTGATGATGTTACATAGCTGGGTCATGAAATGTTCTACACGAAAACCACCAAGCTCAGAGAGGAACAAGGATCCCCCAGTCTCCTATTCCTCCCCCTCCCCCCATTCTCTACTCCATCAATCCCACTTCTTTCTAGCACTGATGATGTTCCCTATTTGGGTCATGAAACGTCTACAAGAAAACCACCCAGCTCAGAGTGTACAAAAGGACCCACAATCCAGGAACAGCCTTCTCAACTTTCTTCCTGCCTCTTTCCTCCTTTTAAGACTTAAGTTAGTGTTTATTTATGTTCTTACCCACTCTTGACTCTTATCGCTTTAATTCTTATTGCGTTTCCTTCTGGCGGCTAATCCTCTTTGGTGACTGGCAGTTGCTCTTTTATTATTATTTTTTTTTTTTCCAGAAAGCTTTTTTTGTCAAAGCGAAAACAGGGAAAAGGAGAGAGGCGGAATTAGAGAGGCTGAGAACAGGTTAGGCAAGTTTTTCCAGGCTGTCAAAGCCAACATTGAGCAGGCAAACAGCTCAGCGCTAAAATGGGTAGGTATAATTCAATCCCGGAGACAGCTGAACTCTATGTAGAAGGGGGAAAAATCAATGATGGGTGTAATTTGAAAAGACAACCACAGCAGGGAAAAGTGGGGTAGGCTGGAAGGAAGGAAGGAAGGAAGGGAGGGAGGGAGGGAGGGAGTCAGCAGTCAATCACCTCAGAAGGCACCATGCCTTGTCTTTGGCCTTGGGCTGCCCTATGGGGAGGAACAGGCCCAGATTTAACCCTGGGAAGACCAGGTCACGGTGGATTCAAGGGTTATTTGCCGTTGAAGGTTTTCCTTCCTTGTTTCTGGGAGGGATGCCGACAATCACTTAAAGATCAGATGCTGCAGCTGCCAAAAAAGCCAACACAGGTTAATACCACTTCATAAGGCCTTGGTAAGGCCACACCTGGGATCCTGCATCCAGTTTGATCGCTATGATGTAAAAAATGTTGAGACTTTGGAAAGAGTGCAGAAAACAGCAGCTAAGATGATTAGGGGACTGGAGGCTAAAATATACGAAGAACGGTTGCAGGAACTGGGTAGGTCTAGTTGAATGAAAGAAGGACTAGGGGAGACAGGATAGCAGTCTTCCAATGAAGAGGGAGTCAAGCTATCCTCCAAAGCACCTGTAGGCAGGACAAGAAACAATGGATGGAAACTTATCAAGGAGAGAAGCAACCTGGAAGTAGAATAGAATAGAATAGAGAAGAGAATAGAGAATAGAGAATAGAATAGAGAAGAGAATAGAGAATAAAATAGAGAAGAGAAGAGAAAATAGAATAGAATAGAATGGAATGGAATAGAATAACTTTATTGTCACTTTGAATGTACACTAATCGGCATAGATTTATAATTAGATTTCATTGCTTACAGCTCTCAAAGAGTCACCACCACCAATTTTACACTACATAAACATGACAAGATAAATAAATAAATAAATACAAAATCATGTATATACCCCCATAGATGATATTACACACAGAGACAACATTGTCTAGTTATACATGTTTATGGCGAGAAAAACGAATCTTGTGAGCTTAAGCAGACGGATGGCTGAGGGAACAAAGCTGTTCCAGAATCTGGAAGTCCTGCTAACTGAGGGATTGATCACGTGAAGTTTTGGTTGCCACAATATATATATTGAGCCACCTGCAAGGAAAAAAAAACCCCAGCCTCAGAGAGCATCAAGGAGCCCTAAATCCCCTAAATCCGTGAAGATCTAAACTTCTCCCAAGCGAAGAGATATTCCTTATCGACGCGTCGGTCAATTACACGTTTCGGTGGAGCCGCTCCATCTAGTTATGAAACCAGTTTAAGAGAACGAAGAAGCAGGAAGCTCTTTTACGAGAGCCAAGAGGTTGAGCCAATGAATGCAAGGATTTAACATTCACGCTTGCATTGTTAGCGTTCCACAAAATCCGCAACTACCAACGGGATCGTGGCACTGCTGGTTTTGTGAATGCACCAAGGAAGAATCCTAACTGTTAGATCCTTGTTTCAACTACAGTGGTTTCCACCAGGGTCCTCCGTTCCGGTGGGAACAGAGGTTTAATCCCATTGGTCGAAGGGTCTGAGAGCTCCCTATAAAAGGGCTGCTGTCAGACTCAACCTTGGCCGGATGGTTCTCACTTGTTGTACTTTAATAAAGAGCGGCTGTTGCCTTGTATGCCTTTCCATTACTCGATCTAACACTAACTCCGTGTCCTGCACTCCCCGCTATTGACTGAGTCAGACCTTTCCCAAAACAGACCGAACAAGATTCCTGCCATGCTGGAGGTTGAGAGATCTGCCTGGCCCTGCTTGGGAGAAGAAGATTGAAGGAGAGATTGACTCTGTTGGAGACCCGTCGGGTGAAGCTGCAGCCTACGGGGGGCTGAAAACAGAATGGAGCAGGACGTCATCCTTTCATGAACCTCTTCCATGGATCACTGGCTCAAGTTTTGAGAGCTTCCCCTGCCTCTCTTCTGAATCTAGATGTATTGATAATGGTTGCAGCCTTCTGGAGCAGCGGTCACCAACTGGGGGTCTGTGGACCACCGGTGGTCTGGGAGAAAATTGCTGTGGCCCGCAGAAAAATTATTTGCATTTTTTATATTGCACTAAATCAGGGGTCCTCAAACTACGGCCCCTGGGATGAATACGTGCAATGAATGCTTAATAATAATAATAATAATAATAATAATAATAATAATAATAATAATAATAATGATAATAAATTTAAATTTATTAGCCGTTCCCTCTCCAGACAGGACTCGGGGCGGCGTACAATAAAACATATAAAACATAAAACGTGCAAACACATAGACATCCAAATACACACATATACTAAGACATACATGCACGGACATACATGCACGGAGGAGGTAACAGATTACATCACATTTAGACAATTAAAAGTCACCATTAAAATACCCCATTGGAAATACCACAATTTAAAATTTAAAAGGACTGTCAGGAGGAATAAGAAAAAATTTACGGTTGAGCCAGGCCAGATAATTGAAAGAGGTGGGTCTTCAACTGTACACGGAAGGAGCGGAGATCGGAAGTAATCCTGATGTCATGGGGGAGGTCATTCCACAGGGCTGGGCCCATCACAGAGAAGGCTCTGCTCCTGGGTGTCGCCCCCCGACACTGTTTAGCGGACGGCACCCGAAGAAGTCCCTCTCTGTGTGAGCGGATTGGTCGTAGGGATGTATGGGGCAGGATGCGATCCTGCATATAACTAGGTCCTGTGCCATGAAGCGCTTTAAAGATCATAATCCAAACCTTGAAACGCACTCGGTAGACTACAGGAAGCCAGTGCAGCTCGCGCAGGAGAGGTGTTACGGGGGAGTATCTAGTCCTCCCCATAATCACCCGCGCGGCCGCGTTCTGGACCAACTGCAGTCTCCGAGTGCATCTCAAGGGAAGCCCCATGTAGAGAGCATTGCAGTAGTCCAGGCGAGACGTCACCAGCGCATGGGTGACTGTGCGTAGGGCATCCCGGTCCAATAAGGGGCGCAATTGGCGCATCAGGAGAACCTGATGGAACGCCCCCCTTGCCACGGCTGTTACATGGTCATCCATGGACAGCCGGGCATCCAGGAGGACGCCCAAATTGCGCACCCGTTCCATGGGGGCCAGTTGCTCGCCCCTGATGGCCAGTGATGGGAGTAACTGGTTGAACCGGGAGGCCGGAAGCCACAGCCACTCCGTCTTGGAAGGGTTGAGTTTTAGTTGGTTGCCATCCATCCAGACCCGTACGGCCTCCAAACACCGGGACATCATTTCAACGGCCTCGTTGGGGTGGTTCGGGGTGGAAATGTATAGCTGAGTATCATCAGCATACAGATGGTATCCCACCCCAAAACCACAGATGATCTCGCCCAGCGGTTTCATGTATGTGTTGAACAGGAGAGGCGAGAGCACCGATCCCTGTGGCACTCCACATGTGAGTGACCTCCGGGTCGATCTCTGCTCCCCTGCCAACACACGTTGCGTCTGGTCAGAGAGGTAGGAGCCAAACCACCGTAAAACGGTGCCCCTGACTCCCAGCCCCTCCAGCCGGTGCAACAGGATACCATGGTCGATGGTATCGAACGCCGCCGAGAGATCTAATAGGACCAGGATAGAGGAACAGCCCCTATCTCTGGCCCTCCAGAGATCATCAACCAACGCGACCAAGGCCGTCTCTGTGCTGTGCCCGGGTCGGAAGCCGGACTGGCGCGGGTCTAGATAATGTGTTGCTTGTGTTGCTGCAGAGACTCTCCCCTTTGGGGTCTTTTTGTGGGGGTCAGAAATTCCGACTTGGGGTCTGCTTCGGCCTCCTGGTGGGGGGCTTTGGGCGAAGGCTGGAGGGAAGTGACTCTGGTGGCAAAGAGCCAGAGGGCCTCGTTCCAGTGGGACTGCATCATGGCCTGGAACTTACTGACCCCCTCAGCCCGCTGAGCCTTGCACTCCTGCAGGTCTTCCCTCTGCTTGGAAAGCCCATGCTGGTAGTCCTCAGTGAGGTGCTTCTGCTGAGCCTCCCTCTCGGTCTGATCCAATTTGAACTGAGCCAGATGTTCTGTTTACTCACTACAATAAAAATTGTTCTGCGCATGTGCAGAAGCGAAAAAAGCAAGATGGTGGTGGAGAACCAGTTCGGGGCTGTGGCAGTCCTGGGTTGCTGCCAGTTCCACTGACCCAGGCCACCAAACCACTACCGGTTTGGCCGAACTGGTCCGAGCTAGTAGGAACCCACCACTGTTGCTCGGTTCAAACATGGTGTAGGTAAGGCAGGCATTATCAGGTGAGGTGGACTAGAAGACCCCCAAGGTCACTTCCATGAGATCCAGCATGTTGACGGACAGGTAAAACTGGCAGGATGGGATTGTCTAGATAACCCAAGTTCACAGGGATGATAAACTATGGATATCCACCTTTAGGGGTGACTTCAAGAGTTGAGGGAAGAAATGGTTAGCCAATAAAAAGGTTCATTCTTTGGTTATCTTCCGAAGTGATTTAACCTCCCTTCCTCCCTCAAGAGTTCATAAAAGCCAAGGGAGAGCAGACATTTGCATAAGTTTTCCTCATTCTTGGATAGGGGCTCAGCATATAAAGATGGCCTTCTCCGGGCTGCTTAAGGGAGGAGCAGAAGGACAAGGAGGCCTCCATCAGCAGAGTCATTAGACAGGTGCTGCAGGTATTTCTCTGGACAATTTCCCACCTCTGGTAGGTCTTAATCCACGGATGGGCTAGACTGAAGGTCTGGGGTGCCTTTTGCCACATTAGGACATTCCTTAACTTCAGGAAAGCTAAGCCAGCATTCTGTTGCGTGCAAATGATGTTCCTAAGCGGTAAAGGAAAGAAAGTCTCCTCTTCTTCCTCCTCTTCCATCTACCTCCTCCTCATCCCTTTCCTCTTCTCCTTCTCCTTCTCTTCCTCCTCCTCTCCTCCTCCTCTTCTTTGCATTCTCTTCCTCCTCTCCTTCTCCTTTTGTTTACATTTTCTTCTTCTTCCTCCTCCTCTCCTCTTCTTCTTTGCATTCTCTTCCTCCTCTCCTTCTCCTTTTGTTTACATTTTCTTCTTCTTCCTCCTCTTCTCATCTTCTTCTTTGCATTCTCTTCCTCCTCTTCTTCTCCTCTTCTTTGCATTCTCTTCCTCCTTCTCATCCTCTCTTCCTCCTTCTCTTCTTTGCATTATCTTCCTCCTCTCCTCCTCTTCTTTGCATTCTCCTCCTCCTCTCCTTCTCCTTCTCTTCTTTGCATTCTTCTCCTCCTCCTCTCCTCCTCCTCCTCTTTGCATTCTCTTCCTCCTCTTCTTCTCCTCTTCTTTGCATTCTATTCCTTGTCCTCCTCCTCTCCTCCTCCTCTTCTTTGCCTTCTCCTCCTTCTCCTCCTCTTCTTTGCATTCTCTTCCTCCTCCTCCTCCTCCTCCTCCTCCTCCTCCTCCTCCTCCTCCTCCTCCTCCTCCTCCTCACTTTCTCCTCCTCCTCTTCTCCCTCTCCTTCTCTTTCTCTTTTTCCTCCTTCTCCTATCATTTTCTCCTCCTCCTTCTCTTCTTCTGCTTTCCCTTTTCTTTCCCTTTTTCTTTTTCACCTTCACCTTCTCTCTCTCTCTCTCTCCCTCCCTCCCTCACACCTTCCTCTCCTTCCTGCTCCTTCTCCTATTTTGTATTTTGTTTGCAAATATTACCATCCAAATCCTCAATGGGTGAGTATGAAGGACTGTTTTGAGGTTTTAATTGGGGGCGTGTGTGCTTGGTGCTTTCTGGACTTGGTTGATTTCCTGCAGATGTTGCATCAGCCAATTTGGTTCCATCATCAGTGCCAGTGGAGGTGGCAGAGAAAAGGAAGAGGAGGAGGAGGAGGAGGGTGAATGTGGGGTGCTTGGTACTCTCTGACTTTGGTTGTCTTCTTACAGATGTTTCATGACCCAACTAGGGAACACCATTGGTGCTATGAGGGAGTGGGGTTTACAGAGAGGAGAAGAAGGAGGAGGTGGAGGAGGAGGAAGAAGAAGAAGAGGAGGAGGAGAAGGAAGAGGTGGAGGAGGAAGAGGAGGAGGAGGAAGAGGAGGAGGAGGAGGAAGAGGAGGAGGAGGAGAAGGTGGAGATGGAGGAGGAAGAAGAAGAAGAGGAGGAGGACTGTGGAGTCTTTAGTGCTCTCTGACCTTGTTTTCTTGCAGACGTTTCATTACCCAACTAGCGAACATCATCAATGCTAGAAGGGGGTGTGAGGTTTTCTCTCTAAATACAAGTGGTTCTTCCTATCGGTGATAGGTCATAAAAACATTTCCAGAAAGCCACCAAGCACCCGAAACCCCACAGATCAACCCTGGACTACAAATATCCCCCCTCCCCACTGACTCATTCTTTCAACCACTCGTAGGGGTCTGGCAACCCACTCTACCAACTTTCTGCCGCGTAGAAAAACGGAGGGAAAAATTGAGTTTGGAGGAGTGACTTTTGCTTTCAACACTAGGTGTGACCACAGGACGATGTGGAAAATTCTGGGCCTTGTCCTCTTCGGGACCCTGCTCAACTTTTCAGAAGGAAAGAAAGTGGGCATCATCTCCATAATGAATTTTCCTGAATACGAAGCAAGTAAGAAATTCGATTCTCAGCCATTTTCCTCCAAAGGGACATATTTGAAGTCATTCCACGGTGGTAACTATGGCAGAAATGCAGGTCGTTCTCAATTCCGACAATTCGTTTAGTGACTATTTGAACAGCACTGAAAAAAAGGGATTTTAGACTGTTTTTCAGACTGAAGACCCTTTCCGGTGCTGTGGTAACTAAACGAATGGATGTAACCCAAGGACCACCTGTATTTCTAAACCATGCATTTCCCTCAAAGAGGGAATTTATTTATCTATTTATTTAGTAGCACTAGCGCTAGCAATACCACTTAGACTTCTATACCTCTTCACAGTCCTTTTACGGCCCCCTCTAAGCGGTTTACAGAGTCAGCCTCTTGCCCCCCCAACAATCTGGGTCCTCATTTTACTGACCTTGGAAGGATGGAAGGATGAGTCAACCTTGAGCCAGTCAGGATCGAACTGCTGGAAGTTGGCAGAATTAGCCTACAAGACTGCTGGCAGTGGGCAAAGTTAACTTGCAATGATGCATTTTAGTCACAACTCAGAAGGAAGGCAGGAATAGTAACAACATTTAGACTTGTATACTGCTTCCCAGGGTTTTACAGCCCTCTCTAAGCGGTTTACAGAGTCAGCCTCTTGCCCCCCAACAATCTGGGTCCTCATTTTACCCACTTCGGAAGGACGGAAGGCTGAATCAGCCTTGAGCCTGGTGAGTTTTGAACTGCCAAATTGCAGGCAGTCAGCAGAAGTAGCCTGCAGTACTGCACTCTGACCACTGGAGATGATGGATGGGAAAGAAGGAAGGAAGGCAGGCAGGAAGGAAATGGGAAAGGCAGGAAGGTGGCAATAACACTTAGACTTATATACTGCTTCTCATTGCTTTTACATCCATCTCTAAGCGGTTTACATAGTCAGCCTCTTGCCCCCCAACAAGCTGGATCCCCGTTTTACCCACCTTGGAAGGATGGAAGGCTGAGTCAACCTGGAGCCTGCTGGGATTTGAACTGCCAAACTGCAGTCAGGCGGCAGTCAGCAGAAGTAACCTGCAGTACTGCACTCTAACTATTGGGGCACCACGGCTCATATTACATTTCTATTTGCTCCCCTCCAAGGTGACTCATTCTATGCTTAGTCATCCTTCCCAGGGGGACTATCCCGTCTTGTGAAGCCATGCCAGATATGGCCTTCAACCCCAAATATAGTTCATTTTTGCCTTGAGTAGTTACTACCCGTGGAAGGTGAGGAGTAAGTTCTGCTTTAAGGATGGAGAATAACAAACTTGTTCTCATGGACGGGCTGATTGTCTTCTAGTTGTGGGCAATCAACTGAAACTGGACGGGCTTCTCCAGAACCACCTGAAGAAGATGGTCTTTGCAGATATTCCGCTTCCAGGACTTCTTGGGTTGCTGAAGATCACCAGGTAGGTGGCCATCAAGAAGGGAGATGTTTTGCACAAAGGGCTTTTGAGGAACATTTGGATTCAGCTTGGAAAGGAAACACTGGAGGTGCTAGGACTGCTCTATATCACACTAGTGAGACCACACTTGAAATACTGGGTCCAGTTTTGGTCACCATGATGTAAAAAAGATGTGGAGACTCTAGAAAGTGCAGAGAAGAGCAACAAAGAGGATTAGGGGACTGGAGACTAACACATATGAAGAACGGTTTCAGGAACTGGGTCTGTCTAGTTTAATGAAAAGAAGGACTAGGGGAGACATGATAGCATTGTTCCAATATCTCAGAGGTTGCCACAAAGAAGAGGGAGTCAAACTATTCTCCAAGGCACCTGAGGGTAGAACAAGAAGCAATGGGTGGAAACTAATCAAGGAGAGAAGAAACCTGGAATTAAGGAGAAGCTTCCTAACATGAGGACAATTAGCCAGTGGAATGACTTGCGTTCATAAGTTGTGGGTGCTTCATCACTGGAGGTTTTCAAGAAGAGACTAGACAGTCACTTGTCTGAAATGGTATAGGTCCGTGATGGCGAACGTATGGCACGCGTGCCACAAGTGGCACGCGGAGCCATGTGTCAGGGCACGCGAGGCGCTGCCCTGTCAGCTGGCCAGCGCGCATGCGTGCGCTGGCCAGCTGAGTTCACCTTTTTAAAAGCTATTTTTCGCCTTCCCCAGGCTCCAGAGGCTTTATAGGAAGTCTCCGGTTTGCTCGGAGGGTGGTTTTAAGCGCTCCGAAGGCTTCAGGGACTGTCCGAGGCTTCTCTGATGCCTTCGGAGCGCTTAAAACGACCCTCGGAGGGTGGTTTGAAGCGCTCCGAAGGCTTCAGGGAAGCCTCTGGACAGTCCCTGAAGCCTCTGGAGGGCCTCCAGGGGGTCGGGGGAGGCTCTTTTCGCCCTCCCCAGGCTCCTATAAAGCCCCTGGAGCCTGGGGAGGGCAAAAAAAATGTAAAAATGGGGGGGGGGTGTCGCGCGTTCTGCGCACATGCGCACTGGGGGGTCGCGCGTTGCATTATGGGTGCGGCACGCCCGCACTCGACCCCCCTGCGCTCCCCCCACTTGTGGCACGCGAGCCAAAAAAGGTTCGCCATCACTGGTATAGGTTCTCCTGCTTGAGCAGAGGGCTGGACTAGAAGACCTCTTAGGTCCCTTCCAGCTGTATTCTAGTCTCATTTAGGGAACTGGAGGATAAACCATATGAAGGACGGTTGCAGGATTAGGATACGCCTAGTCTAATGAAAAAGAAGGACTAGGGGGGACATGATAGCAGTCTTCCAACATTTGAGGCTATCACAAGGAAGATCTCCAAATCACCTGAGGACAGGACAAGAAGCAACAGGTGGAAATTAAATCAAGGAGAGAACCGCCATAGAAGTAAGAAAAAATTCGTAAAAGTGGGAACAATTAATTAATGGAAGGACTTGCCTCTAAGAATTGTGGGTGCTCCATCACTGGAGGTTTTCAAGAAGAGATTGGACAGGCATTTGTCAGGAATGATATAGGAAAAGGCGGGGCTGATGTCGCGACGATACGACGTGCGATCTTGAAGCTCCAAGATCGCCGCTGATATCTCTGCTGCTGGATGGTCCTTTTGGACCTAAACCGTCCCGTAGAAACAGTGATCGACACATCCTGTTGATCCCGGGGACATCGCAAAGTCCCCGGTAGATCCAGGACAAGCTCTTTTTTCCGGCCACAGAGAAGCAGCGATTGAATCTGCTGAAAGTTGGGACAGCTCCAGAACGGAAGAAAAGCGGGAGAGAAAGTGTGTCGAATTGGTGAGATAAATTTTATTATCAGAAAAGAAAACACCCCAAAGATTCAAAGTAAAGTTAAAATTGAAGACAGAAGAGGTCAAGCAGTGAGATTAAGCCTGAGTCAAACTTAGTGTGTTATTTTTCTTTAATCTTTTTATTGATGGAATTTTTACAAATGCTTCTTATTTTTTAAACTGGACTGGTTTTTCTTCTTCTTTTATTTCCCTTTTTTAAATAATACTTATTGATTAAGACTTTTTTTCTTTTTCTTTGTTCAACGCTCTATTGCATTTTCTTTTTAAGAATTTTTCTCTTTTCCCCCTAAGTTTGGAATATAAAGAGGGAAGTAAAAGGAGAGGAAAAGAAGTAACACTGCCACTTAGAGGCTTGGAGGCTTGGAAACATTGATTTTCTTTTCTTCTTTTGAGCATTTGATCTACATTTCAAGGTCTGAGCTAGTGAGGACTATGGGGAGAATGCACAAAAATAATAATGCTTGTAGTCAAATAAATTGTTTAATAATGATAATAATTGTATGCATATCTAGTTTGGATTGATAATATGAGATTTTATATATAAATTGTAAGTGAGGACTGTGGTGAGGAGGCATAGAAGTTTTGTAACCAATTGACACACTGTGTGTAACTGGAGGATGGTTTTTATGTTTGTTTACGTTTGTTTGTTTAAAAATAAAATAAAAATTAAAAGAAAAGGAATGATATAGGGTTCTCCTGCTTGAGCAAGGGGTTGGACTAGAAGACCTCCAAGGTCCCTTCCAACTCTGCTATTCTGTCAAATGGGAAGCAGATCAGAGAAGATCTGTGAAGATGACCAAGGGACCAATTATGAGGAGAATATAAGGAGCTGAATATGGAAAGGCTAATGGATTCAGTGAATGGGAGTGAGCAAGAGGTTATGTATCAGCCGAGCCACAAGGTGCTTGATGGCTGTGTCATGTGCAAGTGGTGGCAGCTATCTGTTTTTAATCTCCTACAGTAGATTTTCCTTCTTTTTATTTTGAGACCAACCTTCGCTCTCCAATCTCTCTGACTTTCACCTTCTCTCTTCAGGCTCAATATTGCGGATGTGGAGATCACACTACACAAGGTGAATTACATTCCAGGACTCAAAGGAGCTGAAATAATTAACGGGATTCGCTTGACCCTCGGGGGCTCTCTGTGAGTAGGACCTTTTCAACGTCCACCTCTTAAAGCTGCTGGGGACTAGAACCATGCTGCTAAAATCTTTAAAATAAGTGGACTGAAATTAAAGCCTTCTTGTAGAGCAGAGGTCTTCAAACTTGGCAACTTTAAGGCTTGTGGACTTCAACTCCCAGAATTCTCCAGCCAGCTATGCGCCACAAGTCCACAAGTTTTAAAAGTTGCCAAGTTTGGGGACCCCTGTTTTAGAGCGTGATGCAGAAGGAAGTGAAAGAGAGATCCAACCTAAGGAGGAATTTCTTGACCCTGAGAACAATTAATCAGCGGAACAGAAGTTGCCTCCAGAAGTTGTTAAGGTTTTTAAGAAGATGTTGGACTGCCATTTGTCTGTGATGGTCTAGGTCTAGGGTCTCCTGCTTGAGCAAGGGGTTGGACTAGAAGACCTCCAAGGTCCCTTCCAACTCTATTATTTATGTCTTTTGATCAGTGGAAGAGGTGATCAATGGCTTGCCTCTAAAGGTTGTGGGTACTCCCACACTGGAGGTTTTTATGAAAAGATTGGACAATCATTTGACCAGGATAGTATAGGGCTAAGATGGTGAACCTATGGCATGTGTGACCAAAGCAGCATGTGAAGCTATGGCCTTGCCTGTTTGTCATCTGGGTATCTGGCGCACATGTGTGCGTGACAATCAGCTTTCCTTCGCATGCGCAGCAGTGCTGGTGGGTGCATGTGCGCCACCCAGCTGATTGTCAGGTGCACAAGCGCACCAGAACCCAGAGGTCCAGCTTTCCAGAGCGCGATCCCTTTGTGTGCACGGCAGTGCTGAAAACTGCCCTGTGCATGCATGCTGGCCAGCCAATACAAAGAGAAATTTAGCTAAAACGCGCTGTTATTTTACTGTTATTATCCACTCTCTCCCTCTCTCCCGCTCTCTCTCTCACCCCCACCCCCACCCCTGACAATGCACTGTATTCAAAATATTTATGAATGAAATAATAAAACTTGGGGAAAAAAAGATATTCAGCCAGCACATGGCAGGGGAATGCTGGGAGTTGAAGTCCACCCATCTTGAAGGGGCCAAGGTTGAGGGCACACACTGTGTTAGCCTACATCATGAACAAGACAATGATGGAGCATGTATGCCTCTTGTGTGTGTGTGTCACGTCTAGGTTGGCTGGAATCCCGTCTGTGATCCAAATCTCCCTGGAATTTCAATTCGCTGTCAAATATGAACTCGTAGATTTTCAGGCAGGATATCTCAATTTGATCTTCCGGGAATGCATTACGTCGTTTGGAGATATTACCATCCAAGTTCTCAGTGTGTGAGTATGCAGGACTATTTTGAGGTTTTAGTTGTGGGGGCGGCGGTGAGGGGAGGGAGGGAGGATGTCCTTGGTGTTTGCTGGACCTGGTTGTTTTCTTGCAGACATTTCATGACCCAACTAGGGAACATCATCAGTGGTAGACTGGAGTTTGCAGAGAGGAGGAGGGGGAGATGTTAGGAGAAGAATTTAATTTAATTTAATTTTAATTTAATTAGCACTTCTAGACCGCCCCCTCTCCCAAAAGGGACTCGGGGCGGTGTACAGTCCATATCAAAAACATCATAAATACAATTTAAACAATTAAAATTATTAAATGGATAAATACATAAATAAGAGGAGGATAAAAATAGACAGAACTGTAATTGCTAAATGAATAATTTAAAATATACAGAATTTAAAACCCCAGTGTCCTATAAAATTAAGTCCCCTAAAAAACCAGTAAGAAATATATATGCCAGGAGGTAGACGTTAAAAATTATGCCAGGCCAGCCAGTCGGAACAGGTGGGTCTTCAGTTTCTGCCGGAAGGAGCGGAAGTCAGTGGTGGTTCTAATGTCGGGGGGGGAGGTCATTCCAGAGGGTTGGGCCCATCACAGAGGGGGGGGTCATTCCAGAGGGTTGGGCCCATCACAGAGAAGGCCCTACTCCTTGGTGTCGCCCGTTGGCATTGCCTAGTGGACGGCACCAGGAGAAGCCCCTCCCTGTGAGAGCGAATTGGCCGCAGGGATGTGTGTGGGAGGATGCGATCCCGCAGGTAACTAGGCCCTATGCCATGGAGCGCTTTAAAGATGGTAGTCAAAACCTTGAAACGCACCCGAAAGACCACAGGTAGCCAGTGCAGCTTGCGCAGGAGCGGTGTTACGTGGGAGTACCTAGTACTCCCCATGACTGCCCGCGCGGCTGCGTTCTGGACTAGCTGCAGTCTTCGTGCGCGTCCCAAGGGAAGCCCCATGTAGAGAGCATTACAGTAGTCCAGGCGAGACGTCACCAGTGCATGAGTGACCGTGCGTAGGGCATCCCGGTCCAGAAGGGGGCGCAATTGGCGCACCAGGCGAACCTGGTGGAACGCCCCCCTTGCCACGGCTGCCACATGGTCGTCCATTGACAGCCGGGCATCTAGGAGGACGCCCAAATTGCGCGCCCGTTCCACAGGGGGCAGTTGTTCGCCCCCTATGGCCAGCGTTGGAGTCAGCTGACTGAACCGAGGTGCCGGTAGCCACAGCCACTCAGTCTTGGAGGGGTTGAGTTTGAGTCTGTTGTCCCCCATCCAGACCCCGACGGCTTCCAAACACCGGGACATCACTTCGACAGCCTCGCTGGGGTGATTTGGGGTTGAAACGTACAGCTGAGTATCATCAGCGTACAGATGGTATTCAACCCCAAAACCACGGATGATCTCCCCCAGCGGCTTCACATATGTGTTGAACAGGAGGGGTGAGAGGACCGACCCCTGTGGCACCCCACAAGTGAGTGACCTCAGGGTCGACCTCTGCCCCCCTGTCAACACACATTGCGACCGGTCGGAGAGGTAGGAGCCGAACCACCGTAAAACGGTGCCTCCGACTCCCATCCCCTCCAGCCGGCGCAATAGGATACCATGGTCGATGGTATCAAAAGCCGCTGAGAGGTCTAATAGGACCAGGATAGAGGAACAACCTCTATCTCTGGCCCTCCAGAGATCATCAACCAGCGCGACCAAGGCTGTCTCTGTGCTGTGCCCGGGTCGGAAGCCGGACTGGCGTGGGTCTAGATATTCGGATTCGTCAAGGTGTCGTGGAAATTGCTGTGCCACCACATTCTCAACAACCTTCGCTAAAAGGGGAAGGTTGGAGACTGGACGATAATTAGCCAGCTCCATTGGGTCCAGTGAAGGCCCCTTGAGTAAGGGCCTCACCACCGCCTCTTTCAAGGCAGTTGGTAAGAAGCCCTCACCCAACGAGGCGTTCACCAGGCCCAGAAGCCAGCCTCGTGTCACCTCCCAGGATGCCAGTACCAGCCAGGAGGGACACGGGTCCATTAAACATGTGGTGGGTCGCAGCCGTCCACGCAACCTGTCCAAATTCCTCCCAGAATGGTCTCACAAGACTCACTGTTGACGGCTCGTCCGGCCCACTGGAGGGGGCCCATCCGCTCCGGATCTGAGCGACTTTGTCCTGCAGATATTCCCCAAACTCCTCTGCTCTACCCTGCAAGGGTGCCCCCCGCGTCCCCTGTGACAGGAGAGAGCGGGTCACCCTAAACAGGGCAGCAGGGCGGTTATCCGCGGATGCAATAAGAGCGGCACAATGTCTACGTTTGGCCGCTCTCAATGCCACAAGGTAGGTCCGTAAATAGGCTCTTACCTGTGTTCGATCAGACTCGGAGCGTGAGGATCTCCACCTGCTCTCTAGACATCTCCTATGGCGCTTCATCACCCTCAGCTCCTCGGTATACCAAGGAGCTCGGGTGGATCGCTGCCGCAGGAGAGGTCACAAAGGCGCAACCCGGTCCAAGGCCCCAGCCACCGCCGTATTCCAGGCAGCCACTAGGTCCTCCGACCGAGCGCGGGTCAGGGCTACAGGTAGTGGCCCAAGTTCCGTCTGGAACCTATCCGGTTCCATCAGGTGCTTGGGGCGGTACCAGCTTGGACAGGCTGGCTCCGCCTCCTCGCGGTGGGGGGTAGCGGCAGGGAAGTCGAGCCGGAGACATGAGTGATCTGACCATGACAGGGGAGTAATAACTAAGTCCCCTATTCCCAGATCACTCGTCCACTGTTCAGATACAAAAATAAGGTCCAGTGTGTGACCGCCCTCGTGTGTGGGGCCCTGAATTAATTGGGTCAGGCCCATTGGGCCCTGAATTAATTGGGTCAGAAGGAAGAGGGGGAGGGGAAACAGGAGGATGAAGAAGAGGAGATGGAGAACTGTGGGGTCCTGGATGTTCTCTGAGCATGGTTGTTTTCTTACAGACATTTCATGACCCAACTAGGGAACATCATCAGTGGTAGAGAGAGTGGGGTTTGCAGGAAGGAGGAGGAGGACACTGTGTGGTCCTTGTTGCTCTCAGAGTTTGATGGTTTTCTTGCAGACATTTCATGACTCAACTATGTAACATCATCAGTGCTACGTCCATTCAACAATAGTTCAACTCTGGGCTACAATATTCTCTTCTGTCTGTACTTTTTCATTTATTTTACAGGAATCTTACACCAACAGCCCTTAACACCATCAAGAACTCAATATTCAGCAGCATCAGCCTACAGGTAAGCCCTCTTCCAACAGCAAACAATGTAGGAAACTCAACAAGGCAAAAACATCAATATATTTAGGAAAAGACCATCATGGTTTGTCTTAACCACCACCACATGGACTGGGGGTTGGACTAGAAGATCTCCGAGGTCTTTGGCACACCCATTTCTGTGCTTTCTTCACATTTTTCTTGCTGGTTGCTGTGCATTTCCTTTGAGGCAGGGGTGAAATCCAGCAGGTTCTGACAGGTTCTGTAGAACTGGTAGTGAAAATTTTGAGTAGTTCAGAGAACCAGCAGCTGAAATTTTGAGTAGTTTGGAGAACCGGCAGTGGAAATTTTGAGTAGTTTGGAGAACTGGCAAATGCCACCTCTGACTGGCTCCACAGCGGGGTGGGAATGGAGATTTTGAAGTATCCATCCCTGCCATGCCCACCAATCCACGCCCAGAACCCTGTCATTCTGATCATGTCCATCAGGGGTGTCAATCAAAAAGTCCGCGGGCCGGATTTGGCCCATAATGTGGTCCGATTCGGCCCATATGGACATCCTGGGAAATGTCAGGGGCCGGCCCACATTGCTTCGGCCCGGTCTATCCAATGTGGAGAGGAAACATGCCAGCATTTGGGGAGTGGCGTTAAGCTGGCCACGCCCACCCAGTCAGCCACGCCCACCCAGCCCCCTGGGGTCAACCACAGCCCTGATACAGCGCTCAATGAAATTGAGTTTGAGACCCCTGATGTGGATCATTGAAGACCATTGATAGAGGGAACAATCTCAGACTGTCTCCCGTGGACCTCATCCCCATTCCTAAGAGGTCCGTAAAGGGGGCGTGCGTTCCATCCCTCTCCTACGGTCCCCATTTATTTATTATTCATTTCTTTTGTTCAAGTCCATGTTTATACTTATGCCTGTTACCTTGTTTGACAACCCAAATAAACACATTAAAAAACATGGAGTAGACAAAGAATTCTGAACCAGGCGTGAAATCCATATTTTTTTACTACTGGCTCTGTGGGCGTTTCTTGGTGGGTGTGGCTTAATGGGGGGTTCATGTGACTGGGTGGGCGTGGCTATACAGTCATGTAACTGGGGGATCAAAAGACAGAAACTCACATGTCTGCTGGAGTAGGGTTGGACTAGATGTCCCTTCCAGTCCTGGATTATCCTCTGAAGCTGCGTCTAGTGCCAGGTTTGTAGTCCTTCCTTCCTTCCTTCCTTCCTTCCTTCCTTCCTTCCTTCCTTCCTTCCTTCCTTCCTTCCTTCCTTCCTTCCTCTTTCTCTCTCTTTCCCTTTCCATCTTTCTTTCCATCCTTCTTTCTTTCTTTCTTTCTTTCTTTCTTTCTTTCTTTCTTTCTTTCTTTCTTTCTTTCTTTCTTTCTTTCTTTCTTTCTTTCTTTCTTTCTTTCCCCCCCACCCCTGCATTTTTGGAGAACCTGTAGTAAAAAAAATGCTTAAAAAGTAAAAAAAACAGTTCCAAAGATCGGTTGTGTGACGTACGATTGTCATAATGTCTTTTAAAAAACTTTTTTTTAGCGTTTTTTACTACCGGTTTGGGTGAAGTGGCCCGAACTGGTAGCATTTCAATGCTGGTCTTCAGTCTCTTGGCTTCCTCTATGGCACTATGGTCACGTTGAGGCCTAAGCAAGAATGAGGCAGAGTTATGGCCCTCCAGCCCACTGATTCTCCAACTGTCTTCATCCTGCAGATTTGTAAAATCCTGTCTGTCCCCTTTGATGTGGTGAAAGATAGGCTGTTGGACACGCTGAACGGTGAGCTTCCGTGGCCGGTTACCTTGCGGATGTCCTCCCTGAGATCCATCCCAGTAGAATATCTTCTGCTTTCCTTAGGGGGAGCTGAAATGTTGGCTGTGGGTGGTGCTTGGTGGGTTGGATTGGGTTGGGTTGGGATGGTATACAGCTCCTGTCTTGAGCAGAGGGCTGGATTAGAAGACCTCAGAGGTTCTGAAGAGGATGGTTGAGTTGGATAGACAAGGGATGGTATACGGCTCCTGTCTTGAGCAGAGGGCTGGATTAGAAGACCTCAGAGGTTCTGAAGAGGATGGTTGAGTTGGATAGACAAGGGATGGTATATGGCTCCTGTCTTGAGCAGAGGGCTGGATTAGAAGACCTCAGAGGTTCTGAAGAGGATGGTTGAGTTGGATAGACAAGGGATGGTATACGGCTCCTGTCTTGAGCAGAGGGCTGGATTAGAAGACCTCAGAGGTTCTGAAGAGGATGGTTGAGTTGGATAGACAAGGGATGGTATACGGCTCCTGTCTTGAGCAGAGGGCTGGATTAGAAGACCTCAGAGGTTCTGAAGAGGATGGTTGAGTTGGATAGACAAGGGATGGTATATGGCTCCTGTCTTGAGCAGAGGCCCCTGATTTTCTCCACAGTGGTCATCCCCTTTGAGCCCTTCGGGAGCGTGAGGTGTCAGCTGGCCAACTTGCCTTACACAGCCAATGGCCTCTTCTGGTTTCATTTCTTTGTAAGTATCCTAAGTAGCCCCCTCCAAAGAATCATTGGCTTTGGTGTGGGTCCTTGGGGGGGGGGGATTATCTCTCCTATGACCCCAACCTCCCATGCTTTGTTCTTGATGCTGGGAAGGGTCTCCTCTGGTTTCTAGGTTGACTTTGATATCAAGGACCAAGGTCTCCTCTCCATCCCTGATTCAGCCCCCGATATAATCCTGCCCTCGCTGGACAAATATCGCCATTGCCAGTGTGTCCATGTCTCCCTACTCAACATCTTCCTTTCGGTGGTCCTCAGGATACAACCTCAGGAGTTCAGCTGCACGCCCAATGTGGTAAGGAAACACAGATCTTGTTGTGGCCCACCAGCTGCCAGCGGAGCTGGTGGAAGACTCGGACGATGAGTAGGTTGGGGAGGAACCTGAGCCAGTTCTGTAGCCTGGGGAAGGCTCTGATGGATGCTCTGCGTCGGATACAGAGAGAGAGCCGGGACCGTCCGGCATTTCCCAGCCACTGGAGAGGCAGATGCCATTGGAAGCTGAGATGAGTGGGGAGGAAGAACAGCTGGGGCCTGTTCCAGATGCACATATGCACAGAGCAGTTAGGAGAGGTGAACAACGGAGGACAAGGAGTCGACTCAGGAAGCAAAGCAAACGTAGACGCTGAATGGCCCCTCCCTGGCTGGGGAATAAATAGAAGGAAAGGGGAATGGTCGTAGGAGACAACAGTTCGTATTTCTGAAGATTTTGCTCATGGTGTTTCGTGCCTCAAAGACTGCTTGCCAGAACTTAATTTGCAGCCTTTAGGCTGGGAGCTCAGGGCCTGGCAATTATCGCAAGGAACTGATAAGGTCTGTACTACAGTTAACTCCTTGCAGGCCTCTTGCTTGGACTTTTCGGTGGGTGAATGCCATTAATTCACCAGAGGAAAATAAAGAGGGCCTTGGGGCGTTAATTTACATATTTTCCTTGGTGATGCGTTCTTTTTAAAGACCCTTTCCATTGAAAATAAAAATGGATTTTTATTTATTTGAAGTAAAATGTAGAAAAATGAAGGTAAAACGAAGGTGTCTTTTCACCTTTGCATGGATCGATAATTCCTGAAGGGACAGAATTTGTGCCCCACGTAACGACAGTAAAGGCTACTAGGCAGAGTAAGATAGAAAAATGTGGACATTTGTGAGCTTAATGCCAACATCTCCACTGTATTGTTGGCCGAGAAGGAAAACAAAAAAGGAAGAAAAAAACAAGAAGCCACCCCTAAAAACAACATGGGTAATGTATTTAATTTTTTACTTTCCCCGTCTTTGCTCTCCAGTTTGCAGCACAGAGATACGTTGTGTAGTAGTAGAACCTTCCCATATTAATTCTGTATGATGCTTAATATGACTGAAGGCTGAAAATCTAGAGTTTACATGCTGAGGATGCAGGTATTCGAATCATTAATCCTTTCCTTCTCTCATGCCTCCCCTTCTTCCCTCTTCCTTTCTTCTTTGTTTCCTCTATCCCTCCCTTCTACCCTTCTTCCCTCTCTCTTCCTTCCTTCCTCTCTCCCTCCTTCCCTTCCTTCTTTCCTCCTCCTTTCCCTCTCTTCTCCTTACTTCCTCGCTCCCTCCTTTCTTTCCTTCCTTCCTTCCCTCCCTCTCTCCTGCTTCCTTCCTTGCTTCCTCCCTTCTTTCTTTCCTCCTCCTCCCTCTCTTCTCCTTCCTTCCCCCTTCTTTCCTTCCTTCCTCCCCTCCCTGCCTCCTCTCTCCCTTCTTTCATCCCTCCCTTGTTTCTTTCCCCCCTCCCTCTCTTCTCCTTCCTTCCTTCTTCTTTCCTTCCTTCCTCCATGTCTCCTCCTTCTGCCTGCCTTCTTTCCTTGCTCCCTCCCTCCCCTCTATCTCTTCTTCTTTCCTTGCTTTTACTCTCCCTCCCTCCCTTCTTTCCCTCCCTCCCTCCCTCCTTCCTTTGTTCGTTCATTCATTCATTCATTCATTCATTCATTCATTCATTCATTCATTCTTTCTTTCCTTCCTCTCTCCCTCCTTCCCTTCGTTCCTCAGTTTTCTGGAGCTGATCAACTGCGAGCCGCTATCTTAGCTTTGATTCCAGATGTAAGTATGACTCAAAAATATTTTCTTACCAAACTTTTCTGATAACCAGGCTTAAGAAAGGAACGACAGAATTTCAGTTTGAAGAGAGAACATTACAGAGAAATACAAATCATGGGAAGTGTTAGTATCGCTTTATACTGCACTAGTGAGACACACTTGAAATACTGAAGTCAGTTTTGGTCACCACACTATAAAAAAGAGGTTGAGACTCTAGAAAGAGTGCAGAGAAGAGCAACAAAGATGATTAGGGGATTGGAGGCTAAAACATATGACAAACGATTGCAGGAACTGGGCCTGGCTAGTCTAGGGAAGAGAAGGACCAGGGGAGACAGGAGAGCATCTTCCAATAATTTGAGGGGCTGCCACAGAGAGGAGGGTGACAAGCTATTTTCCAAGGCCAGACAAGGAATCATGGATGGAAACTGAATCAGGAGAGATTCAACCTAGAAATAAGGAGGAACTTTCTGACAGTGAGAACCATCAAATGATGGAACAGAAGTTGCCTTCAGAAGTTATGGGAGCTTCATCCCTGGAGGCTTTCCAGAAGAGACTGGACTGCCATCTGTCAGAAATGGTGTCGGGTCTACTGCTTGAGCAGGGGGCTGGACTAGAGGACCTCCAAGGTCCCTTCAAGCTCTATTCTAATTGATTAGATTATTGCTCATGGATCATGTTTGAGATACAAGGGGTTGCCTGCTCGAGCAGGGGATTGGATAGAAGACCTCCAAGGTCCCTTCCACCTCTGTTATTGTATGTTTCCGTCCTCCGAATGCCGTACTGAGATTTTCCTTCTCTTTCTTTACAGCCACCTCCCTTCCTCGCCTCGGTAAGTAACATCCCTGCAGGACTCTGCCCAGAACATGGGGATCATGTTTGGGCTTCCCTTCCTCTGTCTGTTTTCATTTTGACCACCCCGTTTTCCTCCAGGCCATCCTGCACTTCCGGATCAGCGTTTTGAAAAGTCCCGTGCTTCAACTTGGAGATGGTTTTGCCATCGTTGCATGTACGGTCCAAATTGAATTCTTTGTCAAGAACATTGATGGCTCAACGACTTCCATAGTCATTCTGCAAGAGGTCAGCCAACAACCCCACCACCTCCAATGAGCCCCAAAAGTTTCAGGTTGGCTTCCCAGGATGACCATTGACCTTTAGGAGATGTTCTATCTGTGGCTATCTAATGCAGGGGTGTCCAACTTTGACAACCTGAAGACTTGTGGACTTCAACTCCCAGAATTCTAGAAGTTGAAGTCCACAAATCTTCAAGTGGAAAAGCTTGGACAACCCTCGTTTAGATGCTCTTCAGTTCTGGGAGTTGAAGTCCAGAAGTCTTCAAGTGGTTGAAGTTGGACAACCCTCGTTTAGATGCTCTTCATTTCTGTTGAATTGAAGTCCAGAAGTCTTAAAATTGCCAAGGTTGGGCATCCCTGGTTTAGATCCTATTCAATTCTGGGAGTTGCAATCCACAAATTTTAAAGTTGCCAGAGTTGGATAACCCTGGTTTAAATCAATTATAGGAGTTGATGTCCAGAAGTCTTTAAGATGGTCAAGGTTTAATGGATCTCTCCTCTCTCCATTGTCTACCTGCAGAGTCTCAGTCTGAGCGCAACCTTCACGGTGACCAACGGCTATCTATATGCTTCCTTGTCCATCCAAGGGTGAGAGTTAGTTCTCTTCTTACCAGACCACCAAGGTCCTCTAAGGAAGCTTCATTATGAAGAAGATCTGTTGCCCATCTGCCTTGGGAAGCACGAGCTGGGTTTTCATACTATAGGATACCCCTTTGCCCCCATGTAGATGCCATGATTGATTGCTCAGTGGCTAAGAGGCTGAGCTTGTCGATCAGAAAGATCGGCAGTTTGGAAGTTCGAATCCCTAGCGCTACATAACGGAGTGAGCTCCCATGACTTGTCCCAGCTTCTGCCAACCTAGCAGTTCGAAAGCACGTAAAAAATGCAAGTAGAAAAATAGGAACCACCTTTGATGGGAAGGGAACAGCATTCTGTGCGCCTTCGGTGTTGAGTCATGCTTGCCACATGACCCCGGAGACATTTTTGGACAGCGCTGGCTCTTCGGCTTTGAAACGGAGATGAGCACCGGCCCCTAGAGTCATGAACGACTGGCACATACATGTGAGGGGAACCTTTACCTTTATCTAGATGCCATGATGGCTTTCATGGATGCCCACAGAGATGACCCAAAAGTTCAACATGGCAATGGTGCAGTTGATGATCTGCTCATTTTTCATGGTCTTGCATCATCTCCACCTTGACCTGTTGGACCATATGCTGTGGGCCACCCTTGAGGGCCTTCTTCCTGCCGCAGGCAATTTCTAGACCATGATGGATTTATGTGGTAGGTGTTAGAGTTCCAATCAGCATCCAAAATTAAATCAGAGTCTGAGGCAAAGGATTCCTCAAAGTTCCAATTTATTAAGAGCCACGTTGGTACATCTGGGAAAACCCGAATCTGAAATCTTCCCGGTTTCCCCCACCCAGTTGAAAGTTCAAGATCTTGCCCCCCACACCCACAAGTCCATCCCATGGTCCAATCTCCAACTGCCACGCGGGCAGCTTCCACCCATCCAGTTCCAGTCAGGTGCAGAGACAAAGGATGACCTTGGATTTTTAGAGGGAATGTTGTTATGGCTACATGTCATCTACCTCCATACAGTCCCCCCTCCCATTTTTTCCACAGTAGAAAAAGGCATAGTAGAGTAATAGAAAGTGTGGCAGGCCAAAGACCCAAAAGAAAACTGGAGGCCTGACAAATGGTTGGTTGCCTCAAAAGAGGGTAAGCTCAAACTTCTTACCCTTAGTTTAGCCCAGGGGTGTCCAAACTTGAGAACTTTAAGACTTGTGGACTTCAATTCCCAGAATTCCCCAGCCAGCTCTGCTGGCTGGGGAATTCTGGGAGTTGAAGTCCACAAGTCTTAAAGTTCCCAAGTTTGGACACCCCTGGTTTAGCCCAATCAAGGCGCTGTAGGAACCAAGCCATTATTAAACGGGGCTTCCTCCACATGACCTGGAATCAAAATCCCACCCCGAACCTGCTAAGAAACTGATTTCTGTGAAAGGAAAGCCACTGTCAAGATGATATTGTGGAATTTGTATAAACCGAGGCACAGAATCGAAATCACGTGAAGTATTAGTACCGCTTTATAAGAAAAGCTTAGTAATCCTGCATCCAGTTTTGATCACCACTTTACAAAAAAAAGAAGTTGGGACTTTGGGAAAAGTGCAGAGAGGAGCAGTTAGGATTTGGGCATGTTTATTTATTTATTTTTATTTACATTTCGCCTTTCATCATTTTTACAAAAAACCCGAGATGATGACACATCTTCCTCCTCCTATTTCCCCCGCAATAACAATCCTGTGGGATGGGTTGGGCTGAGGCAGGATGGCTGGTCCAAGGTCACCCAGCTAGCTTTCATGCCTAAGGCAGGACTAGAACTCCCAGTCGCCTGGGGATTGGCTCAAAAGTCACCCAGCCAGCTTTCATGCCTAAGACAGGACTAGAACTCCTAGTCTCCTGGTGAATGGCCCAAAGTCACCCAGCCAGCTTTTATGCCTAAGGCAGGACTAGAACTCCCAGTCTCTTGGTGAATGGCCCAAGGTCACCCAGCCAGCTTTCATGCCTAAGGCAGGACTAGAACTCACAGTCTCCTGGTGATTGGCCCAAAGTCACCCAGCCAGTTTTCATGCCTAAGACAGGACTAGAACTCACGGTCTCCCAGTTTCTAGCCTGATGCGTTCACCACTAGACCAAGCTACCTTAATAGATCACAGGTTACTTCCTTCCATTGTTGAGCAGCCTTGCTATTTACAAAGAAGGATGCTCTTAATTAGAAGAAACGTTTTTTGCATCTTGGGATTGAGAGGTTGCCACGGAAACCTTCCAATAAAACTTACCTTGGACCCCGTGAACTGCAAGGCCATTTCCCTTGGCCGACTCAACGGTCTCATTCATCTAAAAACTGATTTTCTACACAGTGTGGCCAGAAAGTTTCAGAGGAAATTTTGCGACTTCCTTTTGGGACGATGATTAAATTCTGGGGTTTTTTTTTTGCCTTTCAGCCAGAAAGTCGCTTTGATTTCTTCAGCTTTGGGCATTACGGATGTAAGTGGATTTCTCTTGCAATATTACTCCATTCTCTTTCGGCCAAAGATTTCTGCTGACTTCCTTTTCTCTTCCTCTTTCAGGTCAGCAGCCTGGAGCCTCACTTTGGCAACCTGATGGGTGAAACCTTTTTGGTTTCCCTCAATGGTAAGATATTCTGCAAAATCAGGGCTGGGGGGCTGAGGTGGGACCTGTTTGCACTTTGGGCATTGTAGGACAGTGCTGTCAAGATCTGATGGCTAAAAGGGTCTAATTTGGTGGGCACAATTTTCTATGGGCTCTCTCTGCTTTGTGGTTTTCTGGTAGACGTCTCATGACCCAGCTAGGGAACATCATCAGTGATAGAAGGGATGGCGATTGGCAGGGAGGAGGAGGAGGAGGAGAACTGTGGTGCTCTTTGAGCTTGGATGTTTTCTTGAAGACGTCTCATGACCCAGCTAGGGAACATCATCAGTGATAGAAGGGATGGCGATTGGCAGGGAGGAGGAAGAGGAGGAGAACTGTGGTGCTCTTTGAGCTTGGATGTTTTCTTGAAGACGTCTCATGACCCAGCTAGGGAACATCATCAGTGGTAGAAGGGATGGCGATTGGCAGGGAGGAGGAGGAGGAGGAGGAGAACTGTGGTGCTCTTTGAGCTTGGATGTTTTCTTGAAGACGTCTCATGACCCAGCTAGGGAACATCATCAGTGGTAGAATGGATGACGATTGGCAGGGAGGAGGAGGAGGAGGAGGAGGAGGAGGAGAACTGTGGTGCTCTTTGAGCTTGGATGTTTTCTTGAAGACGTCTCATGACCCAGCTAGGGAACATCATCAGTGGTAGAATGGATGACGATTGGCAGGGAGGAGGAGGAGGAGGAGGAGGAGGAGGAGGAGAACTGTGGTGCTCTTTGAGCTTGGATGTTTTCTTGAAGACGTCTCATGACCCAGCTAGGGAACATCATCAGTGATAGAAGGGATGGCGATTGGCAGGGAGGAGGAGGAGGAGGAGAACTGTGGTGCTCTTTGAGCTTGGATGTTTTCTTGAAGACATCTCATGACCCAGCTAGGGAACATCATCAGTGGTAGAAGGGATGGCGATTGGCAGGGAGGAGGAGGAGGAGGAGAACTGTGGTGCTCTTTGAGCTTGGATGTTTTCTTGAAGACGTCTCATGACCCAGCTAGGGAACATCATCAGTGGTAGAATGGATGACGATTGGTAGGGAGGAGGAGGAGGAGGAGGAGGAGGAGGAGAACTGTGGTGCTCTTTGAGCTTGGATGTTTTCTTGAAGACGTCTCATGACCCAGCTAGGGAACATCATCAGTGGTAGAATGGATGACGATTGGCAGGGAGGAGGAGGAGGAGGAGGAGGAGGAGGAGGAGGAGGAGAACTGTGGTGCTCTTTGAGCTTGGATGTTTTCTTGAAGACGTCTCATGACCCAGCTAGGGAACATCATCAGTGGTAGAATGGATGACGATTGGCAGGGAGGAGGAGGAGGAGGAGGAGGAGGAGAACTGTGGTGCTCTTTGAGCTTGGATGTTTTCTTGAAGACGTCTCATGACCCAGCTAGGGAACATCATCAGTGATAGAAGGGATGGCGATTGGCAGGGAGGAGGAGGAGGAGGAGAACTGTGGTGCTCTTTGAGCTTGGATGTTTTCTTGAAGACGTCTCATGACCCAGCTAGGGAACATCATCAGTGGTAGAAGGGATGGCGATTGGCAGGGAGGAGGAGGAGGAGGAGGAGGAGGAGGAGAACTGTGGTGCTCTTTGAGCTTGGATGTTTTCTTGAAGACGTCTCATGACCCAGCTAGGGAACATCATCAGTGGTAGAATGGATGACGATTGGCAGGGAGGAGGAGGAGGAGGAGGAGGAGGAGGAGGAGGAGAACTGTGGTGCTCTTTGAGCTTGGATGTTTTCTTGAAGATGTCTCATGACCCAGCTAGGGAACATCATCAGTGGTAGAATGGATGACGATTGGCAGGGAGGAGGAGGAGGAGGAGGAGGAGAAGGAGAACTGTGGTGCTCTTTGAGCTTGGATGTTTTCTTGAAGATGTTTCACGACCCAACTAGGAAACATTATCATTGCTAGAAGGGAGTGGGGTTTGCAGAGAGGAAGAGGAGGAGGAGGACTGTGGAGTCCTTGGTGCTCTCTGAACTTGGATGTTTTCTTTCAGACATTTCATAACCCAACAAGGGAACCTCATCAGTGCTAGAAGGGGGTGGGGTTTGCTCTCTGTTTATATATTAGTGTTGTTGAATGACATTAGAAATTACTTTGATGGGTTGGATCCCAATCCATTTCAATGCGCCATAGTCAGTGGTGGGTTCCTACCAGTTCGAACTGGTTCAGCCAAACCAATAGTGGTTTGGTGTCCCGGGTCGCTGGAACCGGCAGTGACCCAGCCCTGCCATGTTTCTGAACTGGTTCATCTTGTTTTTTGCCTCTGGGCATGCACAGACCGATTTTCATGGTACTGTGAATGTGCATGCCCACCCGCATAGCAAGCCCACAAGCAGACCGGCAGTAGTGGCTGCCAGAAACCATCCCTGACCATAGTTATGGTCAACTCCCAACTTTGCCACCTGGGAATTGAAGTCCACCCAACTCTGCTGTGGATGTTGTGTCCAGCAGTTGCCTCTCTTCCTATCAGTCTCACTCATCGGAGGAATTTTTCCCCCTCGCAGCATTCCTCAAGGTCGCAATCCGTCTGCCTTCCATCCTGACTGCTGTCCTGGATAAAGTTTTAATCCAGTTTATTGAGGTAAGTTCCAAGCAGGTCAAAGGAAGAACTCATGCTTCCTTTCCTTGGGCTTGAATTCAGCACCCCTGCTTTCCCCCCGTTTCCCCCAGAAATGTCACTCAGACCATCCTGATGGAGGCTGGTTGTGTGGCACCCAAATGAAGTCACATGACTGGGGGAGGGGAGGGCCGCCCTTTGTACCTCCAGAATGGGATCCATAATTTTGGGAAAGTCCATCGTTCGTAAGTTGAAGACTGCCTCGCTATGAAAAATCTGTACAAAAGCTTACCAAATGAACTCTCCAAGACGCGTTAAAATATAGTATTTGAAAAAAAAATAAGTAAAAGAATTGACACAAATGCTTGTTTGGAAAAAAAATTAGGGAATCTGCGTGTGGAAGAAAAAGTGAATTCGGCTGAGGAGCAGAAGTGAACGCATACAATAGTTGCAAAACGGGGGTGGGGTGGGGTGAGTAAAGTTGGTAGGACGCAGCATGGACAATTTAATCCAATTTGGAAGCGGTTTTTTTTAAGGCCAAGGTGTGCAACCTTGCCCATTTGAAGATCCGTGGACTTCAAATCCCAGAATTCTTAGCTGGCTGGAAAATTCTGGGAGTTGAAGCCCACAGGTTTTAAAGTGGCCAAGGTTGGACACCTCTAGTTTAAGGGAAGAACAGATGTTCTGGTTGTGATAAGGATATGCCCAGAAAGGAAAAATGTTCAGAGTTTCTTCAAGATGTGGTCAAAACCTCCAGACAACCACGAGAAGGTAACCATGGCTTTCCAGCAACTGTGAGAAGTGATCAAAGGAGAATCTGGGTTTTTTTGGAATGGGTTACTCATGAACTTTCTATCACAGTGTCCTGGCTGCCATAGTGGGTTTATTTTGTGGCCCGCCAGCGGCCATTGGAGCTGGCAGCAGATTCGGACAGTGGGGAGGTTGGGGAGGAACCTGGGCCAGTCCTGGAGTCTGGGGAAGGCTCGGATGGGGGCTTTGCATCGGAGGCAGAGAGCGGGCCAGAGCCGTATGCCAGTTATCAGCTGCCTTCAGAGTCAGACATCAATGAGGCAGAAGAGCAGCTGGAGCCTGTTCCCAGTGTGTGGATGTGCAGAGCTGCCAGACGAAGGGAAGAGCCAAAGAACAGGGGTAGACTTGGGAGTAAGGCCACAGGTGGAGGATGAATGGCCCCTCCCAGAGGAAATAAAAGAGGAGTGAAAGGGGAGGGGAGTTTGCAGGAGACTATTAGTTCACTTAATTGGTTCGTGACTCTCCGAGACTCCTGGCCAAGTTCTTCAGAGATCGCCCTGTCAGCTCTCCAAGCCAGAGAAGGTCTGTGACTGTAAATCCTCCCCTGAAAGACTTTGCTGGATGTGAATGATCAGAATTCACAGTCAATTAATAAAAGGGTTTGTTGTCGGGACCAGGAGTTTGCTTCGTGCTCTCAGGAAGCCTCGGTCAGGACAGTTTTTTTAACGGATCCCACCCTGCAGATCCTACTGGAAATGCTTCAGCTGATACATCTGCCTTTCTCTTTCCTTGCTCAGCACGGTCTCCTCCTGTGTATCTGAGCCAGAGGAACAATCCTGCCCAGAGGTCTTCTTCAGAGCAAGAGGGAGAAAGTGGGACCAGCAGGGGCGAACATCGGATGTGCTTCCTTCTTTGATGCTCTTGACTTGAGTCCAACTGTTTCTTAATTCATGCAATTCTTCTAATAAAGTTGGTTTTCCAGGGCAACCTGAATTATCCTCTTTCTAAAAAAAGAGTATACACCTGGGCACTTGGAGTGGGTATGTAAAGCCTCACCTCTGGTGGGTGAT
Source organism: Natrix helvetica (assembly GCF_964273705.1). NCBI lineage: Eukaryota > Metazoa > Chordata > Lepidosauria > Squamata > Natricidae > Natrix > Natrix helvetica. The sequence continues at coordinate 176,785,878 of NC_138549.1, forward strand.
TTAATTAAAAATACTTTGGGGGTGTGTGTGGGTCAACAGTTTTTTCCCCACTTGAAATGTCTCAAAGTTTCACCAAGGAAACTCAGCGAGCTCGCTGCTCGCTGAGGCGCCTGGACTCCCGGTGACGGATGGGGTCCTTCAGGCACTTAGCTTGGCCGCCTCTTTAGTAGCTCCAGGCCCTCCCTCTGGGCGCATGGTCAGAGCTGCCTTGGGTTTTTGCCTCCACCGAACTGGGATATCCTAAAAGTATCATATTTGGACCACACGAAGGCCTTCCCATCCATCCGATGAGCACGTCAAATTGGTAAGGAAATGCACTCCATGCCTCCAAGTCTTCATATATCTAAATAAATATTGGTGTCCTCTACTGACGTTTCCTCCGCGTTGTAGATAAATATCCATTGTCCTGCAATTCGCCACAGGTGAACAGAAACCGATTAACAAAAATTAGGTGACTCAAAGTAGCTATGAAGAGATTCCAGGTTCTCATAAAAGTTTGGTTGCTGGGTGAATTTTCCCGAGAACTTAAAAAGTCGCGCTAATGAATTGTCTTAATGACACGTCAAGCAAGGTTGGTCAAAGGACAGGGGAGAAATGGAGAAGGCGTCACTTAATATACCAACCAACAAAGAATAAACACTCTTTGTTGGTTTAGCAGGAAGCTTTGGTTCTTCTTCTGTGTTCACAACTTCTCGGCCCCGACTTGTGGTTTGGAAGAGAATTAATTTTCAAGAGAGCATGAAATGACCAACTTTCCTTCCTTCCTTTCTCAAGACCTTCATTCTTGAGGTTTTATCCCAAGGAAGGATGTTATTTTATATTTTGCTCTCAATGGGTGTGGAAATACAACATCGGTTTTGTTGATCACACGGCGGTTGGGAGCTGCCCAGAGTTAGGGTGGCCTTATAAATCTTTTAGATAAATAATTTAAGCAACCTAGAAGGAAGGAGAAATTTAAGGAGAAACTTGCTAAAAACAAGAACAATTAACCAGTGGAATGACTTGCTTCCAGATGTTGTGGGTCAAACCTCACTGGAGGTTTTTAAGAAGATATTGGACAGCCACTTGTCTGAAATGCTTGAGCAGAGGGCTGGACTAGAAGATCTCCAAGGTCCCTTCCAACTCTGTTTATTCTGTTCGGTTCTGTTCTGTTCTGTTCTATTCTATTCTATTCTATTCTATTCTATTCTATTCTATTCTTGGAGGGCAGATGTGCAGATAGAAATGTAATATGAGCCAGGCAGTACAGTGGTTAGAGTGCAGTACTGCAGGCTACTTCCGGCTGCCTGCAATTTAGCAATTCAAATCCCACCAGGCTCAAGGTTGACTCAGCCTTCCGTCCTTCCGAGGTGGGTAAAATGAGGACTCAAATTGTTGGGGGCAAGAGGCTGACTCTGCAAAACCGCTTAGAGAGGGCTGTAAAACTATGTGAAGTAGTATATAAGTCTAAGTGCTATTGCTATTAGGAGCCCTGGTGGTGCAGTGGTTAGAATGCAGTCTTGTAGACTAATTCTGCCAACTTCCAGCAGTTCGATCCTGACTGGCTCAAGGTTGACTCATCCTTCCATCCTTCCAAGGTCAGTAAAATGAGGACCCAGATTGTTGGGGGCAAGAGGCTGACTCTGTGAGGGCTTAGAGAGGGCTGTAAAAGCACTGTGAAGCGGTATATAAGTCTAAGTGCTATTGCCACCTTCCTGCCTTTCCCATTTCTTTCTTTCCTTCCTTCCTTCTCCTCATTCCCATCTCCTTCCTTCCTTCTTTCCTTCCTTCCTTCCTTCCTTCCTTCCTTCCTTCCTCCTTTCATTCTCCTTCCTTCTCCTCATTCCCATTTCCTTCCTTCCTTCCTTCCTTCCTTCCCATTCATCATCTCCAGTGGTTAGAAGGCAGTACTGCAGTATACTGCAGGGTTTCCTGCCTAAGCAGGGGGTTGGACTAGAAGACCTCTAAGGTACCTTGCTATTCTATTCTATTCTATTCTATTCTATTCTATTCTATTCTATTCTATTCTATTCTAGTCTAGTCTAGTCTAGTCTAGTCTAGTCTAGTCCAGTCCAGTCCAGTCCAGTCCAGTCCAGTCACCTCATCAGTACTAGAAGGAATGGGATTTGCTGATGAAGTTCCCTGGACATTTACTTTTTATCCATTTATTAATCCTCTTTGGAGCCCTTTGTGTTGGTTGAGACCAAACTTTGTTGAAACTTCTACCAATGGGGGAAGGCATTGTGGGAAATCCAAGGAAATCCTGGGAAACGCTTCCAAATGCAGACACACTTCGGCAGTTCCCAAAGCAAATAGGTTTATTGTGAAACAGAAACATCGGTCCAAGAACCCTTTTTTCCAACCCGGTCTCCAAGTTAGTGGACTATTTTTTCCTCTGCAAAGCAATTTCTACAATCAACAGGAATACGGAACTATCTGTTTCCCTTCCCACTACCATGAAATTCCCTCTTCCCCACACAGAGAAAGGTAGCATTTAAGGAAGACCCTGCCTTTCAGGGGTTTCCAAGCGAGGACATTTAGCTAAGGAAGAAGAGAAAGGCTGCAGTCTAGCAAAGCCACCCCTCAATTTAATCTACACTCACTTCCTAACGTGGTCCTTGGGATCATTTTTAATTTGTTTGGCCTTATCTCTGCAAACACAGGTAGTAGGCCTACCTGCCTGCTGAAACCTGAAACAACGGCACAAGTAAAGTCCTCAGCTTACAACCACAAAATGGAGGCCGACATTTCAGTTGCTAAGTGAGACAGTGGTGATGTGAATTTTGCCCATTTTACGTCCTTCCTTGCCGCAGTTGTTAAATGAATCATTTGCAGTTGGTCACAAGTCACTTTTTTTCTGGTGCCATAACTAAACAGGTCATTAAACGAACCATTGCAAATCAAGGACTGCCTGTATTAAATCAAGAAGCAGGTAATCAATGGACGGGTGGGCTGGACTAGATGACCTACAAGGTCCCTTCCAGCTCTTGTCAATCTGCCTTTGTTGTTGTTAGTTGCAAAGTCTTGTCCGACCCGTCGCGACCCCGTGGACAACGTTCCTCCAGGCCTTAATCTGCTAAATATCTGTTAATCTGCTAATTGATCTGCTAATTAAACTGTTAATTTGCTAAAGAGATGGAAAATTAGTGAAAGAGCTTCTTGCAGTCTTATCAATTGTTCTGATTTTCGTTTTTCTTTCTTTCCTGGAGATGTCACTTTTCTAGTTCCAAAAAAGGAAAGAAAAAGGAAGGCTGGAAGGATGAACTAGCTACAGGTTGTTGTTTTTTCTGGCCCCGCAATTAATCCCGCGTCTGAAGATGAAAGGTGGCTAGCCCAGGTACACAGAATGCCTAACTTTCCCCCCGCCCCCCACCCAAAAAGTGTTAAATAAGGTTAGGGAGATAAAAGCTAGGAGAGCAGTGGGTTTTTCCGTCGTGCCGTGATGTCCCTCTGGGTGGGTCAGGCTGAGCATCTCTGGCCTGCGAGGTGAGCTGCTGCTTCACACACAGAACACAATCATCCCCTGTGCAAAAGATCAGAAAAGATCACAAAAATGTTAGCGTGGAGGGTCTCAGAAAGCCAACAGTTGGCAGCCCTCTTTTCTTTCAGATCTTTTGCCCTGCCACACTTTCTATTCTTCTACTATGCATTTTCTATGGTGGGAAGATGGGATTGTATGGAGTTAGATGATAGGTAGCCATAACAACATTCTTTCTAGAAAGCCAAGGTCATTCTTCATCTCTGCACCTCTGCACCTGGCTAGAACTGGATGGGTGGAACTGCCACCGTGGCAGTGGGAGATTGGACCATGGGATGGACTGGTGGGTGTGGGGGCAAGATCGTGAACTTTCAAGTGGGCGGAGAAACCTAGGAAGCCTTCAGATTCAGGTTTTTCAGGAACTTTGAGCAATCTTTTGCCTCGGACTCTGATTTAATTTTGGATGCTATTTGGAACCCTGACACAGTTCAATTGAGGTCTTTGGTGCTCTCTGAGCTTGGTTGTGTTCTCGTCTTTGTAGGAACTCCTCAAATACTGGAAGACGGCAATCACATCTCCCTTAGTCCTTCTTTTCTTTAGGCTAGACATACCCAATTCCTGCAACCGTTCTTCATTATGTTTTAACCTCCAGCCCCCTAATCATCCTTGTTGCTCTTCTCTGCACTCTTTCCATGGTGAGGTTACCTAGTTGGGTAATGAAATGTTTTCAAGAAACCCACCAAGCTCAGAATGTCAACTTGGAAAGCATTTCCATGCCTATTATCAAGTTGACATTGGAGGAGAGCAGGGAGAGAATTCCCCTGATACTTTTCTCCAGCAGGCGTGTTAGGTGCGAAATTTTACAACCTGCTGCAGCACTTTGTTGGTGGATGTGATTTATGACACAGAGTGAGAGGAGGGGAGACACAGGGGTAAAGTTCAGCCACCATTAAACAGATATCAGATCTGACTCCATGGCAGGCATTGCCAAAAATGTTGCTCCTAATAAATGACTGGATTTCTTTTGAACTTTGTCTCGAGGCTCATAAATTAATTAGGGCATCTTTTGGAAACCTGACACAGAGAGCGCCAAGGACCCCTCCTTTCAACCCTGAACTACAAATATTCTCCTTTAAGGCCAACCAGAATGAGTGTTTAGGAAAGGAGACATTTTCGCTGGTGGTCTTACCTGTAAAATCTGAATCACAGGATAATCCATCCTAACGTGGACCAGGTTAGGCAGTGGAATGCCAATGTTCAGGCAGTCTGAAATGGCAAATGAAATAATGTCAGGTAATGAGGATTTCATAGCTGCCAGCTGATGTAAGGTTGTAAGCTGTAAACTATAAGCTGATGCAACAAGGATGATTCGGCATTACATGTATCACCTATTTAGGACTCTGGTGGGGTCCACACAAGTCATTTACCCTTTTAAGAGGTGTCTATATATAGGTGGCCATTTGAGGGTGTTTCTCTCTCTCTTCGTATATCTCATTTCTCTCCTTGTGTCCGTAGCTGAGTGGTAAGGGATTTACCTACCGTCTGTATGTCTGTATATATATACTATCTATCTCTATCTCTATCTCTATCTCTATCTCTATCTCTATCTCTATCTCTATCTCTATCTCTATCTCTATCTCTATCTCTATCTCTATCTCTACCTACCTACCTACCTACCTATATGTGTTACAACCCCTGGTATGCCCAAATATGGGAGGGAGCTCACTACTCCCCCTTTCTGTCCTTCGGCTCATTATAGAAGACCATCCAGGCAGAAAACCATATTTTTATTTTTAATGTTGCCTTTGCTATGTTTGTGTTGTATTTGTGCTGATAAATAAATAAAGGGAGACTAGTATAGATCTATTTCAAGCTATTTAGCCCTCATCAGCTAGCCATACCCTTACTGGGATTGGCTTAGTGGCTAACACATCTGCCTAATATGTAATACAGCCGAGGTTCAAATCCCAGTAAGGGTATGGCTAGCTGATGAGAGCTAAATAGCTTGAAATAGATCTATACTAGTCTCCCTTTATTTATTTATCAGCACAAATACAACACACACACACACACACACACGTATATATATCACGCTTTAAGCCCCCAAACCAGCCTGAAGATGGCGAGTGAGACTTCGCTGAAACGTCCCGAGTCCCTTTTGGGAGAGGGGGCGGTATAAAAGTCTAAAATAAAGTAAAGTAAAGTAAAGTTCCCAAGACAATCCCAATCTTACACGGGAAAAGACCCGAATACAACAAGACCAGCATACGTACACCCGTGAAAATCTACAAATGTATGTATGTATGTATGTATGTATGTATGTATGTATGTATGTATGTATCATTATAATAGTCACACTGCTAAAACTCTGACAAATAAGATGCAGCCCTCTTTCCTTTTGGGTCTTTGGCCTGCCACACTTTCTATTCTTCTACTATGCATTTTCCATTGTGGGAAAATGGGAGGGGGGATTGTATGGAGTTAGATGCTATGTAGCCATAACAACATTCTTTCTAGAAAGCCAAGGTCATCCTTTGTCTCTGCAGCTCTGCACCTGACCAGAACTGGATGGGTGGAAGCTGCCCGCATGGCAGTGAGAGATCTTGAACTTTCAACTAGGTGGGGAAAACTGGGAAGCCTTCAGATTCGGTGCAAATATGGCTCTCTTAATAAATTGAAACTTTGAGGAATTCTTTGCCTCGGACTCTGATTTAATTTTGGATGCTATTTGGAACCCTGACATAAGAGCTTTGAACTGTCTTTATGTTGACCTAAAACCTTCAGTGCTCAACACTTGGGAAATTCCCAGCAAGGCAGGAAGTAGTGGGGTCAAATGGGGAACTAGCTTTGAATCCTTGCATAGCCGCAAGTGGCTTCAAACTGACTCAACACAAGTCCCACGAAACCTTATCTGGGCAGGCAAGCAGTCTTGGGAGGGTCTTGTACTATAGGTAGACCACAATAAAGTACTTGAATATAAGACTCAACCCTAAAATAAGCCCTAGCATCATTTTTCAAGATGTTCGTAATAGAAGCCCTACCTCCCAAAATAAGCCCCAGTTAAGATCTTCAGCCAGACATTCAGTACCGTATTTCCCCCCAAATAAGACATCACCTGAAAATAAACCCTAATTCGTCTTTTGGAGCAAAAATTAAGATAAGACCTGGTCCTATTTTCGGGGGAAGACGGTAGTTGACTTGGCCCTTTCATGAGTGATTTGGCTGCTTGTGAATGACACCACCAGCCCCTGTGGGAATGTGGCCTTCCCCACCTGTTAAGCAGTGCTGATGTTATGGTGTTTCCTGCCCACAGAGAGACTGAAGCGATCTTACCATTAACAGAATAGCAGACTTGGAAGAGACCCTGAAGGTCCTCTAGTCCAACCCCCTGCTTCAGCAGGAGACCCTATATCAGTGATGGAGAACATTTTCGGCACCGAGTGCCCAAACCAGAACATGCATGCATGTGTGTGCGTGTGTGCATGCCAGAGCACTGGAAGCCTGAAGACCAGCTGGCTGGTGCGCATGCCTATTTTGGGGGCATTTTTCAGGCAATTTTCATGCTGTTTTCAGCCATTTTCAGGCTGATTTTTGGGGCATTTTCAGGCCGTTTTCAGGTCATTTTTGTGCTGTTTTCAGGCTGTTTTTTGTGCCAATTTCACACTGTTTTTGTGCCATTTTCACACCATTTTCCACGCCACTTTCAGGCAGTTTTCAGGCCATTTTTGTACTGTTTTCAGCCTGTTTTTTGGGCCGTTTTCAGGCTGTTTTCCGGTTATTTTTGTATTATTTTCAGGCTGCTTTCATGCTATATTCAGGCTGTTTTTCGGGCCATTTTCAGGCTGTTTTCAAGCCATTTTTGTGCTGTTTTTAGGCCATTTTTCGGTTCATCTTCACGCCATTTTTTAGTGCTCCGCCGCCCGCAAAGATCAGCTGGTGCACTGGAAACCAGGAGAGCAGCTGGCGATGGCACACATGCCCACAGAGAGCTCTCTGCATGCCACCCCGCCATCACGTCCCTATACCATGTCAAGCAGTGGCTGCTCAACCTCTTCCTAAAAACCTCCCATGATGGAGGACTGACAACCTCTGGAGGCAGGTGTAAAATAGGAAGAAGACGAGGAAAGCGTACCATTGATATGAGGCAAGTAGGTTTCTGTCAGGAACAGTTTGACCCACCTCGCTAGACCAGAGACCTGAAAGGAAAAAAAGGGTGTGACCTTCTGTGGAAAGTGATTGGGGGAATTCAGTCTGGATGGTGTACCTGCATGAGGTAGAAGGCGTCCCATCTCCACTTTCATGCTTATTTATTCATTAAATAGATTTATACGGCCGCCCATTTCACAGATGTGACTCTGGGCCACCAACCACTTATTTAAAGACCAACACATTGCAAAATAGTCCACCACCGTCCTTGAGAATAAATCCAAATAAACGCTCAACATCACGAGAGCATCTCCGTTCCTCAGCTATCTAATTGTCCAAACTCCCTGGCCTGGATCACCTTCACATCGTCAATGCTTCCTGTGAGAAGCTGGCACAAGGTTGGGGCCAACTAATTTTGGGGTCAAACAGCAACAGGTTAACCAACACCAACAGGTGCTATGGGATACTTTGTAGACATGACCTTAACATCTAGCCCCACGGTGGCGCAGTGGTTAGAATGCAGTACTGCAGGCTACTTCTGCTGACTGCCGGCTGCCTGCAATTTAGCAGTTCATATCTCACCAGGCTCAAAGTTGACTCAACTTTCTGTCCTTCCGAAGTGGGTAAAATTATCCCAGGTTGTCGGGGGCAAGAGGCTGACTCTAAATCCACGAGAGAGGGCTGGAAAGCACCGTAAAGTGGCATATAAGTGTAAAGGCTATTGCTGGTGAAGGAAAGAAAAAGGAAGGAAGGAGAGAAGGAAGCAAGGAAAGGAGGAGGGAGGGAAGGCAGGCAGGCAGGGTATCCCAGTGGTTAGAATGACGTATTGTAGGTTAACTCTGCTGACTGCCAGCAGTTCGATCTTGACTGGCTCGAGGTTGACTCAGCCTTCCGTCCTTCCAAGGTGGGTAAAATGAGGAGCCAGATTGTTGGGGAAAATATGCTGAGTCTGTAAACCGCTTAGAGAGGGCTGGAAAGCTCTGTGAAGCGGTAAAGAAGTCTAAGTGCTATTGCTTTCTACAAGTCCCCAAGCAAAGAAGAACTTACTTCGATGTGTCCAAATTCTGAAGAAGCCAGGATGAGGTCCAAACTGTAGAAAGAGTTATAGGACAAAAGAGTCAAGTAAGAAGAATTTCCTTGACTGACAGCTCATGGATAGGGTTGGTGTGAGAATTCAGAGGTAAGCATTACTCGGGAAGCCATTCCTCTGATGTGTAAGGACACACAGGTTGTTGAACGGATGTGTGGAAAGGAAGTAGGATACCTGGTCATTGTGGAGGAGAACACCAGCTTGTTGTCATTGACTGTAGCATGAAGCCCGAGGGCCAGGTTCTGAAATCAGACAAATGGAGAACAGAACATAAGCAGAGCTCTGGGGCTGGATTAGACTATTAGTCCTTCAGAGAAGGCCTTCTACATCGGCCAGTGTTCAATGGAGACATCTGGGAAGGTCAGAAACTGAGCTGGAAGAATCTTCTTCTAGTCTCACTTCCCAGCTGTTGCTTAGGATTCACAGGTACAATATAATTGTAACACAATAGCAGAGTTGGAAGGGACCTTGGAGATCTTCTAGTCCAACCCCCTCCCTAGGCAGAAAACCCTACACCACTTCAGACAAATGGTTGTCCAATCTCTTCTTAAAGACTTCCAGTGTTGGAGCATTTACAACTTCTGGTGGCAACTTTTGTTCCACTGATTAATTGTTCTCACTGTCAGAAAATTTCTCCTCAGTTCTAAGTTGCTTCTCTCTTTGATTAGTTTCCACCCATTGCTTCTTGTTCTACCCTCAGGTGCCTTGGAGAATACTTTGACTCCCTCTTCCTTGTGGCAACCCCTGAGATATTGGAACAATGCTATCCTGTCTCCCCTAGTCCTTCTTTCTCTTAAGCTAAACATACCCAGTTCCTGCAACCATTCTTCATCTGTTTTACCCTCCAATCCCCTAATTCTCTTTCTTGCTCTTCTCTGCACTCTTTCTAGAGTCTTCACATCTTTTCTACATCGTGGCGACCAGAACTGAATGCAAATATTCCAAGTGTGGCCTTACCAAGGCCTTATAAAGTGGTATCAACACTTCACGTGATCTTGATTCTATCCCTCTGTTGATGCAGCCTAGGACTGTGTTGGCTTTTTTGGCAGCTGCTGCACACGGCTGGCTCCTATTTAAATGGTTGTCCACTAGGACTCCAAGATCCCTCTCACAGTTACTACCGTTGAGCAACCAGTGAAGGTGAATCTTTTTCTTATGGCGTGCCAAAATTGTGCCCTCGTGCCCACACCAATTAAATCCTCCCACCCACCTACACATGCATGCGCGACCCCTCCCCAGACTCCAGAGTCTTTCCTGAAGCCTGGGGAGGACAAAAACAGCCCCCCCCAGCCCTCTGGAAGCTGGAAACGGATCATTTCTGAACTTCCAGTTGGCCTGTTGGGGCCGTTTCTTGCCCTTCCCAGCTTCCAGAGTCTTTCCTGAAGCCTGGGGGGGGGGGAGGGCAAAAAAGGCATCCCCCGGCTCTCCAGAAGGGCAAAAATCAGCTGGTGGCATGCCCATGTGCGCCAGAGCTGAAAGCTGGTGTGCCAGCAAATATAAGTCCATGTGCCACCTGTGGCATGTGTGCCATAGGTTCTCAATCACAGATCTATCCTGTACCTGTGCATTTGGTTTTTCTTGCCTAAGCACAAACCTTACTTTTCTCACTGTTGAATTTCATTTTCTTTATTTATAAAGTTTTTTTTTTTCATTTTCATAACAAATAACCACATGGATACTATTACACAACCAACATTATATTATATTGTTAAATGTTTACGTCAATTCGTCTTGCCATCAACTCCCAAAAACGATTATCGGCTCTTCTGCTCTCCATACACCATATTTGTACCTTACCCATCACTTTCTTCTCCCTTTCTCCTCCCCTCCTCTACCTCCTTTCTTCCCTCTGTCACCCTTCTTTTCTCTACTTCCCCTTCCTCTCTCCTTCTCCTCTCTCCCCTTTCCACTCCTTCTTTCTCTCCTCCTCTCCCCGCTCTCCCCCCTCTCCTATCCCTCTCTTCTTCCCTTCCCTCTCTCCTCTACTTCATACTCTTCATCTCATTTACTTGGCGTATTCCAGCTTCTGAGCAAGCTCCATTTTATGTTGATGGTGTTTATAATACCATTGAATCTCATCTCGTTAGGTGGAGACCCCTTGCTCCTATACTTACAGCCGTCAAAACGAAGAGTCCGTGGGGAGCTCCAGAATGACTCATGCCCAAGACAGATATCTGGACCGAGAGGTGAAGGATGATCAAGTCAGGCTGAAGGATGAGCCTCTTCATTCCAACTAAAGTGGTGACCATTTTCAGCGGCGACCTGACCGGGCACGTCGGACACTGCAAAAAAAAGGGAGGCACAAGCCAAGCTCAGAAGTGTCTGAGTTCCCCAACTGGCTTGGGTGGAAAGTTGTGGTTCTTCCTAGATGGAATCCCAGAACCTGGAGCAGATTCTCACCCCCGAGGAACCATAATAAGAATAACAAGTGCTCTTCCATGAAGGACGATAACCACAACAAATTAATGCAACAAATAAAAGAAGATTTAGAGAACTGGAAAAATCTGCAATTATTGGACGCATTGCTGCTATTAAAATGAACATATTGCCGAGATTATTATTCTTATTCCAAGTAGCCCCAATAAAACCATTTTTTCAAGATTTAAACAAACTAACGATGAAATATATTTGGCAGGGGGGGAAAAATCCAGGATTAAATTGAAATTATTACAGGACAGCAAAGAAGGAGGAGGGCTAGCGCTCCCAGATTGGGAATTGTACCACCAGGCAGCAGCGCTAACCTGGATTGGGGTCTCCTCAGTGCTCGCTTATGCTCTCCCTCCCCAAGTGTAGTGACTCCCTTCCCAGGCCCCCATCCATTTCTCCCCTCCCCACACAGCTGGATAAAACTATATAAAAATCCAGCCCAGCTTCACTGATTACAAGTTTGAAAAGGCAACGTGGCTCCACCTGCAATCAAACTACACTTGGGGAGGGAGAGCACAAGCAAGCACTGAGGAGACCACAGGAGGAGGCAGGAAGCCAGGCAAAGAGCCATGCTGTAGCACACACACTTTCCCCCAGCCTCTTTCTTTTGGAAGGCTCGGATCGGCTTCCTTCCGGCTTCTCTGCCTCTCCTCTCACCCCAGCCTGCCGGCAGGTGAATGGGTGAGCTTTATTGCACTCCAGGCATTTCCCACCCAGACAGCAGGCTGCATTTGCAATGGGGGAGGTGTTTGGGGAAGGCAGCGGGGGAATCGGGGTGGGGATGGCAGAGGAGCTGCTTTCAAGCCACTGGAAAAGATATCCAATCCAGCTTTTGTGTGTGGGTGTGTTTGTTTGAGAGAGAGAGAGTGAGTGAGAGAGGGAAGGGGGTAGGAGAGATAGTCCAATCCAACTTCTCTCTGTGTGTGTGTGTGTTTGAGAGAGGGGGAGAGGGAGGGAGAGAGGGAGGAAGGAGGGGAAGGGAGAAGAAAAAGAAAGAAGGAAACTTCTTTTGCAAAGGAGAAAAACAAATGCTGTCGCTTTAAATCGGAACTGAGGATGCCTGGCTGTGGAATTCTGGGAGTTGAAGTCCACAAGTCCTAATAATTTTAAATTGAAAAGATGCAGGAAAGAACAACTTGGTTATATGTTATATGGTTTTATGTTTTTGAAGTTTTGGGGTTTGTGCAATATGAGCATTTTGTTTCTAAAAGGCTTGTGAATGGAGCCAAAGTTTCTCTAGGGTCATTATCTCATTATCTCTATCTGGCAGGCATGTGGAATGAGCCTCAGGCAGGTTTCTTTGTTAGCAGAAAGAAAGAAAAACAGCAGAGCAATTTAGGGCTAGAAGGCTACTAGGAGGTCATCTAGTCCAACCCCCTGCTGCAGCAGGAAACCTTACATTGTATGGATTATTTTGGTGCCTCTAACAGAGAGGAAAATTGCCAGAAAGGAGAAATAGTTTACTAGGATAAGGCTGCCACACAGAGGAAGGCAGAGATGGTCCTTGAGTTATGACTACAATTGAGCCCAAAATTTTGGTTGCTAAGCAATAGCGTTTTTAAATGAGCTTCACCACATTTTACCCAATCCATGACATCTCCTGGTGAGTGACATCAAGTTGGCCACACCCACCCAGTCACATGACTGCCAAGCCACTTCCACAAAACAGGCCACACCTAGAGAATAGGTTCTAAAAAAAATTGAAACCCACCACTGAATAGCTTGCTATTCAGCTCTGCCAATGGTGTGTGTGTGTGTGTGTGTGTGTGTGTTTTACCCTTTGGTAATTTCTTGATTAAGTTATTGTTTCCTGCTTGGTTGTTGTCTGGCATTAATCCCTGCTTATCTGGGTGTTGGTTTATGGAAACGACGTGTTCTGGTCTTTTTGTTTCATACTTGGCTACTCTGAAATGTCACTTACCTTTCGATGTGAAAAAAGATTGGTAATAACATATATCAGCTCAGTGGCGCCAGAAAACTGTTGGGACAAAATGTCATTGTAATTAAAGGAGGCAATTCACATTTTTAAAAAAACAAACAAACAAAGCAGGAAACCCTACAGCACTTCAGACAAATGGTTGTCCAACATCTTCTTAAAAGCTTCCAAGTGTTGGAGCATTTACAACTTCTGGAAGAAAGTTGATCCACTGATTAATTGTTCTCACTGTCAGGAAGTTTCTCCTCAGTTCTAAGTTGCTTCTCTCCTTGATTAGTTTCCACCCATTGCTTCTTGTCCTACCCTCAGGTGCCTTGGAGAATACTTTGACTCCCTCTTCTTTGTGGCAGTCCCTGAAATATTGGAAACTGCTATCATGTCTCCCCTAGTCCTTCTTTCTCTTAAGCTAAACATACCCAGTTCCTGCAACCGTTCTTTGTATGTTTTAGTCTCCAGTCCCCTAATCATCTTTGTTGCTCTTCTCTGCACTCTTTCTAGAGTCTCCACATCTTTTCTACATCGTGGTGACCAGAACTGAATGCAGGATTCCAAGTGTGGCCTTACCAAGGCCTTATAAAGTGGTATTAACCCTTCACGTGATCTTGATTCTCTCCCTCTGTTGATGCAGCCTAGGACTGTGTTGGCTTTTTTGGCAGCTGCAGCTCACTGGCTGTGTTCTTTCGCACCCAGGATAACCCCACTGGCTCTTGTTCATGTCTTACCTAGATGCAGATGAATGTTTGAAGCAGCACATGTTGAGGAAGAGGTCCAGAAGAGGCCTCTTGAGTCCTTCCAGTTGAGTTGCCAGGAGCCCCAAACCATTTTTTCTTCCTACTCCCTACTTGTGATCCCTTACTCACCGCTTCCTTGGTGCAGATCAACTCTTGTTTTGGGATCTGAAGGAGGACTCCCAAGATCACATTTAGGCTGTCTTGAGTGAGGCCCAGGCTGACGGCGTTGTCCCTCAGCGAGGGCAGCGGGATGGGGGATGGGCTTAAAGGAATGGTCAAGAAGTGATTTTTGGTGCGAAGAATCATCTGCAAAGAGAAGAAGGAAGAAGCGTGGCCGAGGGGAGTCATGGCAAACGGAAACTCTCTACCGTTGTAGCGATGGCACATCATAGAAACATGGGGTTGGAAGGGACCATGGAGGTCTTCTAGTCCAACCCCCTGCTCAAACAGGAGACCCTACATCCTTCTGGACAAAAAGCTGGCCAGTCTTTTCTTGAGGGCCTTCAGTGAGGGAGCACCCACAACTTCTGAAGTCAACTTCTGTTCCACTGGTTTATTGTTCTTATGGTCAGAAAAGTTTCCATCCATTACTTCCTGCCTGCCTTCAGGTGCTTTGGAGAATAGGTTGACTCCCCCCACCTCTTCTTTGTGGCAGACCCTCAAATACTGGAATGCTGCTATCCTGTCATCCCTGGTCCTCCTCTTGGACGAGCTAGGATTATGATGGAGGAGTCAACTGCCTCTCCCCACATTTCCTATAGAGTGGGTCAGGTTGAAGTAGGTCAGGGTGTCAAACTCCATTTCATCAGGCCGCATCAGGGTTGTCTTTGATGTCATAGGGCTGGGTGTGGGCGTGGTCATGGTGTGTGTGTGTCTGGGTGTAGGCGTGGTCACGGTGGGTGTGTCTGGGTGTGGGCGTGGCTATGGTGGGTATTTGACACAGGCTCAAGATGCATTTTCCCCCTTTCTCTTTTTTCTTTCCACACTTCCTTACTATAACCATTTTCCTATCTCTTCTAAAGATATTTCTGGCAAAAATTTATTACCTATTCTTAATACTCCCCTAAACTTTTTATTTCTAAATTTGTACCCCATTGTTTAATAGTAAACTACTTTTCCAGGCAGAAAAGCTATTTATGCTATTGGATTTTTATTATTCAACTATTAATAAAAATACAATAGCACAAATCGCCTGATAACACAGGATCTAACAGCAAAGGTAAATTTCCAGGATAGTAAATAGAAATGGCTGTCGATTATAGAGGGTTGATTGCTGATGAAATGGACCTACAGTATGTAAAATCTGGCATTAAACGGTAGCATTAATATAGGATGTTGCTTGTTTTTCTATCCAGATCAGACACTTACTTGGGGCCACATAATTGTAGCCCATTCCAAGTCAGTCCTCTTGCAGCACACTGTCGGCTGAAAACGCAGAGGCTCCCCGCAGCCCATTTTGGCCGGCAGAGTCACCACTGGCCGTTCCTTTGATATTTCAAGGCTGCCCTCGCAGGCCAGATTTAAGCACCTTGTGGGCTG
>NC_138549.1:176801403-176806403 GCF_964273705.1 Natrix helvetica
TGGGTGGATGAATTCATTCAAGATTTTTTTTAGTCTTTCTGCTATTATTGATACAAATATTTTGTAGTTGCATTTAATAGTGATATAGGCCGATAGTTCTTTATCTATGTTAAATCTGTGTCTTCTTTCAGGATTAATGTAATGTTTGTTTCTATCCACGAATTTGGTATCTTAGCTTCTAATAGTACTTCTTTATAAACCTTTAACATTGGCAAGTTTAGTAGATCTTGTAAGTGTTTATAAACTTCTGAAAGTAATCCTTCTGGTCTTGGTGTTTTGTTATTCTTTTTTTATTGCCTCTGATAGTTCCATCATCATTATTCTTAGAATATTTTTAATTTTATTTATCGAGGTTCATCACTTTTATTATCCTGGTTCAGTGTATGGAGCCCAGTTTTCAAGAAACTGAGATAAAAGTTCCTATGGCTCATTCTTAAGACCAAGCCCCTCTCCCCAACAATTGCCAACAACCACAGAGAGGACCCTCCCCTGCCTAACTCCCAGCCAACCTGATTAAATTATGGCAAAATTACTAAATTCCAGTCCTTATGGTGCCTGGAAGCCACTGATGGAAGCCATCATGCCATTCTACACTGTACAGATAATCCTCGACTTACGACCACAATTGAGCCCAACATTTCTGTTGGTAAGCGAGACAGGTATTAAGTGAATTTTGCTCCGTTTTACGACCTTTCTTGGTGTGGTTGTTAAGTGAATTAATTTATAAACACGGTTTATAGTACATAGCAGGACATGCCAGTTGCCACATGCCAGTACATGCCAGTTGCCGAACCTCTGAATTTTGATTGTGTGACCACAAAGAAGTTGCAATGGTTGTGAATGAGAAAAATGGTTCTAATTTCCTTTTTTTTCAGTGCCAAACGGTCAATAAATGAACTGTTGTAAGTCGAGGACTACCTGTACATACAATGCCCATAGAAGACGGTGCTTGCAGCTGCCATCTTGACTTTTTTGCCCACCCCTGTGGATGCCCCAGGGCATTCCCTCCCATGGTTGTACTCCTTTATGATTTTGATGCACTCGGATCTACTCCTTCCAACTTTCCAGATCCTTTGTCCGATGGAGACATCAAGGGGTCTCTCGAGAGCTGCAAGTAGATGCCTTCAAGGTTTTCATGGAAGAAAACAGGACCAGCTGAGCTGCTTGCTCACCAGGCTTCCCCAGTGCCATCTCTGCTGCCACCCCCAGCTACGGTTTGCCAGCTACTTACCAATCTGGGCAGGGATCCTGCGAGGACCGTTTGTACAATGGGCTTCGCTTTAGCTGCTTGCAGGCTGCAGAAGCAAGCAAAGATTGGAAGGAAGAAGGGCTGGTTTGCTTGTAAATAGAAGACCAAACCCCCAGGCCCACCTGCCTTGGCCCTCTTTCCTCCCTGACCCCCCCCCCCCGAAAACTCTAGGACAATAAAACCAAACATCGCTTAAGCCTTTTCGACATCTAGGCAGCAACTGACGAAGCGTGGCTTTTAAATAGGTGAACTTAATATGGACAGATTGATTAGCAAGGAACATCTAGCTATTGGGAGTTTCTGGTTTCTGTAAGGGGTTTGCGGGGTCCCTGGGGATCTCTGGGCTTGGATCTCCCTGACCCTACTAGGGAATGTCAGCAGTGCTAGTAAGGAATGGGGTTTGTGGGATGGAGGGCATAGAAGGAAAATGGGAGGAGCAGGAGGAAGACTGAGGGGTCCTTGGTGTTCTCTGAGCTTGGCTGTTTTCTTGCAGATGTTTCATGACCCAACTAGGGAACGTCATCAGTGGTAGAAGGGAGTGGGATTTGTGGAGAGGAGGAGGAGGAGGAGAAGGAGAAGGAAGAAGGAGGAAGAGGAGGAAACCTAAAGTGGGACTAAAACTCCCTGCCCCTGGTGATTGGCCCAAAATCACCCAACTGGTTTTCATGCCTAAGATGGGACTAGAACTCACTGTCTCCTAGTGATTGGCCCAAAGTAATCCAGCTACCTTTCATGCCTAAGGCAGGACCAGCACTCCCGATCTCTTGCTTTCTAAACTAGTGCCTTAACCAGTAGAACAAACTGGCTCTACCAATGAAGCAATAGATCAGGGATCCCCAAACTTGGCAACTTTAAGACTTGTGGACTTCAACTCCCAGAATTCTCCAGCCAGCAATTCTGGGAGTTGAAGTCCACAAGTCTTAAAGTTGCCACGTTTGAAGACCTCTGTGCTTGATTGTCACTGGTGTTTCGAAATAACGTCAGGACGTACCGGGAAGAGCAGATTATTCTTGCAATCTTGAAATCGCTCTGGCAGGTGCCAAAAGAAACATCCACAACGCCCAGGACAAAGTTGGCAAAACTGGCCTCCGTTCTGAAGTTCACGTCGACGAAGATATCAATACGTTCAAAGTGCTTGCCGAAGAAACTAAACAACAAAAGAGTCCTTCAAGAAAACAACAACAACAACAACAACAACAACAACAACAACAACAACAACAACAACAACAACAACAACAACAACTGCATAGTGCCAACCTGCATAGAAATGATCTTGGGTGGCGTTTTTTTCCAGGGAGAACTGGACTCCGTTTGAAGAAACGGAGCTGGGAGGAAGGCAACGAATGGGACTCACAATTTAGCACTTAAGTGTAGCCTCGTCCTGACAATCAAATTGAGGACTTCTTCTCGCAGCTCTGTCTGGAAGTCCAGCGCAAACACCCTCACCACATGCAACCTGTGGAAGGACAAAAGGAAGCCATGAGAAAGGAGATGGTTTGGGAGGGACGGTCCAGACAGTTTATCTTGCATCTGATTAAATGGGGGGGTGGGGGGGGTGGATTTGTGGTCCCTTGTTGAAGGTCCTTGTGGGAGCTTCATCCCTGGAAGCTTTCAAGAAGAGACTGACTGCCATCTGTCAGAAATGGTGTAGGGTCTCCTGCTTGTGTGGTGGGTTGGACTAGATGACCTCCAAGGTCCCTTCCAACTCTGTTATTCTATATTCAACGGAACGGAAGTTGCCTTCAGAAGTTGTGAGAGCTTCATCCCTGGAAGCTTTCAAGAAGAGACTGGACATGCCATCTGTCAGAAATGATGTAGGGTCTCCCACTTGTGCGGTGGGTTGGACTAGATGACCTACAAGGTCCTTTCCAAACTCTATATGAGTCGCGGTGGCCCAGTGGCTAGAGTGGAGTACTGCAGGCTACTTCTGCTGACTGCCTGCAATTTGGCAGTTCAAAACTCACCAGGCTCAAGGCTGATTCAGCCTTCCGTCCTTCCGAAGTGGGTAAAATGAGGACCCAGATTGTTGGGGGCAAGAGGCTGGCTCTGTTAACTGCTTAGAGAAGGCTGTAAAAGCACTATAAAGCGGTATATAAGTCTAAATGCTAGTAGTATTCATTGGAACAGATTACCTTCAGAGGTTATGGGAGCCGCATCACTGAAAGCTTTAAAGAAGAGACTGGACTGCCATTCATCAGGAATGGTGTAGGGTCTCCTGCTTGGGTGGCGGGTTGGACTAGATGACCTATAAGGCCCCTCTGTTAATCTGTCCTCACCCAAAACTAAGCAAAGCAGAAGGTCATTTAATCTGAGCTGGCTGTACAAGGCCAATAACTGAGTGTGGGCAACCTTTCCTAGATGTCTTCGGATGCCACCTTCAGCATTGTCTGACACAGCCATTGGGGAAACTGAGGCAGGTTGAGGTTGGGGGAAGCTGGACTAGAGTATTCATCTAAGGCTGGGGAGACCCAACTTCTAGTCTCCACTTAATCCTGTAGTTGATAGGAGAGAATATTTGTAGCTCGGGGTTGAGCTGTGGGGCCCTTGGGGCTCCCTGAGCTTGGTGGTTTTCTTGCAGACGTTTCATGACCCACTTAAGGAACACCATCAGTGCTAGAAGAGGAAGGGGTTGGAGGAGGAAGGGGAGGATTGTGGTGTCTGGGTTGGAAGTTTTCTTGCAGACCAGCTAGGTAACACCATCAGTGCAAGAAGGGAGTGGTGTGTGTGGAGAGGAGGGGGAGGAGGGGGAGGAGGAGGAGAAGAGGGGTCCTTGGTGCTCTTAGTTTTCGTCTTGCATACATTTCATGACCCAACTAGGGTCTTCATCTTCTCTATCTCATGCTCCTTCACTTTCCTCTTCCCCTTCCTTTTCCCTTTCTCCTTCTCTTTCTCCACCTTTTCTCCTCTTCTTCACCTTTCCCCTTTCTCCTTCTCCTCCTTCTCCTTGTCTTCTCCTCTTCCTCCTTTCCTACTCCTTCTCTTCACTTTTCCCCTCTCTCCTTCTCCTTCTCCTTTTCCTCATCTTTTCCTTCTCCTCTTCTACTCCTTCTCTTCACTTATCTCCTCGCTCCTTCTCCTTTTCTTCATCTTCTCCTTCTCCTCCTTTTCTCCTCCTTCTCCTCTTCTTCACTTTCCCCCTCTCTCCTTCTCATCTTCTCCCCTCCCTCTTCTCCTCCTTCTTCTCCCCTCCTTTCTCAGTCATCTCCATCATGTTCTCTTCTTCTTTCCTCTTCCTTTCCCCTTTTTCTCCCTGGGTGTAGGAGAACACTAAAACAAACTCTTGGGGGGCCTTTTGCACCCGGCAGGAGATATCCTTGGCAAGCCAGACAATGGCTGCCACACCTGGATCTCATCCACACCTTTCCCAACGTGTTCTTGCCCTAATCCTCTATTTGATCGGGGGAGGAGGGGATGTGTGTGAAGATGAGCTGAGCCAAGCCGTCCCCATTGTGTTCTGCTCTTTTGCCCTTTAACAGCGTCAAGAAATCCCAGATCAAAGGGACACTGGATTAGGCAGAAAAGCTTAAGTACACAAGCCATCAAAAGCACCTTTTCTCCCGAGTGGGATCCCTGCCAGGTGCTGCGGATCAGATGGGCCCACCGGGTGCCTTGGCAGAAGAGATTACGTCAAGGCAAGGCTGTGCCAAGGGTTGGCCCAGGACACGGAAGTCCAGCCTTTGCCCCTTCCTCAGCTTCCTCCCTCTCTCTCTCCTATCATCGGTCCATTGCTCCATCAATCCATCCATTGTCT
>NC_138549.1:176808903-177059805 GCF_964273705.1 Natrix helvetica
TTCATTCATCATCCACCCATCCCTCCTTCCTTCCATCCATCATCCACCCATCCATCATCCTTCATCCATCATCATCCATCCATCATCCACCCATCGATCATCATCCATCCATCATCCTCCATCCATTCACCCACCCGCCCACCCATCCATCTCTATCATCCTCCATTCCATTGATCTATCCATCATCTTCCATCCATCTATCATTCTCCATCCTTCACCCACCCACCCACCCACCCACCCATCTATCTATCATTCTCCATCCCATCCCATCCATCCATCCATCTGTCATCTTCGTCTGTAACATCCATCCCTTCATTCATCCATTCTTCGTGGATCCACCCACCCACCAATCTACCATCCTCCCTCCATCATCCTCCATCCTCCCTTCCTCCCTCATCAGCCATGCACCCATCCATCTATAATTCCCATCCATCCATCCATCCATCCATCCATCCATCCATCCATGGGAGGCAACACTTTTGCATAATTAAAGTTGTACCACAGATACAACCGGCCTCAAGAAAGTTTCAAGCCCTTAAGTAACAGCTCCCCTCCAGCCCCCACCAAAAAGAAAAGGGCAAAGATGAGGTTTGCACCTCTGGTTTACTTACTCCTTGACCCACTGGTCCAGATGTCCTTTGTGAGGGGCATCTGGGAACTGGATGAGCAGGAGGTGAGACTTCATCAGTGAATTCTGAAGAAACGCCCTGGTGACATCTGAAAAGGAGGCAAAGGAAGAGAGGCTAATACTCCACACCAACATTTTTCAAACTTGGAAACTAAGAAGGGTGGAGTTCAGCACCCAGAATGGAACCGGGTTCTGGCTGAAGAACCCTGGGAGTTGAGGTGGCTGAGATCGAGAAACAGTGCCCTCTGCCCTGCTTGGAATTCAGAGTCTGAGTTTTTCGAGCAGAAGATCAGCCCCAAGTAAGAAGCTGCCCCACAGCCAGCTGGGTCAGATCTGGATTTAGCTTGGCTGAAGAATCATTGGGATATTGGGGAAGGGGCCCTGCAGATCGTGGCACCACTGGGCAAATAATCAAACACAACCAATCTGATCTTTGTGGGGTTGTTTTCTTGCAGACATTTCTTTACCCAACTCGATAACATCGCCAGCTAGCACAGAGGATCCCCTAGCACTGATGATGTTACCTAGTTGGGTAATGAAATGTCTGCCAGAAAACAACCCAACTCAGAGAGTACCAAGGACCCCAAAGACGTACTTGTCGTCATCCCACTAACCCCCCAATTTTTTGCTCGGCGAACTGGCAATAATGCCTGCAGCAACCCACCCCTGTCTGGGGAAGTTTTATTTTCAGGGAAACAGGGTGTGAAGAACAGGTGCCTGGCTAGTCTCGTGAAAAGACTAGGGGAGACATGATAGCGGTCTTCCAATATCTCAGGGGTTGCCCCAAAGGAGGGGGAGTCAAGCTATTCTCCAGGGCACCTGAGGGTAGAACAAGAAGCAATGGGTGGAAACTAATCAAGGAGAGAAGCAACTTAGAACTGAGGAGAAACTTCCTGACAGTTAGAACAATTAACCAGTGGAACAATTTGCTTCCAGATATTCTTGGTGTTCCAACACTCAAAGTTTTTAAGAAGAGTTTGGACAATAACTCGTCTGAAATGGTATAGGATCTCCTGCCTAAGGAGGGGGTTGGACTAGAAGACCTCCAAGGACCCTTCCAGCTCTGTTATTCCTATCTATCTATCTATCTATCTATCTATCTATCTATCTATCTATCTATCTATCTATCTATCTATCTATCTATCTATCTATCTATCATCTATCTATCATCTATCTATCTATCTATCTATCTATCTATCTATCTATCTATCATCTATCTATCTATCTATCTATCTATCTATATCTATCTATCTCTATATCTCTATATCTCTATATCCCTATATATCTATCTATCTATCTCTATCATCTATCTATCTCTATCATCTATCTATCTATCATCTATCTATCTATCTATCTATCTATCATCTATCTATCTATCTATCTATCTATCTATCTATCTATCTATCTATCTATCTATCTATCTATCTATCATCTATCTATCTATCTATGAATAATAGAACTGTGGAAGCCCTATTTTTCACCAAGAGGAAAAAAAGAATAAAAGGGCGAGAGCTATCGGTTGTCAATCCTGTTCACGCTGATTTGGGTGTCTCTTTTCTTTTCCATGAGGCAGTTGCTTCTGGCAGAACTCCAACGTGTTGAAGGGAGGCATATTCTTGGGGACGGTCCAAGGTGTACCTTTGGTTTTAGGGACAAGAGGCTCCAGGGATGGCCATGGAGGGACGGGTGCCGTTCAGAAGTGAACTTTACCTGAGTGGTGCAAATGGGTGTGGAGCCTACTTGGAACTGCAGAAAGGACCGTGTTGCAGACTGGAGATAGGTGATGTCGTACCCCTCCCCCTCTGTTGAGAGAGGGCTGGTCAATTTGGACACAGATGGCCTCTTTGCCCCTCTTCCAAACCACCAGTCCCTTCTGTCCAAAAGGTGGACTTCGCTGTCTTCGAAAGAATTGCCTTTGCCTTCTAAATGCAGATGGATGGTTGAATCTGGCGGGTTTGTTCTCCTATGTTGTGCCATGCGTTTGTGCAGTGGTTGTTTTGTTCCCCCAATGTACAGATCTGCACATGTCTCACTGCATTGTACTGCCTGTACCACGTTGCTCGGTTTGTGTCTGAGTGTTTTCTCCTTGGGGTACACAAGACAATGCCAGTGAGTCATGTACAGATGTGAGGAAGGCTCCACCCCCATTTGCGCCACTCAGGTGATCCCGAGGACACAGGCAAACCTCCAAGTGGCCTCAACGACCTTCTAAAAGGCTGCAAATGACCAACTCTGTCTGCAAGGAGTATAAATCCCTCCCTTCCCCACCATCCGGTCAGAGCTGAAGAAGCTTCTTGGATGAGAAGCAAAATGTCTTCAAAGAACAAAGCAGAAAGTCCAGTGGCCTCTTGAAAAAAAAATGCACTTTTGGGTTGGGGAAAAAGCAGAAAACAAGGGTTTTCCTCGGACGCTGCAAATCAAACCAAGGGCCTCCTTACATTTATGTATAGCTGCTTTGTTGATGACTCCTATGGCCCCCGGGGAATGTTCTCTTACAACGCCTTGCAGGGGCCCAATCAGGCTGCAGAAGAAGATCCAGAGCAGGAAGGTCCACATGTTTCAACCTGGGAACCTGTGGGGAGAATTGGACGGTGTGAACATCGAGCTTCCAATGTGAAACCTGGGACCAGGTGGTCTCCCATCCCGAGTTCTGGATGGGGTTTCAATACTCCGGGACTGTCAAGTCTCCCCTAGTCCTTCTCTTCGGGGGGCTGTCTGCGAAAATAAAGCCAGGTGATGCCACACACTTGAAAGTAAATCAGGAAGCCTGACTGTTGAGAAGAGCAACAAAGAGGATGAGGGGACTGGAGACTAAAACATATGAAGAACGGTTGCAGGAACTGGGTATGTCTAGTTTAATAGAAAGAAGGACTAGGGGAGTCAAACTATCCTTTGTTCTTGGCTCTTGGCATTTTGGCCAGGAACCCTTTTCTATGGGGTACTCCATTAAAAAACCAGTAAAAAAACCTAGCACCTATTTTTTTCCCGGTAGTATCACCTTTATTATTACTTTGGCTGTTTGGGTTGTGTATATTTTTTCCACCATCTTTACAAATTCCTCCCCAAAGCTCATAGTCTCCAATTCTAAAATAACAAAATCTCCAATTTACATTATCAAAGGCTTTTTGGGCATCCAAAAGATTAAGGCGGCTTGTACAAAGCTTTCTTAATCCTTTGTTCTTGGCTCTTGGCATTTTGGCCAGGAGTTCTTTTCTTTGGGATAGTCCAATAAAAAGCAATAAACCCCCCTGCACTTCATGTCTGGCGCCCCTCATTGGCTTCGGCACCAGACTCTGACCCACATTGGGGACAACATAGACATACCCAGTTCTTGCAATCGTTTTATATATGTTTTAGCTTCCAGGTCCCTGATCCTTTTTATGCAGAATAACAGAATAATAGAGTTGAAGGGGACCTCGGAGGTTTTCTAGCCCAACTCCTGGTTGAGCAGGTGACCCTATACAGGTAGTCCTTGACTTACATCAGTTTGTTTAGTGACCATTCAAACTTACAACAACACTGGAAAAAAGTGACTTATGACTTATAAAAGTGACTTTTTCACACTTACGACCACTGCAGCATCCCTGTGGTCACATGACCAAAATTCAGATGTTTGGCAGTTGACTCATATTTATGACGGTTGCAGTGTCCCGGGGCCACGTAATCCCCTTTCGTGACTTTCTGACCAGCAAAGTGAATGGGGAAGCCAGATTCATTTAACAACCATGTTGCTAACTTAACACCTGCAGTGATTCACTGAACAATTATGGAATGGAAGGTTCAATAATAATAAAATAAAATAATAAAATGGTTCAAAAATCCCTTCACGAAGGTCTCACTTAGCAACATAAATTTTGGCTTCTATTGTGCTCTTAAAGGAGGACTACTTGCATCATTCTGTCCAATCTCTTCTTAAAGATCTCCAGTGTTGGGTGCACTCACAACTTCTAGAGATCTGAAAATGGGGTTGGACTAGAAGACCTCCAAGGTCCCTTCCAATTCTGTTATTATGTTCTTCTTTTGTTTTAAAAGTCTTTGGTCTCCTGCCTGTGCAGAAATCCCAATTCCATGGCTCTTTGCCAACTCAAATCTTTGTGGAGACGTAAACTGGAGACACATGGGAATTGTGAATTTTTAACAGCTTAACCGAGTTGGAAGGGACCTTGTAGGTCATCTAGTCCAACCCCCCGCCCAAGCAGGAGACCCTACACCATTTCTGACAAATGGCAGTCCAATCTTTTCTTGAAAGCTTCCAGTGATGAAGCTCCAACAACCTCTGAGGGCAACTTCTGTTCCATGGGTTGATTGTTCTCACTGTCAGAAAATTCCTCCTTATTTCCAGGTTGAATCTCTCCTTGGTCAGTTTCCATCCATTGTTCCTTGTCTGTCCTTCAGGGGCTTTGGGAAATAGCTTGACCCCCTCCTCTCTGTGGCAGCCCCTCCAATATTGGAAGATGCTCTCCTGTCTCCCCTGGTCCTTCTCTTCCCTAGACTAGCCATGCCTGGTTCCTGCAACCGTCCATCGTATGTTTGAGCCTCCAGTCCCCTCATCATCCTGGTTGCTCTTCTCTGCACTCTTTCTAGAGTCTCCACATCCTTTTTTTATAGAGTGGCGACCAAAACTGGATGCAGGATTCTATGCGTGGCCTTATTAGGGCTTTTCCTGCTATTTTTCCCTTTCTTTGTTCTGGGTTTGTTCTGCTCCTTGCACCCCACTTTCCAGTGACGTGCAGTCAGGGGAGGCAGGGGAGGCGGAGCCTCACCACTCTCATCATGAAAATAAAAAAGAATTACTCCAGGAAGCCGTGAAAGTGGCTGGGAGAGTCGCGCGGCTTGGTTTAGCCTCCCTGGACATCTCAGCAGCAGCCCCAAGTGTGCCGATCTCGCCATTTTTTACATCGGGCGAGCCCAGGATCCTTGCAAGGGGAATGGGACGTGTGCAGGAGGCTCCTCAGCTCCAGCCTCAATCAGCGCAGCCGTGGTCCCCTTCATCTTGCCTCAGGAAGGAGGGGAATGGGACCACGTGTGCAGGGGAAGGGGATTGCGGCTCTGCTAATCTGAGGCTGTGCGCTGAGGAGCCTCCTGCACACGTGGTCCCATTCCCCTTGCAAGGATCCCGGGCTCGCCCGATGCAAAAAATGCCTAGGTACCGTGTTTCCCCAAAAATACAACCTGTCCCGCACTCACTGACCTAGCGTTATCCTGAAAGTGCCAAGTTACAGGAGCCGGGGGTGGGGGGAGCGCTCACGTTGCTTGTCGCCTTCGGTAGACCGCTAGGTTGGGGAGTGCCTGCTGCCGCCCCGCGCTGCCGGCGGCCGCTGCCGCCACCCGCTGCCGCCCCGTGCCGCTGCCGCCCCGTGCTGCCGCTGCCCCACCCCGCACCGCCGCCGCCCCGCGCTGCCCCGCGCCACCGCCGCCCCGCTCCGTGCCACCCTGCGCTGCCGCCGCTGCCCCGCTCCGCTCCGTGCATAACATCCAAACTCCAAAACTTCCAGCATCGGCCGCCGGACAGAGAGTTTTCTGGACAGAGTCTTCCAGCAGCCGGCCCACCATAGAGAGCACTCCTAGAGCGGCCGATGCTGGAAGTTTTGGAGTTTGGAAGTTATGCACGGAGCGGAGCGGGGCAGCGGCGGTGGCGGCGGCGCGGGGCGGCGGTGGCGGCGGCGCGGGGCGGCGGTGGCGGCGGCGCGGGGCGGCGGTGGCGGCGGCGCGGGGCGGCGGTGGTGCGGGGCAGCAGCAGGCACTCCACAACCAAAACTTCCAGCATCGGCCGCTCTAGGAGTGCTCTCTATGGTGGGCCAGCTGCTGGAAGACTCTGTCCGGAAAACTCTCTGTCCGGCGGCCGATGCTGGAAGTTTTGGAGTTTGGATGTTATGCACGGAGCGGAGCGGGGCAGCGGCGGCGGCGCAGGGTGGCGCGGAGCGGGGCGGCAGTGGCGCGGGGCAGCACAGAGCGGCGCGGAGCGGCGCGGAGCGGGGCGGCGGTGGCGTGGGGCAGCGCAGAGCGGCGGCGGCGCGGGGTGGGGCGGCGGCGGCACGGGGCAGCAGCGCGGGGCGGCAGCGCGGGGCGGCAGCAGGCACTCCCCAACCTAGCGGTATACCGAAGGCGGCAAGCAACGTGAGCGCTCCCCCCACCCCCAGCTCCTGTAACTTGGCGCTTTCAGGATAACGCTAGGTCAGTGAGCGCGGGACAGGTTGTATTTTCGGGGAAACATGGTACCTAGGCATTTTTTACATCGGGCGAGCCCGGGATCCTTGCAAGGGGAATGGGACTATGTGTGCAGGCGGCTCCTCAGCGCACAGCCTCAGATTAGCAGAGCCGCGATCCCCTTCCCCTGCACACATGGTCCCATTCCCCTCCTTCCTGAGGCAAGATGAAGGGGACCGCGGCTGCGCTGATCGAGGCTGGAGCTGAAGAAACGTCTCCGTTTGGGCTGCGCCACTGCGATCGGAGCAACCACGTGGTTTGATGACGTCACCAGCCTCACCAGTCATAAACGTCACCGCACGTCACTGCCACTTTCCCCCAAACCCACTTTTCCTTACCTCTTGTCCCAGCTGGTCTTAAGCGTGGAAATTTTTTTCTCAATCTAGAGAAAGTATTGTTCACCCACAACATTATATACCTTCCCCAACCAGGCTGATCCAGTGATAAAAATCAGCAGGAGCCCTTTCGACTCCATTGTGAGATTTCGGAGCGCATCTAGAGGTTATTTAGTTTAGCCATTCAGAAACACAATGCCATTCAGATTGTTCTTCGGAGCCACTAATTATGCTGGTTTGGGCCCCCGAAGAGATCAGTAAAATATTAAGTCTTGGTGTCAAAGCCAGCGCCTTTCATCTGAATGTGCTCAAAAGGTGTTTGAAACACAATGTGCCCTGTTTCCATCAGAACAGAGTATGCTCCTGATAATGAAGAAGAAAAAAAGAGGCCCTGGAGAACATCCTAGACAAATATTTTTGAATTCTGAGTGTGACGATAAGTTCGATAAGAGCTAAAAACAAACACAAGGTCACTGGAGGCTTTTAAGAAGAGACTGGATAGCCTTTTGTCCAGAGTGGTATAGAGTCTCTTGCTCCAACAGGGAGTTGGACTAGAAGACCTCCAAGATCCCTTCCAGCTCTGGTATTCTGTATTCTGTATAAAACACAACATTACCACTACAAAGAGGATCAGGCATTTAGAGGATAAAACATATTATGGATGATATGCAGTATTCCAATATTGGAGGGTGTCAGGGTTCCAAATAGCATCCAAAATTAAATCAGAGTCCGAGGCAAAAGTGTTACTCAAAGTTCCAATTGATGAAGAGAGCCACGTTGGCCCATCTGGGAAAACCCGAATCTGAAAGCTTCCCAGTTTTCCCCACCCAGTTGAAAGTTCAAGATCTTTCCCCCCACCCCCACCAGTCCATCCCATGGTCCAATCTCCCACTGCCATGCTGGCAGTTCCACCCGTACAGTTCCTCTCAGGTGCAGAGACAAAGGATGACCTTGGCTTTCCAGAAAGAATGTTGTTATGGCTACCTATCATTTAACTCCGTACAATCCCCCCACTTATTTTCCCACAATAGAAAATGCATAGTAGAATAATAGAAAGTGTGCCAGGCCAAAGACCCAAAAGATGCAGGCCTGACAGAGGGGCTTCCTCAAAGAAGGGAGGGTGGGTCAACCTATTTTCCAAAGCATTTGAGGGCAGGATAAGAAGTAACAGGTGGAAACTTATCAAAAAGAGAAGCAACGTGGAACTAAGGTGGAATTTCCTGACAGTTAGGACAATTCATCAGTAGGCTGACTTGCCTTCAGAAGTTGTGGGTGTCCCAACACTGGAGGTTTTTAAGAGGAGAGTGGACAGCCACTTGTCTAAAATGGTCTAGGGTTTCTTGCCTGAGCAGGGGGTTGGACTAGAAGACCTCCAAGGTCCCTTCCAACTCTGTTCTCTGTTCTAGGTATTTCTAGCTTAACAAGGATTAGGAGTGACATGATAACAGTCTTTCAATACTTGAGGGGCTGCTCCAAAGAAGAGGGGGTTAAACCTGTTCTCCAAGGCACCTGAAGGCAGGACAAGAAGCATTGGATGGAAACTAATCAAAGAAAGACCCAACCTAGAATTAAGCAGGACTTTCCTGGCAGTGAGGACTATTAACCACTAAAACAGCTTGCCTTCAAAAGTTGTGGGTACTCCATCACTGGAGGTTTTCAAGAAGAGATTGGACAGTCATGTGTCCAGAAATGTATAGGGCAGAAGTCTTCAAACTTGGCAACTTGTCCACAAGTCTTAAAGTTGCCTAGTTTGGGGACCCCTGGTATAGGGTCTCCTGCTGGAGCAAGGGATTGGACTAGAAGACCTCCAATGTCCCTTCCAACTCTGTTATTTTGTTATTCTGATTGCAGGAGTTGGATATGTGTTGTTTAATGAAAAGAAGGACCAGGTCTGACATGATGGCAGTCTTCCAATATCTCAGGGGCTGCCACAAAGAAGAGGGAGTCAAACTATTCTCCAAGGCACCTGAGGGCAGAACAAGAAGCAACGGATGGCAACTAATCCAAAAGAAACCTAATGTAGAGTTAAGAAGAAATTGCTGACAGCTATAACAATTAATCAGTGGAAGCTTGCCTCCAGAAATTGTGGGTACTCCATCCCTGGAGACTTTCAAGAAGAGATTAGATGCTTTGGGGAAATTTGTTAGCACACGACACACTGAGCCGAAACTAGACAAACGGTATTATGGTGGAGCATGTTGGATGGACTGGTTCTCCTTCTTTTATCTCTTATTCTGGCTCCTGGTGGACAGATGATCTGATCCAGGCCGTTGGTTTGACAGATCACCTGGAAGAGTCACATGAACTTGGCACTGAAGAGAGTCTCTAAGGTTCAAGATGTCTGTGAAAAATATTTATCTTGGAAGATCTCCTTGGGAGTTTGTATCACATCTCTGTGGTTGTCAAAGCCCTGAATTGGTTCTTCCATTCACGGGCAACTATATAACTGGCAGCCCAAGAGAAGATTAGTGAGGAAAGATCTGAGCACACCAAGGAAGTTCCATCCATCCATCCATCCAGACATGTAAGTCAACTGTGTGATGGCCTAAAGCTACCCCAGGTGGTGGGAGAGGCCCCTTCTGAGAAAGTTGATGGATACGTAAGATTGGGGTTGAGTCTCCCATCCAGCCATTCCTGCACCTGTAGCTCCAGAGTTTGGGATGCAACTATGAAGTGTTCCAGCAGGTCTTCTTCTGTAGAGTTTGTTAGGGATGTAACCCTAATCTTGGCTTGGCAATGTATATAAACCATGATTGTAACAAATGTATCTGTTACTTTAAATGCTAGAGAGATGTAATTGGATGCTAATTGCTTTAAGCAGCCATGTAAGGAGGAAGGAACTATTACGGTGTGTCCCCCCCCCCCCCCCATGGTTACTGATTCTCCTGACTGTTCCTGACTGTTACTGTATGAGCTTTGTATTGGAGAGAAGACAGTGTATTGGATGGTGGCTAGTTTGTAACAAAGTTACCTAACGGGGATAGTCTTAACACTGGTTATGGGCCCAGTCTGAACACTGGTTCAAGGCCCAGACTGCCCAGAGTACCATTAATAGCGATAGGAGAGCTGTAGTCGCTGCGCACTGCCATAACAAGATAGCTATTTGTGCTAACGAATATCCCTAAAATGATGGCGAAAGAACAGGCGATGAATTTGTTGTCCGTCACCCAGCCAGATGGCACAAACTACGCTTCATGGTCCACAACTTGCAATCTGCTATTGCGAACCGAAGGGCTATGGAATGTTGTGCATAACCCGCCAGATGTGTCTGCCTGGGATCCACAGAATGATGATGACGCCAAGAAGTTAGCTGAGTTTACATGGGCCAATGAATGAGCAATGTGTATCATTGGACTCACGTTAGCGGACCAACAACTTGTACATATCCGTGGTGAGGAATCAGCTGCGAAGTGTTGGGATACGTTGAGAAGAATATATGCAGGTGACACTGTGGGAGCACATATTAATCTGACACACAGACTGTTCAGAACAAGGCTGCAGAAAGGAGGTGACATGTTGGCTCATTTGAACTGCATGAAAGCAATGTTCCAGGAGCTGCATGAGAAGGAGTTAATATTTTCTGAACTGAACCAGGTCTACATTATACTGTCGTCGCTGGATGAGAGTTATGATGGGTTTGTTTCATCTCTCGAGGTTCTATCCCGACAGGACCTAACATTGACTGATGTAACGTCACGACTGTTAGAAGAGTCCAGAAGGAGAGTGGAGAGAGAAACATTGAGAGAAGAACAAACTGAGGATATGAGTTTGACTCAATCAGCATATACTGTAAAGAAATGTTTTGTTTGTGGTGCTAAGGGGCATATATCTAGGTTCTGTAAGAAGGCAAATGCACAGAACTCTAGAGAAGCTAAGAAGAAAGCTAACATTAATTTGACTAGGTTAGGTATTGCACCTGTAAACCACGATGTGTGGATTATAGATAGTGGAGCGTTGATGTGCATAACTAGGAATAGACATAACTTTGTCAAAATGTCTGCAAGCAAACAACATGTGTCTTTGGCTAGTGGGTGGAAGCTAAAGGCAGCTGGGGAAGGAACTGCACACTGTGAATGTGTAAAGGAGATGCATATGTTGTATGTGCCGAGACTTACGTTTAATTTGCTTTCAGTACGGGCTTTAGTAAATATTGGATATACAGTAACATTTAAAGGGGATGAATGTCTCATAGAGAAAGCAGGCAAAATGGTTACTGCTAATTTAAAGAATGGTTTGTATGTAATGGCTGATGAAAGTGTAGTTAATTCTGTGTATGCAAATGCTAAACCGCATGATGAATGCATACATTTGTTACACAGGTGTCTGGGGCATGTTAACTTTAAAACATTACAACAAACGGCTAAATTAGTGGAAGGAATTAAATTGAAGCCATGTGCTAAGTATTTGAACTGTAACGTTTGCAGTAAGGAAAAGAGTAAGGCTAATCCTGCAAACAGGCTAGACGGCTTTAAGACTGAGAAACCTCTAGAAGTAGTATTTGCAGATTTAATAGGCCCCATGAAACCAAGTATTGGGGTGCACGTTATGTGTTGAGTATTGTGGATCACTATTCCAGGTATGGGTTTTGTTACTTAATGAAGGACAAAACGGAGACATTTCAGCAATTTTACAATTGGATAAAGTTTGCTGAGAGAAAAAGAAAACTTAAGGTAGTTACCATTGTAACTGACAATGGAACTGGATTTATAAACCAAAGTTTCCAAACAATGGTAAAGAAAACTGGGATTGAGCATAAATGTGCTGCACCATACAGACCTCAACACAATGCATTTGTGGAAAGGAGAGGACAGTCATTGCAGGCAATGGTAAGGACGATGTTATCCGATTCAGGTTTACTGGATAAGCTATGGGGTGAAGCAATGATGTGTGCTAATCATCTTCTGAACAATGTTGTAAATGGTAAAAGAATTACAATTTACTAGGTGGCATGGTAGGTAACCTGACCTGAGCTACTTACATACGTTTGGAGTTCCTGCATGGGTTCATATTCCAGCACAGATTAGGTCAAAGGGACAAACTTGGGCAAGGCAGTTAATATTTGTAGGTTATGACTCAAACCATAGATCTTATAGGTTTTGGGAACAAGGGACAACGAAGATCTACCACAGTGCTAATGCAAAGTTTCTAGAGCATGTTGGTTGGAACAAACTAGAAACTAATAATCAGGTAGTAATTGAAACCCGAGCAGACCA
This sequence comes from Natrix helvetica, assembly GCF_964273705.1. NCBI lineage: Eukaryota > Metazoa > Chordata > Lepidosauria > Squamata > Natricidae > Natrix > Natrix helvetica. The sequence goes on from NC_138549.1 coordinate 176,821,287, forward strand.
AAAGAATGAATCAGGAATACCAGAAACAAATGATGAAGGGAAGGCATCTACTCAGGAGGAGGAAGTGATAAAGCAGGAGGACATTCAGGATAGTCCACCTATAAGCCCTGAGTTACCCAGAATGTCAACCCTTCTAACGCGGCCACCTGATAGGTATCAGGCATCTGTTGCATGTATGGTGGATAAGGTACCTGCTGCATACAATGAACTGACTACATATCCAACTGAGGATATAAAAGTAAGGCAAGCTGCAATGGATAGGGAGTTTAAGTCCTTGCAGGATTTGGGAGTGCTTGACAAGGCTGATTTACCTTCAGGTAAACATGCAAGGGGACACAAACTGATATATAAGCATAAAACCGGAGTAAATAGGAATTCTGTAAACCATTATGGAAGGGAATTTAGTAAAACCCGATGAGTTAGGAGTTTTGGCGATGTTGATATAAAAAGTTCTATGTTGGATAAGGGATGCATTATGCATTGTATCTTGAACCTACATTATATACTGTATTGTGTGTTAAAAACAATGGTTGGGTGATATGGGAATAGAGAATACAAAGTAAAGTGATGGTAATTGGAATATTGTATGTCTGAACACAATATAGCTGACCATTTTACTAAGGCACATGGTGCAATAAAACACAAAAATGTTGTGATGATTATGGATTGAAAATGTAAAGTTGTGTGTAAATACATTGACAACCCAAGAGGGGAGAATGTTAGAGATGTAATCGTAGTCTTGTCTTGGCAATGTATATAAGCCATGATGGTAACAAATGTATGTTACTTTAAATGCTAGAGAGATGTAATTGGATGCTAATTGCTTTAAGCAGCAATATAAGGAGGAAGGAACTATTACAGTCCCCCCCCCCTTACTGATTCTCCTGATTGTTCCTGACTGTTACTGTATGAGCTTTGTATTGGAGAGAAGACCGTGTATTGGATGGTGGCTAGTCTGTAACTAAGTTATCTAACGGGGATAGTTAACAGAGTTGTAAGCTAAGGTTCTCACTCTTTTAAAAATGGTTCGGTTAGTTTCCTCTAGTTGCCTTTTCAATGGACAGTCATCCGATACTTCTGGGCTCTGTCCCTTGAATTGGGCTGCCCATCAGGTCTTTGGCTCTGTCCGTTTTCTAGAAGATGAACAATTGAATGGAGTTGGAAGGGACGTAGTAGGCCATCTAGTCCAACCCCCTCACCCAAGCAGGAGACCCTAATACACCATTCCTGACCGATGGCAGTCCAGTCTCTTCTTGAAAGCCTCCAGTGATGAAGCTCCCACAACTTCCGAAGGCAATTTCTGTTCCATCCAACGATTGTTCTCACTGTCAGGAAATTTCCAGGTTGAATCTCTCCTTGGTCAGTTTCCATCCATTATTCCTTGTCTGACCTTCAGGTGCCTTGGATAATAACTTCACCCTTCCTCCTCTCTGGGGCAGCCCCTCAAATATTGGAAGAACGCTATGCCTGGACTCCCCTGGTCCTTCTCTTCACTAGACTAGCCATGCCCAGTTCCTGTAACCATTCATTGTATGTTGCTCTTCTCGGCACTCTTTCTAGAGTCTCAACATCGTTTTATAGCGTGGTGACCAAAATTGGACGCAGTACTCTAGGTGTGGCCTTACTAAGGCTTTATAGAGTGGTATTAGTACCTCCATTGATCTTGATTGTATCCCTCTGTTAATGCAACTGAGGATTGCATTGGCTTTTTGGCTGCTGCTGCACACGGCTGGCTCCTATTTAGCTGGTTGTCCACTAAGACTCCAAGATCCCTCTCACGGTTCCTGCTATTAAGCCTGGTTTCACTCAGTTTATATGCGTACTTTGGGTTTTTCTTGCATGTTAAGACTTTACTTTTCTCTGCATTGAGAAAAGGTCTTTAGAATAGAAGAACAGAGTTGGAAGGGACCTTGGAGGTCATCCAGTCCAACCCCTTGCTTAGACAGGAAACCCTACAACACTTCAGACAAATGGTTATCCAACCTCTTCTTAAAGACTTCCAGTGTTGGGGCATTCACAACTTCTGGAGGCAACTTCTGTTCCACTGATTAATTGTTCTAACTGTCAGGAAATTTCTCCTCAGTTCTAAGTGGCTTCTTTCCTTGATTAGTTTCCACCCATTGCTTCTTGTTCTACCCTCAGGTGCTTTGGAGAATAGTTTGACTCCCTCTTCTTTGTGGCATCCTCTGAGTTACAGCCAGTTACTTTCATTTCCCCAGGAACTGCTTGGGAAAATACAATACAATAGCAGAGTTGGAAGGGACCTTGGAGGTCTTCTAGTCCAACCCCCTAATCATCTATGTTGCTCTTCTCTGCCCTCTTTCTAGAATCTCCACATCTTTTTTACATCTTAGCAACCAAAACTTTGACTCTGTCCTTTTTCTAAAAGATGAGATGGTCAATATCGGCAGAAGATCAGAAGGGACTGGGTGGTATAAGGGGAATCCATTTTCTCCAGGGCTACCACAGCTCAGTGTCAGCCATTTTGAGCCTTTGAGACTCTGCCATAACGGGAAATGATTAGAGTAGAACAAAATTAGAGCTCTTCCTCCTCGCTCTCCCCAAAAGCACGAAGTAAGGTGATTATTTATTTGAGGAAAGCTTTGATTTGAGGCCAAATGGCTGCTTTTCTCTTGGTTTCACCCAGAGGTTTTCATCTAGAGTAGAGTTTCTCAACTTTGGCTACTTGAAGATGTCCGGACTTCAACTCCCAGAATTCCCCAGCCAGCTGGCTGGGGAATTCTGGGAGTTGAAGTCCAGATGTTTTCAAGTTGGATAACCATGTGTCTGAAATGGTGTACGGTTTTCTGTAGGGTTGGACTAGAAGACCTCCAAGGTCCCTTCCAGCTCTGTTATTCTATTAACCAAGAGAACCAATTTAAAACTAAGGAGAAATTTCCTGACAGTGAGGACAATTTGCCAGTGGAACTGCTTGCCACCAGAAGTTGTGGGTGTTCCAACACTGAGGTTTTTAAGAAGAGATTGGACAGCCATTTGTCTGAAGTGGTCTAGGGTTACTTGCCTGAGCAGGGGGTTGGACTAGAAGACCTCCAAGGTCCCTTCCAACATTGTGACTCTGAATCATGGGCCACAAGGGAAATCCATGTCTTCTGTGTTTCTGTGATTTGATAGCAGCTCAGTGACTTTCTTGAGGATTTCCAGGAGGGGAAATGATCAGAATAGAGCAAAATCAGGCCTCTACTTTACTCTTTGAATCTAAAGACTGAGGTTCTCATTCCACATTTTTACAGCCAAGGATTCCTTTCTGACTTTCTGTCAGTCACCATGGATCTAGTCCTCAAGAGGCCCTGGTTTGGGTTGGTGGTCTTCTTCGGTATTGCGATGGTCCTTTTGGAATCGGGGGATGCCTGTATAGGCGATGTGAAGCTCAATCCAGACTCAATGATCCGAAGTAAGTAAAATATTTCCTGCTAGCTGAGATTGTTGTAAGAATACTGGGGGGAAATTTCAAGGAGGTTGGTGTGGAGTTGGGAAGGAAGGAGGGAAAGAAGGAAGGATAGGAAAGGAAGAGCAAAAGAAAGAAAAAGAAAAGCAAAGCAAAGAAGGGAAGGAGGGAGGGAGTAATGAAGGAGATAGATAAACAGAAGGGATGAAGGAAGGAAGGGAGGGAGAAAGTGAAAGAAAAAAGAAAGAAACAAAGAAAGAAAAAGAAGGAAAGAAAAAAGACAGGAGAGAGGGAGGAAGGAAAGAAATAAAAAAGAACAAAAAGGAAGGGAGGGACAGATGAAGGAAGGAAGGAGATGGATGAATAGAAGGGAGGAAGGGAGAGAGAAAGAGTGAAAGAAAAGGAAAAAAGAAAGAAAGACAGAGGAAGAGAGGAAGGGAGGGAGGGAGGGTAGGAAAGAAAGAAAAGGAGTAACAGATGAAGTTAGGAGATGGATGAATAGAAGGGAGGAAGGAAGGGGGAGAGAAAAAGTGAGACGAAAGAAAAAAAAAGGAAAAAGTAAGAGAGGGAGGGAGGGAGAGCGAGAATGTGACAAATGGGTTTTCTGACTCTTCTTTCACAGAACAGGGGAAGACGCTGAAGCCTGGAAATGTGGAGAACTTTCTTTCTATCACCAGGTTTTCTCCTAGTAGTTAGTTGCCTCACAACTTTGAAAATATTCTCTCCAAAACCTTCTAGGCATCAATTCCAGTTGGGTTGCAGCACAAACGCAGTGTCCGTTATGTGTCATTTTCTAGAAAGGTCTCTTTCCTTCCTTCCTTCCCTCCATTTTTCTCTTTCTTTCTTTCTTCCTTCCTTCCTTCCTTCCTTCCTTCCTTCCTTCCTTCCTTCCTTTCTTTCTTTCTTCCTTTCTTTCTTTCCCTCTCCCTCTTTCTCTGTCTCTTTCTTTCTCTCCTTCCTCCCCTCCATTTCTTTTCTTTCCTTCTTTCTTTCTCCTTCTATATTCCTCCCTCCCTCCCCTCTCTCCTCCTCCTCCTCCCCCCCCCCCCCCGAGTAGAAGATAATGTAATCTTTGCTTTCAGTGGGGGTGCCAGGAAAGGGGTTGGGGAGGTGTGAGGGGTGATGCTGGGCTGGGCCTCCCCTGGTGCAATGTCTCATGGCTTGGGTTGGGCCTGGGTTCTTGGTGCTATTCTGACCCAGATGTTTGTGAGAGATGGGAAGACTTGGCAGCTGTGATGGAAGGAAACCCCCCCCACATGCCCACAACTGCCGTGACATGCCACATTGTGCTGTGAGAATGCACGACTTGAGTTAAGCATCCACTTTCTCTCTCTCTCTCTCTCTCCCCCTTTTTAGTGGTTCAGGTGATCATGGTTAAAGGGAACATTTTGCAGAACATGGTTGAGAAGGCGATGAAAAAGGGGGACAATAGCAAGATGATCAAAGGGATCAAAGGGTGAGTTGCTTCATGTCTTCTGTGGTAGCCCAGGAGGAGTCTGGCTTTTGACCCCACCGGGTTTCTAGAGATGGGAACCCCCAAATTTCCAGACAACACTTGGAAGACCCAACAGATGTGGAGAGTGGGGCAGACCTCACTTCCTAGCCAGAATGCCAGTCTATGAGTCTGTAGAGCTTCTCCATCATCATCATCATCGGTTGTCCCAAAGGTGCTTTTTCAGGAGGCAACTGGACTTTCTTGTTTTTTTCTCTTGAAGACGTTTTGCTTCTCATCCCAGAAGCTTCTTCAGCTCTGGTTGGATGGTGGGGAATGGAAAGATTTATACTCCTTGCAGACAGCTGGTCCTTTGCATCCTTTTAGAGACACCCTGAGGCCACCTGGGGGTTTCTCTGTGTCCTCAGAGTCACCTGAGTGGTGCAAATGGTCCCTGTGGAACCCCCTCTGGAAATCCATTCCTACTCCCTCACCATTCCAAGGGTTTTCATTTCAAATTCCAAATGGGAAGGTCCCAAGAGGGATGTGCGGTCAGGGGAGGCAGGGGAGGCAGAGCCTCACCTCTCATCATGAAATAATAATAATATATAAAATGATAATATCCACGAGGGTGTTTCATATATATAAGAGGAAGAGGAGGGAGGAGGAGGAGGAGTGCGCGCGGGGGGGTGCCAGGTGGGCAACCGGCGGAGGGAGGAGGGTTCTCGGAAGCGCCAATAACCTTCTTGCCTCCGCTGTACTTTGCGCGCTCCTCGTGACTGCAATCAATGTCCAGAAGTGGCAGGGGCTTGATGACATCGCCGCAGCTGCCATGCGCGGACAGACAGAGGTAGCCAGAGTGGCACCGAGGCAGTCCGGCGGACGAGTGACCGAGGATCAGGCTGCCTGATCCTCCATCGCTCGCTCGCTCGCTCTTTCGTCCGCCCGGACCCCTCGGCGCCACTCTGGTTACCTCCGTCTGGCTGCGCCCAGCAGCGACGTCGGCAACATCATCAAGACGAAGTGGCTTGGAGGCAAAGTGCTTTTCAGTGCTTTTCTGTGCATCTGGCGTCTAGGTAGATAGCCGGATCTCCTAAACGTCAGACGCACAGAAAAGCACTGAAAAGCAGCTGCTGTTGGGGATCGCGGAGCATGAGCCAGTGGAGCGCGCTCAGGAAGGCAGGGAATAGGATCACGTGTGCTGGAGGATGAGGCAGCCTCAGCCTCCAGCACATGTGGTCCCATTCCCCGCCTTCCTGAGGACGTCACCAGCCTCACCAGCCATAAACCTCACCGCACATCACTGGGTCCCAAAGGTGCTCCTCCCCCCCCGCCCAAGAGGCAGCTGGACTTTCTTTGTTTTTCCTTGAAGATGTTATAAACTGAAAAAGCTTCTTGGATGAGAAGCGAAATGTCTTCAAAGCAAAACCAGAAAGTCAAGTTGCCTTTTGGACAACCAGGACCTGGATCAGAGGTGGGTTGCTCCCAGTTCATCCTGGATCGGGCAAACTGGTAGTAGCAGTGACGGGAGACTCTGCCCACCCATCCACCCATCGCACGTGTGGGAGCAAGCATGGGAGCACGCCTGAACTGGTAGTAAAAGAATTAGCAACCCACCTCTGATCTGGATGACTGAGAATCTCTGTCAGAGTGTGCACAATGGCACTACTTGAGACAACCCAGGAGCAATAACATCAAACAGAGGTTTGTAAGAATAAATAGTGGTTTATCTGTACAAAGGAATATACATACACATACTAGGCAAAGTCAAACAATCAGTAGCTACAGCACAGACAAACCCACGGAGAGAGAAATGCCCTCACAAGGCCTCTCTTATAATACAGCCTCTTAAAGACAAAACCATTTGTCTTTAAGTCCAGAATGCTTTTAGGGTCTCCTGCTTGGGCAGAGGGTTGAACTAGAAGACCTCCGAGGTCCCTTCCAACTGTGATATTCTGTATTTCATAGATGATGCTCCATCCACAAAGAAATCTGATTAGTGGCCACCTCAAAGGACATGCAGGAACAGGAGACCCTCAAGAGGGCTGTCATTCCCCTGAGCATCTTTTCATTAGAAAGGTAGTGATGGGAGCATGACTGGAATACAGTTCCCAGAAACCAAAAATAGGCCTTTCTTTGGGTCTGCAAGTTCCCTGAGAACTCCAACACAACTCTTTTTTTCCCCTTCATTTATAAGCCTTTAAGACGATTAGCCAAGGCCTTCGTCCGGTCCTCCCCATCAGCAAAACATGATCTCCTCTGCTATTTTTCACACTCTGTTCTTCCTCTCACAGGTTGAAAATTACAGATCTCGCTATACCTGGTACTTTCATAGTCTTAAAGCCAGATGACGTGGCGGAGATGAAGGTGAATATCAACATCACGGTTGCTGGCAAAAGGTGAGAGAGCACTTTGGGTCTTGGGCATGTCTAGTCCAACGGAAAGACCAGGCAGGGGTGATGTGATAGGAGTCTTTTGAGGGGCTCCTACTAAGACCAGGCGTTCGAGCCATCTTCCAAAGCACCAAAAGGGGAGAAACGACAGCTGGAAGCTAATCAAGGAGAGAAGCAACCTAGAAATAAGGAGAATTTCCTTGACGGTGAACCAGTGGAACAGACGTTGCTTTCGGAAGTTGTGGGGGCTCCAGCACGGGGGGTTTTCAAGGAGAGACTGGAGAGTCACTTGTCTGGAATGGTCTAGGGTCTCCTTCTTGAGCAGGGGGTTGGACTAGAAGACCTCTGTGGTCCCTTCCGACTGGGTTGTTCTATGTTCAAAAATGGAGTCAGTCTATAATGGCTTTGGGATATATATATTTTTTGGATTTATTCAGCCAACTTCCTTCCTTCTGGATGGTGGGAGGGAGGGAGGGAGGGATGGAAGGAAGAAAAAAGGTGGATGGTGGATGGAAAGAAGGGAGGGAAGGAGGAAAGAAGGAAGATGGATGGTGGAAGGATGGGAGGAAGGAAGGAAGGAAGGAAGGAAAGAAGGAAGGGAGGAAGATGAAGATGGATGGTGGAAGGACGGGAGAAAGGAAGGAAGGAAAGAAGGAAGGGAGGGAGGGAGGAAGATGGATGGTGGAAGGGAGGACGGGAGAAAGATGAATGGTGGAAGAGAGGAAGGGAGGAAGATGGATGGTGGAAGGGAGGAAGAGAGTAAGGAAGGGAGGGAGGAAGATGGAGGGAGGAAGGAAGGGAGGGAGGAAGATGGGGGGAGGAAGGAAGGAAGGAAGGAAGGGTGAAAGATGGATGGTGGAAGGGAGGAAGAGAGGAAGGAAGGGAGGGAGGAAGATGGATGGTGAAAGGAAGGAAGAACGTCAGTCCCAAAATAATCCCTTTTCTCCCCCGCCCTCTGTGCCAGCTTCATTGGTGGAGACATGAAGATCACTGTCTTTGGGGAAATGTATGCCGTGGTGACGATTTCAAAAAGCCCCAGTGGCAAATTGACCTTGAAGGTGACTTTGTGTAAAGTGAAAGTGATCTCCTGCAAAACCAACCTTCCCAGCAGGTGAGGTGAACTTGCAAGATGTGCCATATTGGAACAAGGGTTCTTATCAAACAAAATTAAGTTCTGTGGTGAAAAAAAATGTTACGTTCTACATTTAGGCAAGAAAAACCAAATGGACAGGTACAGGATAGGTCCGGGATGGCAAACCTATGGCATACATGCTTATGGCCCCTGCACGATGCTCCCCTGAACGGGTGGAGCAGCGCGGAATTCAGCCTTTTGTAAAGCCTTTTTTTGCCCTCCCCAGACTCCAGAGGCTTTATAGGAGCCTGGGGAGGGCGAAAAGAGCCTTCACCCCCTCTGGAGGCCCTCGGGATGTTTCAGGAACTTCTCTGAAGCCTCTGGAGAGCAAAAAACCAGGCCTATGGGCAAACGAACAAACTTCTGGTTTGCTCGTAGGGTCCTTTTTAGTCCTCCGGAGGCTTCAGGGACTCTAGAAAAGCTTGCAGAGAAGAGCAAGAAAGAGGATTAGGGGACTGGAGACTAAAACATATGAAGAACGGTTGCAGGAACTGGGTAGGTCTACATTATTAGAAAGAAGGACTAGGGGAGACATGATAGCAGTCTTCCAATATCTCAGGGGTTGCCACAAAGAAGAGGGAGTCAAGCTATTCTCCAAGGCACCTGAGGGCAGAACAAGAAGCAATGGGTGGAAACTAATCAAGGAGAGAAGCAACTTAGAACTGAGGAGAAACTTCCCCACAGTGAGGACAATTAATCAGTGGAACAGAAGTTGCCTCCAGAGGTTGTGAATGCCCCAACACTGGAAGTCTTTAAGAAGATGTTGGATAGCCATCTGTCTGGAATGGTATGTGGTCTCCTGTTTGAGTAGGGAGTTAGACCTCCAAGGTCCCTTCCAACTCAGTTATTCCCTCAAGATGGGAGGTTTGGGGAAAGTTAGCCTTGGGATCCAACCAAGAATTTTGTTGGCCTTCTGGAAAGATGTCAAAATGTGGCTGTGTAGCCTTACGTACGTAGGGGGACACAAGGGACGACACAACCATGGGTCTGAGTGGCCCCATTAGATGCCTCCCTCCCCCAACTGTTCTAGCAACTGCTAATCTCCTGTCTTGGCCTTATCACCATTGAGATGTTATAAGGTTGTTTTGATCATGTTAACCTTTTCACTCCTAAATTATTCCGCTTTTCCATTGTTTTGTTTGATTGATTAAATTGTAACACTGCCCAGTGCCCTCCCCAAGGACGATGGGCGATTAAGAAGGATGAAATATAATAAGTATAAATAAATAAATCTTCCAGTGGGTAAAAATTAATATGTCCCTTTTGGGAGAGGGGGCGGTCTAGAAGCGCAGTAAATAAATAAATAAATGAAGGATGAGGAAGGCATCAGGAACCATTGTCCAAAATGAAGAATGACAGCAAATAATTTCTAATTGCCAAAAAAAAGCAAATACTGGGTCGGGTAAGCAGAGGCATAGAATCAAAATCAGGCAAAGTATTAGTGCTGCTTTGTAAAGCCTTTGTAAGGCCACAACTGGAATCCTTCATCCAGTTTGGATCACCACATTACAAAAAAGATGTTGAGACTTTTGGAAAAAGTGCAGAGAAGAGCAGCTAAGAGGATTAAAGGCCCGGAGACTAAAACATAGATGAAGAACGGTTGCAGGATTTACATTTGACCAGTTTAGAGAAAAGAGGAATTAGAGGTGACATGGTAGCAATCTTCCACTATTTGAGGGGCTGCCACCAAGAAGGAGGGGGTCAAATTATTTTCCAAAGCACCTGAAGGCAGGACAAGTAGCAACAGATGGAAACTAACCAAGGAGAGAAGCAACCTGCAAATTAAGGAGAAACTTCCTGACAGTGAGAACAATTAACCAATGGAACAATTTGCCACCAGAAGTTGTGGTTGCTCCATCATTGGAGGTGTTTAAGAAGAAACTGACAGCCACCTGTCTGAAATGGTATGGGATTTCCTGCTTGAGCAGGGGGTTGGACTAGAAGACCTCCAAGGTCCCTTTGAACTCGGTTATTCTGCATTCTATATGAACACCACATTTATCACTACAAAAATGAGAAAGGGTCTGGCGGCTAAAAAATATGCAGAATGGTTGCAAGAAATGGTATGTCTAGCTCTGGCTTAATGAAGAGAAGGATTAGGGTTGACTTGATGGGGAACTTCCAATATTTGAGGGGCTGCTACAAAGAAGATGGAGGTCAACCCATTCTCCAAACCAACAGAAGGCAGGACAAGAAGCAACGGATGGAATGGAGAGAAGCAACCTAGAACTAAGAGAGTGAGGACAATTTAGCAGTGGGAGAAATTGCCATCAGAAATTGTGAATGCTCCAACACTGGAGGCTTTTAAGAAGAGATCGGACAGCCATTTGTCTGAAATTCTATAGGGTCTCCTGCTTGAGCAGGGGGTTAGACTAGAAGACCTCTGAGGTCCCTTCCAGCTCTATTCTGACTGATTGATTCTTTGATATTTGTGCCATCCGTCCCACACCAATTGAAACAGTGTTTAATTAATCCAGTCCATCAATCAGTAAATGGTTAGGTAATCTCTTTTTGGGAAAAACTAAAACAAAGACTCCCAGCTTTGAAATGAATAACAGGTAGGCTTCGACTTACAACAGTTCATTTAGTGACTGTTCAAAGTTACAGCCTGTTGTGGCCCAACAGCAGCCGGCTGAGCTGTTGGTGGAATCTGACAGCGATGACCATGATGGGTCTGCCCTGGAGGCTGAGGAAGACTCTGCGGGGTGCTCGGAGTCAGAGCAGGGACTAGAGAGGCCTGTTGGCCACCAGGTGGCGTCTGAGTCAGGGAGCAGTGAGGAGGAACAGAGGGAGGCTGTCCCTGACGTACGTATGCGTAGGGCTGCGAGGAGGAGGGAGCACCTTTGGAAAAAGGGTCACAGAAGGAAATAGGAAACAGGTGGCTCTGATTGGCCCCTCCCAGAGAGCTTACAGGTGGGGCGACGGGAGGGGAATTTGCAGGAAACAACAGTTTACTAATCCAGGTTTCTAAAGTTTGTAGAATTCCGTGAGTTCAAGTCTTGTTTTCATAGAGATAATATTCTGGGCTCCTAGCCAAGGGGTTGCTTATCTCCCTCCTTAGTCGTGGCAGACAGCCAAGCCGGCATCGGTATATATTAGAGGCCTGGGACAGAACACACTGCAAAAAGTGATTTATGACTGTTTTTCAGACTTACGACCATTGTGGCCCCCTCATGGTCAGATGATCAAAATTCAGATGATTGGCAACTGACTCATATTTATGACGGTTGCGGTGATCCCCTTTTGTGACCTTCTGACAAGCAAAGTCAATGGAGAAGCCAGATTTGCTTAACAACCGCGGGACTCACTTAAGAACTGCAGGGATTCCCTCAACTGTGGCCAGAAAGGTCCAAACTCACCGAACAACCGTCTCACTTAGCCACAGAAAGTTTGGAGTGAATTGTGGTCGTACTTGCCCTTCATCATTTCTTGCTTTCGCTTGCCTTCTCTTTCAGCATGCTTCCCAAGATAGTGAATAAGTTTTTGGATTCTACGCTCGGGAAAGTCATGCCTGGTGTGGTGAGTCTGGGGGATTTAAGGTGGTTGAATCGTGGGCCTGGGAGGATTGGGTGTATTTGTGTGGGGTGTGTGTGTGACCAGGATCTTGGAGGGGACTTCTTGGAGTCTACCTGTCCCAAAGGTTGGCCAGGAAGAACACACTTCAGATCCCACCTAGGAATTTCAGGCGCGTACACCTAGACCAGGGATGGCGAACCTTTTTCTTTTTATTTATTTATTTATTAAATATTTTATTAACAAACATATAAAATACACACACACAAAACTTAGGCGTAAAACACATTTACACAATGCAATAAAAACAGGAGCTTCCTGTTCTTTCTAGTAGCAATTATCTATCGATAGCGCTCACTTTATATTATTTCCCATTCAATTGTATTTCATTTGAGTTTCCACCATTCATAACTCTCTTGTTTTACTCATAACTATTATTTTTGAGTTTTGTTACATTCCTTCATTGATTCTTGTTTCTTTCCTCCATCCACCTATACCATTTATCCCATATCTGGTAGAATTCTGATTCTTCTTTTCCTTGAATATTGGGAGACTCAATGAGTTTTAGGGGAGATTTCAGTGCCCATCGCCTCCCAATGCTGGCTTGATGCTAGTTTGCTGGCTGATGGGATGGTGGGCACAGAGGTTGCATGGGGGCAGAGAGGGCAGGCGCTAAGGCTGTTTACAAGGTAGGTTTTGCCCCCCCCCCCATTGTCCCTGCCTGCCCCCCCCATCCCCGACAATGAAGTCTCAAGGTCCCGTTTGATGCCTGGAATCTCCTGTTCTTGTCCATGTTTCCTTTTTCCCTCCCTTGCCTTCCAGTTGTGCCCAGCAGCCGACATGATGATGGAAAAAACAATGTTAGCATTTGAAGTAGTACTGGGTGAGTGTCTTTGTTTTCATCCCCGACTTAAACCTCTAAACAGCAAACAGACCTTTACTGAGAAAGGTGTAGTTTATTAGCGATCAAGTGTACTGTAGGAGTATAAAGCCGGAACTGAAAATCACGCACCAAAATCCCTACGTCCTATACTTCCTTCCCTAAACTGTCTCTCCTTGCCCATCCCAATATAACCAATCAGGTTCAGGCAAGATGTTTTCATAATGGTCAGCCCAAGCTGACCATTGGTATGCGCCCTCCCTCCTCCTTCTAGCTGGGTGACCTTGAGCCAGCGTCTCAAGGAGATACAGCTCTTACTTTCATTTCCCCAAGCAGTTCCTGGGGAAATGAAAGTAACTGGCTCTAACTCAGAGGCTGCCACAAAGAAGAGGGAGTCAAACTATTCTTCAAAGCACCTGAGGGTAGGACAAGAAGCAATGGGTGGAAACTAATCAAGGAGAGAAGCAACTTAAAACTGAGGAGAAATTTCCTGGCAGTTGGAACAATTAATCAGTGGAACAACTTGCCTCCAGAAGTTGTGAATGCTCCAACACTGGGAGTTTTTAAGAAGAGATTGGACAACGATTTGTCTGAAATGGTATAGGGTTTCCTGCCTAGGCAAGAGGTTGGACGAGAAGACCTCCAAGGTCCTATCCAACTCTGGATAGGTAAGAGCCTTCTGTGTGCCTTCAGTGTTTAATCACACCGGCCACATGACCACAGAGATGTCTTCGGACAGTGCTGGCTCTTCGGCTTTGAAATAGAGATGAGCACTGCCCCCTAGAGTCAGGAACAAGTAGCACAAATATGCGAGGGGAACCTTTATCTTTATTAATTAAAAAAATGCAGTAAACTGTGATAAATATGTTGGTGTAGTTATATGATACAAGGTGCATTGAAGGGTTAACATGCACAGATTAGTATGGGGTCCCTATGCCCATCAGGCCCATGTGTTAAGACAGCCCTGGGTTGTCCCACCTCTCAGTTGAAATAACAGTCAATTTTAGGGAGGTTGGATAAGAAATCCAGAAGAAAAATTCCAAGCAGCATCTTCCTAAACTTTAGAGATGCTGGCTTATTGACTTGATGGCCAGAGGTTGAAATGTTTTCTTGAACGAAAAATCAGAGAGTCAGTAAATGAGAATCTTTTTCCCAAAACTGAAATGAGAGCCGGATCTCGGAATGCTGTGCATGGCATCCTTCCAAGTTTCTCCACATTTCTCCACTGGACAACACAACTCGGTTGCATGTAACCTTGCAACTCCCAATTTGTAGCTCCCAAGATCTCACTGGCAGGAATAGTGTCTCCTGGAAAGCCCAGTAGTTACAGCTGGTTGGAGAAACTGCTGGAAGAAGCCATATTTTAATGCATCGTGGGGACACAATTTCTGTATCTTTCATAGCCAAGAAACCTATTGGGATTATTGGATATATTTCGTATGAAGTCTCAGGAAAACCAGTTGTCTACACAAGTTACATCAACATTCATCTCAAGGTAAGAGTGGTTGGCTATATGTGTGTGTGTGTGTGTGTGCATGTGTGTGTATACACTGGTCTTGTTATATTCAGGTCTTTTCCTGTGTAAGATTGAGATTGTCTTGGCAACGTTTTGGCGAGGTCCCACTTGCCATCTTCAGGCTGGTGTTTTCGGCTTCGTGCTTGTGCGAGTCAAGCGTAGTCGGAGCTGCCGTCTCTCTATAAATCTTGGTGCGGTGTGTGTGGAGTGCTGGCTTTGTTGCTGTGAGTGGGTTGATTGGCTGTGTAGTTGCATCCTGATTAATAGGTGGAGTTGATGTTTGTAGATTGGTCGGCTGTTTCATATCATCCTGTGTCGTTGAGGTGCTGGCTGTGTATCCGTTGTTCTTTTGTGTTGGTACGACCTGGGTGGGGGTGGGACTCATTTGTTGACTAAGGCTGTCAACAATATATATGTGGGGCACTAATTTTGAGGACCTAAGAATATCATCTCCCCAATCAGGTCAACCAGCTGTTCTAAAAGGTCAGTGGTTACTTCACCCTGCTAGAAAGAAATGACATAGAATAGAGTAGAAAATAAAGAATTGAACAGAAAACAAAGAATAGAATAGAATAGAAAATAAAGAATAGAATAGAACAGAACAGAATAGAATAGAATAGAATAGAATAGAATAGAATAGAATAGAATTCTTTATTGGCCAAGTGTGATTGGACACACAAGGAATTTGTCTCTGGTACAGATGCTCTCACTATACATAAATGGACAAGATATATTCGTCAAGAATCATAAGGTACAACACTTAATGATAGTCACAGGGTACAAATAAGCAATCAGGAAACAATATCAATATAAATCGTAAGGATACAAGCAACAAAGTCCTGCAGTAGAAGAGATTGGACCACCATTTGTCTGGAATGGTATAGGGTTTCTTGCCTAAGCAGAGGGTTGGACTAGAAGACCTTGAAGGTCCCTTCCAACTCTTGTTATTCTATTCTATTCTGTTCTGTTGTAAAGTCAACTTTCTAAGGCTACTTCCAATTGCTATACAACACAAAGAGTTCTTCACTAGCTTGGCATGGGGATTGACATCAGCTACTAACTCTTCACAACTCTTCCTTTCCATAGTTGGGCATGGCCTTCTGTCCTTCTCAAAGGGTCAGGGTAAATGGAGTCAGCTGGGCCTCCTGTATCTACAAAGTGCTATTGCATAAGCCTCTTGAGCTTCCAATGGAAGTGTGGTTGGATGGGAAGACTAGAGGATCTAGGACTAGAAGACCTCCAAGGTCCCTTCCAACCCTGTTTATTCTATTGTATTCCATTCTATTCTATTCTGTTCTGTTCTATTCCATTCCATTCCATTGTATTCTATTCCATTCCATTCCATTCTTATTCCTAATGCTATTCTATTCCATCCAATCCCATCCCATCCCATTCTTTATTCTCTATTCCATTCCATTCTATTCTTATTCCTAATGCTATTCTATTCTATTCTATTCTATTCTATTTGTTCTTTATTCTATTCTATTCTATTCTATTCTATTCTGTGAATTTAATGCCAAGTAACTCAATCCCTTTCTTGGATGGGACAGATGTTTGTGCGGGTAAGATTATCACTCCCGCTGTCAAGCAAAACCAAGCATTTAATAGTGATTGCCATACCATGTGCATGAATCACACAAGTGGCAAGAAAATCGGGGCAGTCAGGCATAACACAGGTTATGTAGACAGTAAACACAGGGTCAATCAAAATGGACTCAAATGTCTATACACCAATGCACAGAGTATGAGGAATAAACAGGGCGAATTAGAAATTCAAGTAGAAGAAGGCAGATACGATATTATTGCCATTACAGAAACTTGGTGGGATGAAACCGACAAATGGAACATACAGCTAGAAGGATTTAAATTATTTAAAAGAAATAGACCAAATAAAAGAGGAGGTGGAGTTGCACTACATATAAGAAATAATTACCTCTCTACAGAAATAGAGCACAACAATGATGAGAACAATCTTGAATGCATTTGGGTCAATATCAAAGGTTGTGGGGGAAATGACATTGCCCTAGGTCTATACTACAGGCCACCCAACCAAGCAGAGGAAGTAGATGAACTTTTTGTTAGTCAGCTAACTAAGGTATGTGGGAAGCACACCACAATAGTAGTGGGGGATTTTAACTACCCTGACATCAACTGGGAAACAAACTCTGCACCAAGTGGAAGATCCAACAGGTTCCTAAAAAACCTAGCAGACAACTTTGTTTTCCAAAAAGTAGAGATGGGAACAAGAGGATCAGCCATATTGGACTTAATTCTCACTAACAGAGAGGAAATGATAGAAGGTGTTGAAGTTATAGGAACCCTGGGGGCAAGTGACCATGCAATATTGGAATTCAATATTATGCAAACACAAGTAGTAGAACAAAGTGAAACTAGAGTCTTGGACTTTAAGAGAGCTAATTTCAATAAACTTAGAGAGAGCTTGGGAAAAATTCCATGGATGAGAATCCTCAATAATAATAAATAATAATAAAATTTTATTTGTTAGCCGCACCCTCTCCCGAAGGACTCGGGACGGCGTACAATAAAAACATATAAAATACAAATATGGACAATACATACACAAAATATAGACGTATACGTGGAGGAGGTAGACAGATGAATGGAAACAATTAAAATCGCAGTTTAAAATCCCCTAAATAAAATTACAAAATTAAAAACCTGTCAGGAGCGATATGATCAGACTATGGTTGAGCCAGGCCAGCTACTTGGAATAGGTGGGTCTTGAGCTTTACACGGAAGGCGCGGAGGTCAGAGGTAGTCCTAATATCCGGAGGGAGGTCATTCCACAGGGCTGGGCCCGCCACAGAGAAGGCTCTGCTCCTAGGCGCCGCCTCTCGACACTGTCTGGTGGACGGCACCTGGAGAAGTCCCTCTCTGTGCGAGCGAATTGGTCGCAGGGATGTATGGGGCAGGATACGATCCCGCAGGTAACTAGGTCCTGAGCCATGGAGCGCTTTAAAGATCGTTATCAAGACCTTGAAACGCACCCGATAGACCACAGGAAGCCAGTGCAGCTCGCGCAGGAAAGGTGTCACATGGGAGTACCTTGTACTCCCCATAATTACTCAAGGGGGAAACAACTCAAGAAGCTTGGGAAATTTTGAAAAATGAGATTACAAAAGCCCAGTCTAGCACAATACCAATGAAGAAGAAAAATAACAGCTCCCAAAAGAAACCAGCATGGCTGCATAAGGAACTCTCTGACAAATTGAAAGACAAAAAATGTAAGTATAAAAAGTGGAAAGGGCAGGGACATAACTAAGGCAGAATATAAGCAAATAGCCCGAGCCTGTAAAGATGAAGTAAGGAAAGCTAAGGCTCACAATGAAGAAAGGCTTGCCACAAATGTAAAAATAACAAAAAAAGCTTCTTCCAACATGTTAAAAACAAGAAAAAAGTTAAGGAAACAATTGGTCCATTGCTGGGAGAGAGTGGCAAGAAGGTGACAAACAACAGGCAGAACTATATAATTCATGTTTTGCATCTGTCTTTACACAAAGGGATAAAACAGTCAATCCTATCAAAAATAGCACCACAAAAATCAGATTTGGAACACAAGTTGAAATAGGGAAGAAAATGGTAAGTGAGCACCTGTCTACCCTAGACGAGTTCAAATCACCAGGACCGGATGGATTACAACCCAGGGTTCTGAAGGAACTGGCAGATGAGATCTCAGAACCACTGAACTATATCCTTCCGAGGTCCTGGAGCACTGGGGAACTACCAGAGGACTGGAAAAGAGCTGATGTGGTTCCCATCTTCAAAAAAGAGAAAAAAAAACAGATCCAGGAAACTACAGACCTATCAGCTTGACCTCAATACCAGGAAAGATTCTGGAAAAGAAAATCAAGCAACGAATTAGCGAACACATAGAAGTAAATAAAGTAATATCCAAAAGCCAACATGGGTTTGTCAAAAACAGATCATGCCAGACTAATCTTATTGCATTCTTTGACAAAGTGACAAAATTAGTGGGCCAGAGGAATGCAGTCAATATAGTTTAGTTGGACTTCAGTAAGGCATTTGATAAGGTAGACCATAACCTACTACTAGATAAAGTAGAAGAATGTGGGTTGGACAACATCACCACCAGATGGATTCGTAACTGGCTGACCAACCACACTCAACGTGTAGTCCTCAATGGAACTGCATCTACATGGAGGGAAGTATGCAGTGGAGTACCCCAAGGCTCTGTTTTAGGCCCAGGACTCTTCAACATCTTCATCAATGATTTGGATGAGGGAATAAATACAATACAATACAATAGTAGAGTTGGAAGGGACTGTGGAGGTCTTCTAGTCCAACCCCCTGCCTAGGCAGGAAACCCTATATCGTTTCAGACAGATGGCTATCCAACATCTTCTTAAAGACTTCCAATGGGGAACTTATCAAATTTGCAGATGACACCAAGCTGGCAGGAATAGCCAACACTCCAGAAGATAGGCTTAAGATACAGAAGGATCTTGACAAACTTGAACATTGGGCACTATCTAATAAAATGAAATTCAATGGTGAAAAGAGTCAGGTTCTACATTTAGGCAAGAAAAACGAAATGCACAGGTACAGTATAGGTGGTACCTTGCTCAACAGTAGTAACTGTGAAAGGGATCTTGGAGTCCTAGTGGACAACCATTTAAATGGGAGCCAGCCGTGTGCAGCAGCTGCCAAAAAATAGTTCTAGGCTGCATCAACAGAGGGATAGAATCAAGATCAGGTGAAGGGTTAATGCCACTTTATAATGTTTTGGTAAGGCCACACTTGGAATATTTGCATTCAGTTTTGGTCGCCACGATGTAAAAAAGATGTGGAGACTCTAGAAAGAGTGCAGAGAAGAGCAACAAAGAGGATTAGGGGACTGGAGACTAAAACATATGAAGAACGGTTGCAGGAACTGGGTATGACTAGTCTAATAGAAAGAAGGACTAGGGGAGACATGATAGCAGTCTTCCAATATCTCAGGGGTTGCCACAAAGAAGAGGGAGTCAAACTATTCTCCAAGGCACCTGAGGGTAGAACAAGAAGCAATGAGTGGAAACTAATCAAGGAGAGAAGCAACCTGGAACTGAGGAGAAATTTCCTAATGGTTAAAACAATTAATCAGTGGAACAGCTTGCCTCCAGAAGTTGTGAATGCCCCAACACTGGACGTTTTAAAGAAGATGTTGGATAGCCATTGGTCTGAAATGGTATAGGGTTTCCTGCCTAGGCAGGGGGTTGGACTAGAAGACCTCCAAGGTCCCTTCCAACTCTGCTATTGTATTGTATTCCATTCCATTCCATTCTTTATTCTCTATTCCATTCCATTCCATTCTTATTCCTAATGCTATTCTATTCTATTCTATTCTATTTGTTCTTTATTCTATTCTGTTCTTTATTCTCCAGTCCATTCCATTCTATTCTTATTCCTAATGCTATTCTATTTTATTCTATTCTATTCTATTTGTTCTTTATTCTATTCTATTCTTTATTCTCCATTCCATTCCATTCCATTCTTATTCTTAATTCTATTCTATTCTATTCTATTCATTCTATTCTATTCTTTGTTCTTTATTCTATCTGTTCTTTATTCTTTCTATTCCATTCTTATTTGAAATTCTATTCTTTATTTTCTATTCTATTCTTTATTTTCTATTTTTTATATTCTATTCTATTCTTTATTTTCCATTCTATTCTATCCTATTCTATCCTTTATTTTCTATTTTATTCTTTATTCTCTATTCCATTCCATTCCATTCTATTTTTATTCCCTATTCTATTCTATTCTCGGAAACTTGGGAGCCAGTAGATCCAAGGACTAGGTCAAATGTCCAGTACCCAGAGCTGATGTTGCAAGACCATGTCTCCAAACTCCAAACTCCAAACCTTGCTTTGCAACAGCAACAAACAGAATGATGGAAAGAATGAGATTCTGGCTTCTTTCCAGCCGTGAAGGAAGCATTGCAGGCTTTGGTGGGGGGTGGAGGGCAGGAGCCCAGAATAAAATTGAACGTAGAGATCCGATGTCCAAATTGGGGATGGCCCCTGCACCCTATGTTTCCTTTGGGGCAAGTTTTACTTGCTTTTGAAATGATGACGAAGCTGGTATTGATGCTTCCTTTTCTAGATCGTAATAGAAAAGAAAAATGGAGAAATGGTACCGTTGAAATGTGATCCCCTCCCCGACGACCTGCCCCCCCGCAAAGAAAAGATGTCTGCAGTCTACCTGCCTGCGAGTGCTCTCAACGGTGTCCTGCTCTTGATCCAGCCCCTTCTCAACACCGTTCTTACCAAAGTGAAGGTGAGGGAACATTCCTGAAATCTGGAGGGAGAAGCCACCTTGGATTCGTTGATACCTGATGGTCCTCTCTTAGGTTGAGTCTTAGCTTGGGCTATGGGAGGTAAAACCAAAAAGCGGGGGGGGGGGAGGAAGGAAGGAACAGAGGGAGAGAGGGATGAAGGAAGTTTGATCTTCAGGAAGGAAGGAAGGAAGGAGGGAAGGAGAGGGGAGGAACAGCGGAAGGAAGGAACAGAGGGAGGGAGGGAGGAAGGAAGTCTGAACTTCAGGAGGGAAGGAAGGAAAGAACAGAGGGAGGGAGGGATGAAAGAAGGAAGTTTGATCTTCAGGAGGGAGGGAAGGAAGGAGTGGGGAGGAAGGAAGGAACAGAGGGAGGGAGGGATGAAGGAAGTAAATTTGATCTTCAGGAGGAAAGGAAGGAAGAGAGGCATGAAGAAAGAGGGAGGGAGGGATGAAAGAAAGAAGTTTGATCTTCAAGAGGGAAGGAAGGAAAGAACAGAGGGAGAAAGGGATGAAAAAAGGAAGTTTGTTCTTCATGAGGGAAGGAAGGAAGGAGTGGGGAGGAAGGAAGGAACAGAGGGAGGGAGAGATGAAGTAAGTAAGTTTGATCTTCAGGAGGGGAGGAAGGAAGAGAGGAATGAAGAAGGAGGGAGGGTTGAAAGAAAGACGTTTGATCTTCAGGAGAGAAGGAAGGAAAGAAAGAGGGAGGGAAGGAAGGAGAGAGAAGTGGAAGGAACGAGGGAGGGAGGGATGAAGGAAGGATGTTTGATCTTTAGGAGAGATTGAAGTTAGGAAAGAAAGAAAGAGGAAGGGAGGAAGGATTCAGAGAGAAGAATGTGGAAGCTTCTGCATCCAAACCTTCTCGGGACTCAGCCCAGAGTGGTCCATGGATTGTAGATTCTAGAGATGAAGAAATAAGCCCCAGCAGCTGAGAGAGATTAGGGCTGGGGTCTCCAACCTTGGCAATGTTAAGCCTTGGGGAGGACCAGGCCTTCTTGGGAAAGACTTTGGGTGGGGAAGAGATAACCGGACATTCCGGATGGGATCCTGATTCCAGTTGTGAAATCTCTCCCCAGCCGGATCCATTTCCACCCTGGTGGGACTCTGAAATGGAGGTTTCCCCTTTACTTACAGCACTTTGTTTAGTGACCAGGCACAGTAAATTTTTGGCTGTTTTCCACACTTACGACCGTTGCAGCCTCCCAATGGTCACGAGGTCCAAATTTGAATGCTTGGCCACTGACTCACCCTTACGACCGTCACAGCATCCCGGGGTGGGTGGTGGTGTCACGTGATTTCCCCTTTGGTGACCTTCTGACAAGCAAAGTCCAGGGGGAAGCCAGGTGCACTTAACGACCGTGTGACTAACTTAACAACTGCGGCGGTTCGCTTAACGGCGGCGACAACAAAGATCACAGAAAGGGCAAAACTAATTTAACAAATGGTTCATTAGCCACGCAAATTTTGGGCTGAATTGTGGTCGTAAGTCGAAGACCACGTAGCAGCGTGTCCTTCCCAAACCCAGAAAGGAATGGTTGCATTGGTGATACCTACTTATCTGGCGATAATTAGATAATAGATTCAGGGTTGATTTCTGTGGGAAAGGAACCTTGCCTTCCATGGGGGTGTAAAGTCCTTGCTTGCCATTCTTGGCTCATTTTTGCTATTCATGTATTTATCTCCCTTTTTTCTTTTTCCTTTTTGTTAGGGCTCCGTTCCAACCTCTGACCAGCTCAAGAAAATATTGCCAAATGTAAGCTTGGGGTGATGTTGTGTTGGGAGAAACGCCCTTCTGGTTTAGCTCTAAGTGGGGAAAAAGACTCTGGAGACACGGAGGCTGCTTGGAAAGGTGGTTTAATGGTGGACAGGATCACGTGGCTTGAGCTTTTGAAAGGAAAAGGGGGATCAGAGGCTTCCAGATGTTGGGAGAAGAAGAAAAGAGAAGCAGAGAGGCTGAAAGTCCCTGGTTTTATGCCCTCTCTGGCCTTTGATCTTGTCTTCTGATGGGTTGTCAGACTCCCAGGGGGCCATGCAAGGGCAACTCTCCAGGCTGTGCTTTGAGTCCAGGTTTGGTTGAGCTTCTTCCCAGGTGCCAGGTGGGGTGAGATGGGTAAAGGGCTAATGCTATCATCCCTTGGTCCCATCACCCTGGAGCGGAAGGGGGGGAGATCTTTGTTATGTAGACTAGACTGGCTCAGGCCTTTTAATGGCCCATTGACAAAGGTGGGGGCTATTAAGAGCGAGTCTGTTTCCTGCCTCAAAACATGTTTTTCCATTTCTGATCCAGGGAAATGATAATATTCTGCCTTTTCAATATTTCCCAGGGTGTTTCATTTTTCTGGGAGAGGGGTGGGCTTTAACTTCCCACAGTTGCTTAGCTCTCCAGGAAGTCGTCCTCAGAAGGGTGAAAATTTCTCTTTGTTGGAGCAGCTGAAATGTTCCCTGGGCAGATGCTGATCTGATCTGATCTGAGCCAGGATTCCTGAAGCAGAAGTTATTGCTAGAACAAGGAGGGGGTGACTTTTATGGGAAATATAGGGAGAGATAGAGGTTCTTCTGGAGTCATGACTCAGGAGGAGGAAGAGGAGGATGTCAGAGTTTGTTGCATAAATTCAGATCCAGAAAGCACAGACAGATAACTGATGCAGCTGGGTTCATTCACTTCTTTAATACACCTAAGAATAGGTGGCTAAATGTACAATCCCAACAGGTGGTTCTTCCAAGGAAACACAAGGCAGGAGAGTCACAGAAAACACAAGCAGTTGGCTTCATTCCAGCAGACAAGCCCAGGCAGCCTGCTAAGTTTACTTCTCAGAGCAGCAGACTGCTCAAGTTTCTGTTTCAATTCTCTGCACAGGCTCAGATCTGTTTAAGCTCCCCTTGGCTGACTTAGTTGCCGTGCCTATTCATTGGCTGACCTTGTTCCCATGTCTCTCCCAGTCATGAATATTTTAACAGAAAAGGAGGAGGAGGAGGAGGAGGATGAAAAGGAAAACTTTGGGGTCTTGGTGCTCACTGAAAATGGTTCATGATCCAACTGGGTGTCATCCTCAGGGGTGGGATTCAGCTGGTTTGCACCGGTTTGGGAGAACCGGATGTTAATTTTGCATCTGGTTTGCTGGACTGGTTGTTGAAAGGACCAGCTAGCCCCTCCCACCCTGCCCCTCCCCTCCCCTCCCAGGAGTCTCCACGTGGCCCATTCATCATACCAGGTGAGTAATGGGGCCTGCGTGGAGGTTCTGGGAGGGCGAGAAACGGGCCCCCCAGAATCCCGGAAACGGGCCTGTTTCCAGCCTCCAGAGGGCCTCTGGAACCAGGGGAGGGCAAACCCCCCCACCCTGCCATGGTGCAGGAGGCTCAGTGGGCCACGCCCACCATGGCCACACCCAGCCAGCAACCAGGCAGAGAACTGGTTACTAACATTTTTCAATCCCACCCCTGGCTAGAATGGAGTGAGATTTGCAGAGAGGAGGAGGAGGAGGAGGAGGAGGAGGAGGAAGACCGTGAGGCTTGGTTGTTTTCTTGCAGACGTTTCATTGCCCAACTAGGTATCAGTGCTAGAAGGGAGAAGGGTTTGTGGAGGAGGTGGGGGGAGGAGGAGGAGGAGAACTGAGGTCCTTGGTGCTCTCTGAGCTTGGTTGTTTCCTTGCAGGTGTTTCATGATTTGAGTAGGGAAGACAGTTCCCGGAGCAGGAGACAGATCACTCTTCCTAAGCCCTGGCTCTTTTATGCTTATTCAAAAGACCTTTGCTTGACTTTTAAAAGCCTCCTCCTCCTCCTTCTCCCACTCCTCCTCCTCCTCCTCCTCCTCCTCCTCCTCCTCCTCCTCCTCCTCCTCCTCCTCCTCCTCCTCCTCCCCTCCTCCTCCTCCTCCTCCTCCTCCTCCTTCACCCAAGGGCTTCAGGAAGGATGAGTGTCAGAAGCGAGGTGGGAGGATGAGGCAGTGAATTGAGGCAGGGCGACAAAACACGTAAAGCTTCCCTTTCTTATGTGGTCTTTATTCATGGCCTGCTTTTAAATGTGTGTGTTCCCCCCTCCCCCCATTTTATCCAGGTCGGCCTGCCTGCTGGGAAAAAGATGAAAATCCAAATATCTCACACAGGCAGCCCCACGGTCAGCGTGTCGGCTTCCGCCAGCTCCTTAACCACCTACATTGAGGCTTCCTTCTTGGATGTGAAAGGTGGCAAGAAACTCCTGTCTATCAAGATGGTAACATCTTCCTTCCCTCTTTTTCTGGAGACCAAAAGTCTTGGCCTGTTCAGGCATCCTCCCCTCCCCCAAATAATCTTTACGTGATGAAACTCTGGTTCAGGCAGAGGAAAGGGATGAAGTGTGACCCCAGTTTAGAATCCATTCAAAGGCCCCTTGGTCATCACAATGTAAAAAAAGATGTGGAGACTCTGGAAAGAGGGCAGAGAAGAACAACCAAGAGGATGAGGGGACTGGGCCTGGCTAGTCTAGTGAAGGACCAGAGGAGACAGGAGAGCAGTCTTCCAATATCTCAGAGGTTGCCACAAAGAAGAGGGAGCCAAGCTATTGTCCAAAGCACCTGAGGGCAGGACAAAAAGCAATGGGTGGAAACTAATCAAGGAGAGAAGCAATTTAGAACTGAGGAGAAACTTCTGGACAGTGAGAACAATGAATCAGTGGAACAAAGTTGCCTCCAGAAGTTGTGAATGCTCCAACATTGGAAATTTTTAAGAAGAGATTGGACAACCATTTATCTGAAGTGGTGTAGGGTTTCCTGTCTAGGCAGGGGGTTGGACTAGAAGACCTCCAAGGTCCCTTCCAACTCTGTTCTTCTATTCTATTCAACCTCTCCATCAAAGCTGCACCATGGAGACCTTCAGATGCCTACAGAGATAATTAGGGAGCATCTATTTAACTCTTCCCACCTTCAGGCCCCCCAAGGTACCTTCCCAGTCTGGAGGAACTGAGTCCACAACTCCAGAAGTAACCAGCCAGGATGGCCAGGGGCTTGTGTAGTAGGGAAGTACTTCCCAAAGTTCTTGGCAATCCTAACGCCTGAACATAAAATACCCTTGAGGAGGTTTAAGGCCTGAAAAGTGTGGAACGTAGAACGCTAACCAAGAGCCTGGGAACGCATCTAAATCCACAGCGATGGGGGGGGGAGGGGGGAGGAGGATGATTTGAAAATGCAGATGTGGAGAAATGTTAGATGGGCTTAATAAAACATCTGCTACAATGAGAATTCGGTCCTGAGGGCAGAGGAGAACTCTTCTACTTTAGAGCAACTTTAGAGGAAGAAAGAAAGGTGAGAAAGAGGGAGGGAAGAAGAAGGGAAGGAAGGAAGAAGGGAAAGTGGGAGGGAAGGAAGAAAGGAGAAGAGGAAGGAAGAAGGAAAAAGGGAAGGAGGGAGGGAGGGAGAAGGGAAAGTGGAAAGGAGGAAGGAAGGAAGAGAAAAAGGGAAACACAAGGAAGGAAGGATGGAAGGAAGGAGAAGAGGTAGGAAGTAAAAGGGATGGAGAGAAGAAGGAAGGAAGAGGAAGGAAGGAAGGAAGAAGGGCAGGTGAAAGGGAGGAGAGGGGAAGGAAGAAGGCAGAAGGCAGAAGGGAAAGTGGGAAGGAAGGAAAGGAGGAAGAAAGGAAGGTGAGAAGGAAGGACAGAAGGAAGGAAGGAAAATGTAATACTCATCCTGGACCGAAAACCTTGTCAGGCCTAAGAGGCCCTCTGCTCTCTCCCTCTTCTTCCTCTTTTCAACTCTAGAAGCACGAATGCAGCATGGTTCTGGTCACTGAGAAGGAGCACCTGGCCATCAACCTGAAAGCCGGATCTTGCAAGTAGGCAACCTTCTTGCTCTGAAGAGCCCAGCGGAAGGAGGGGGCCTTGGGGTCTCCTCCAAGCTCTGGGCTGCTTTCCAAAAGGAGCCCAAAGGATACCCCCAAACATGGGGTGGGTTTTTTTGGGAAAGATTATGGTCTCTCCTGTGGAGGAAGGAATGGATTCCACTGGGGAAACCAAGTACAGCAAGTACATTATGGGCAGAGGGTGGGTGGGTGGGTGGGTGGGTGGGTGGGGGGAGTGTCAATCTCTGGGGAATGTCAGAGTTTCATGCAAAGAAGATCACCCCCACCCAAAATCAAACTAGGGTGGGAATGGAAGAGAAAACCAAAGAGTTGATCTTTAGGTTTTTCATTTTTTGGGATAAAGAATAAGATGTTTTTAGGAAATAACTTCCTCCCCCTCCCTCCCTCCCTCCTTCCTTTCCTTCCCCTTCCCCTCTCGCTCCCCTTCTCTCTCCCTTTTCTTCCTTCCTTCCTTCCTTCCTTCCTTCCTTCCTTCCTCCCCTTCCCTTCCTTCCCCTTCATTCCTTCCCTCCCCCCTCCTTCCCTCCTTCCCTTTCCTTCCCTCCCCATCTCCAACACCTACTCTCTCCTTTCCCCTTCCTTCCTTCTTCCCTCCCTCCCTCCCCTCTCCTTTCCCCTTCTTTCCTTCCTCTCTTCCCTTCCCCTCTCCCTTCCTGTCCCCTCCTCTCTCTTTTCCCTCTCCTCCTCTCCCTCCTCTTCCCCTCTCCCTTCCCCTCCCTTCCATCCCTCTCTCTCTTTCCATCTTCTCAATCTTTTGGGGAATTTAGGAGAGTCAAATCAAAAGGACAACCCAATCATGGGAACTTTCCATGTTTTGAAAGCCCACAGAGGGAGGGGGGCACACAGGAGTTCATTCAAAGGTCTGGCTGTGGGCACGTAAATTCCCGAGGGGGCTTCTTCCTTCACGCCCTTCTGGCTGCCATCTTGACTTTTGTTGACCCTGATTTTCCGACCTCTCTGGAAGTGAATCCATGCTGGTTTGTCAGCAGCTGGGAAAAAGATAGTGAGGCCACCGAGGTGGACGAGGTAAAATCACATATCACAGATAGATTCTCTCCTCTCCTTCTTCTCTTTACAGGACTGTGGAGCTTTCTTCCCCGGGTGGAGATGTAAGCTTGAAGCTATTTAAGATACTGTGGGGGGGAGGGGGGGTGTCACACCTTTAAGATGGTCTTCTCCCAAATATTGGACATTGCAAAGAGGTATTGCAAGCATCCGTTGCAGAGCTGGGAATTGTGGAGGAGAGCCAGGTCCTAGCTTGGATGGAAATAATATCTATTTTTTTTAATTTTTTTCAAAGAGTAAACAGCTTTTTGGATGCCAAAATTCCCTTTTTTGGGGGGGAGGGGAGACCAGATTTTCTACTCCCATTCTAGTCTCCTCACCACCAGTCTTGGGGATTTTCTTTATGTTCTCTTGCTCCGATTTTGACTTGTTCCTTCTTGCTGTTGTAGGTAACAGCAGCAACGAAATACACAGAAACCATTATGGAACATCATGTGACACATTGCAATGGTAAGTTTTGGTCTTTGGAAGTCAAATTTTGGTAGCTCCTCTATCTGGGGAAAAGTATAAAGACTACGTCAAAGCATTTGGATTATCAGCTGTTCAGCTTTAAATGGGAGGAGTGTCAGGTAATGAGGATTTCATAGCTGCCAGCTGATGTAAGGTTGTAAGCTGTAAACTATAAGCTGATGCAACGAGGATGATTCAACATTACATGTATCACCTATTTAAGACTCTGGTGGGGTCCACACAGGTCATTTACCCTTTTAAGAGGTGTCTATATATAGGTGGCCATTTGAGGGTGTTTCTTTCTCTTGTCCTATATCTCATTTCTCTCCTTGTGTCCGTAGCTGAGTGGTAAGGGATTTATCTACCGTGTGTATGTCTGTATATATGTATATATAAATCACTATTAATTGTCTAAAGGCTCTGTGTGCTGTGTGCTGTGCTTTGCTCCTGGGTTTA
Source organism: Natrix helvetica (assembly GCF_964273705.1). Taxonomy (NCBI): domain Eukaryota; kingdom Metazoa; phylum Chordata; class Lepidosauria; order Squamata; family Natricidae; genus Natrix; species Natrix helvetica. Next base: position 176,849,652 of record NC_138549.1, read on the forward strand.
TTTCAAAATAATAGTCACTGAAGCTATGGTGGAATAATGAGTGATTTTTATAATATTGAAGGGCAATGCCTAGGAAGAGATAACAAATATATAGGGCACAAAGAAATGTTATTTATGTTTAAAGGAATTAATGGGGAAATGTGAAAGAAATATGAAATGAGATAAATATTGTTGAAGTTGGAAATAAGAATTTCACAAACTATTTCTATTATTATTGTTAATATTGTTCAAAAAAGATTTCACCCAGTCAATGCAATGCCCACAAATTATGTATGTTTATTACTGGAAAAATTTAACACACACACACACGTCATGCTATTAAAAACTCTGACAAAAGATTCCTTCAATGGTCACTGCAGTATTTACCGGTATTTATTTATTTATTTAACCTGTGCACACTGGAAGAATTCCCTCTACAGAAAAAAAAAGATGAACTCATCATATACATTTTGGCAAAAGAGGAGAAAATGGTAGCCCTTCCTTTGCGTAGATAATCACTGCTGTAAACACAAATATTCGTAATTAGCAAACCTCAAATTTCTTTGCTGCCCTTCTCTTGTTATGATCCTCAAGAAAAGGGTTAGAGCAACAGCACTTAGACTTATATACCGCTTTGTAGTGCTTTCCAGCCCTATTCTAAGCAGTTTATAGAGTGAGCATATTTGTCCCCAACAACCTGGCTCCTCCTTTTACCCACCTTGGAAGGATGGAAGGCTGAGCCGACCGGAGCCAGTGAGAATCGAACTGCTGGCAGTCAGCAGAATTAGCCTGCAATACTGTATTTTAGCCACTCTGCCACCATGGCAAAGAAGGGAGGGAGGGAAGGAAGGAAATGGGAAAGGCAGGAAGGTGGCAATAGCACTTAGACATATATACTGCTTCACAGTCCTTTACAGCCCTCTCTAAGTGGTTTTCAGTCAGCCTATTGCCCCCAACAATCCTAATTTTACCGACCTCGGAGGGACAGAAGGCTGAGTCAAGTATAAAAAAGAGGTTGAGACTCTTGAAAGAGTGCAGAGAAGTAAACAAAGATGATCAGGGGACTGGAGGCTAAAACATATGATGAACAGTTGCAAGAACTGGGCATGGCTAATCTAGGGAAGAGAAAGACCAGGGGAGACAGGAGAGCATCTTCAAATATTGGAGGGGCTGCCACAGAGAAGAAGGGGATCAAGCTATTTTCCAAGGCACCCGAAGGGCAGAGAAGGAACAATGGATGGAAATTGACCAAGGAGAGATTCAACCTGGAAATAAGGAGGAATTTTCTTTTTTTTAATTGAAAAGTTTTAGTAGAATTTGCAGATATTTCCCCTTCCTTTCCCTCCCTCCACCCCAACCCTGCCACCCCTCCCCCCTCCCCCCCCAACTTCCCAGAGCAAAATAAAGGGTATAAACATTTAACAATCATGCACTAACATAAGCTAACTAACTATAACATCTTACCTCCCTCTTATACTTTAACTCTCCTTTTATTAAGCTAAATTTGGATAAACTATAACATTCCTAATTCATTCATAAGCTAATTGAAGTTCTTTAGTCCAATGTTTATTTGAATATAGTCAATCCATCTCCTCCATTCCAACTTGTGTTTCTGCTCTGAAAAGTCTTTCCAATATGCTGAAATTTTAGCTGTCTCTGCTAAATTAACTACTTTTAACATCCAATCTTGAATAGTAAGCAATTCTTCCTTCTTCCAGCAATCTTGTCGCCATTATCAAATTCAGAATCAAATTAGTCTCTATAATTGTACAGTCTGTAATTATGCCTAGCAAAAACAACTGAAGAGTGAACTTTATCCTCTTTTTGAGAATATTTTAAATAATCTACCATATTTTTATCCAAAATGCTTTAGCTTCTTTACAAATCCACCATACATAATAATACATAGCATCAACACAATCACATTTCCAACATTTAAATTATAAATTGGGATACACACAAACTAACTTTTTAAGATCTAAAGACCGTCTATAAAACATCTTATAAAAACTCTCTATCAAGTTTTAATCTTGCATAAATTTTTCATGCAAATCTTTTCCCATATTCTCATCATTATTAGACAAAATTATCAATACCTTTCTACCATTCTTCCATATTTGCATTTTTTTTCCTTTAAAAAAAAAATCTTGGTATCATTTAAAGAAAAAATAAAAACTCAAACAAGACTTTCATTTTACTACTATTATCCTTCCCAGCAAAAACTATTGTAAGTTCTCCCATTTATCCATCTCTATCTATATTTTGTGTCATAATGGTCATAATTATACTTATGTAATCTCCCATTTAAAATTGTAATATAGAGTCCTAAGTGGATAACCTTTTTTACTATCTCACATCCTGTTATTTTTCTGATTCTTCTTTTGGATTTATCCTGGGGATGGTGAGTATCCAGCCTTTAGTACATTACTGTAAAAATCTTTTGCCTTCCAAACTGAATTAAGACGATATCTTTCTTCTAAATAATTCACCACCAATCCGGCTGGGGCCTCCCATCTATACTGTATCTGGCGATTTCTAAGTTCATCAACTAGGAATGCGTAATCCTTTCTGGATCTCAATATTTTAAAAGGAATTTCCTTCAGTACTGCCACCTCCTGTCCTGCCACCTGTAGTTTGCTTTCGTAAGTCACTTGTAATATTCCATTCCTTGTTTTCCTGGTAACAAAGTAGATTACAATATCTTTTGGTAGTTGTCTCTGTCTGGCAATCCATGAATTAACACGATAAATTTTTTCAATCTGCCAATCATATTCTGCTTTTGGTTCACCAATTAACTGAGCGAAAGCTTCTGCAAAGATTTCTTTCAAATTTTCTTGGTTATCTTCTTTCAAGCCTCTTATTCTCAAAGCAAATTCCATCGCTCTGTATTGTATCATTGTAACTTCTGCCTCTGATTTTTCAATCTTGATTTGAATCTCATCAACTTTATTCTCCAAATTCACATTAGACTGAGTAATTTATTCCACCCTGTCATCCAAAGATGTTACAAAAGCAAACAAATCCTTAAACGCATCCGCTATATCCTCTCTTATTTGTTGATTGCAGGTTTGAATTAAGTCCTTAATTTCAGACATTTCATCAGACACATCTTTAAGGGCAGATGTAATTTTTTCTTGCAAAAATGAGGCTTGTGCTTTTAAAGTGCCTTGGAGAGTTTCAAATGTCACTGTTTGTGTATCCGTTAAAGATAATAAAGATTGCAATTTAGGTGGCTGGGCCGGGTGACTTCCAGCACTTTTAGAGGCACTTATTTTGATTTGTTTTGAAGGCATTTCTGAATATTCAAATCACACTTTCCAACAACCAAATTATTGAGTCCAAAAAGTCCACTTAATCCCAAACTTGTTAAATCTTATAGCTCATTAGTAAAGCAAAACTGTTTTCTTTAATCTTGAGCTCTTGAGTCTTTTAATGACGTTAACAACACTTAACAAATACTTTCCTTTTAAGTTTTGCTTTGATCACACCCTTTGACTTGCAGACGCCATCTTTATTAGCCTTTGTTCTCCTCAATCTTCACAGAAGGAAGTGATACTGCGTTGGAATTAAAGTTTATAATCGCTCCTGTCCTTGCTCTGCCTGCTTCTTATTCAATTGTAGATTAAAACATCGATTGCAGGGGTGGTTGTGACGTTTTGTTTCTGCTGCAGCAGAAGTGTCTCGAGATGCGGAGCCTTGTCAGGCTGCTGGGGGGCTCTCACCCTTCGAGCCCCAGAATTGCTCCTGGGGGTCTATGGGGAGCTCTACCCTACCCGACTGCTCTTCTCCCCCTCTTTTCCTGAGGGGAGAGTTTTCAAGCCGCTTGACAGCTGATTTACGCTGTTCTGGCAGCTTAAACGCGATCACGAGGCTGGCGTTCCCAAAGGAACGTCCTTCAACGCCTATAGTGCCACCGGAAGTCGAAATAAGGAGGAATTTTCTGACAGTGAGAACTGTCAAAGGAAATGAGTGAGGGTCTCAATCAGGAAAGGGAAGGTGAATCCAATGGCTTCTTGTCCTCTTGCAGGTGTCTTCAACAAGAATCAGGTTCCCCTTCCAAGCATCATGAATGCCACAAGCACCACGCATGACGCCCAGCTCCAGTTTGCAGACGTGAGTAGATGGAACTTTGCTATTTGTACAGATAGTGCTTGACTTACTGACTGCTCCTTTGATGGCCATTCAAAGTTACAGCAGCACGGACAAAAGTGCCGTAGGACTGTTCTTCTCACACTTAGGACCATTTGAGGCATCTCCAAATTCAGATGCTTGGTATCCGACTCATATTTGTGACGGTTGCCATGTCCCGGGGTCACCTGTCTCCCTCTTGAGATTTTCTGACGAGCAAAGCCCAATGGGGAAGCCCGATTCACTTAGCAACCATGTCACTCACTTAACGACTGCACCGATTCCCTTAACAATCAGGCGGCGGGAAAAGTTATAAAATGGGGCAAAACTCACTTAACAAGGGTCTCCCTTACCAACATAAATGTCAGGCTCGATTGTAGTCGTAAGTCAAGGACGGCTTCTATTGGGGTTGATTATACCTGAAGATGGCTTGTGTCAGGCCTGCCCCAGTCCAATCCCTTAGCAAAGAAAGAGCCGTGACTCCCTTTGGATGAAGCGACAGGTTCTTTTACTAAGAGATGCTGATTGTGGTAGAGTCAGACTAGAACTAAATTCCCCATGATGTGGAAAGTCTTGCCATATGACCATCCTGTCTTCAGCCAATAAGAGCCTGCCTAGATGTTTTGAGAACCCTGAAATGTTTAGGGTAATCCATATTCTTTCTCAGGGTGCATGGCCTTGGAGGCTGGCACAAATGGACTCTGAGCTTCCCAGTGTCAGGGTTCCAAATAGCATCTAAAATTAAATCAGAGTCCGAGGCAAAAGTGTTACTCAAAGTCCCAATTGATGAAGAGAGCCATGTTGGCCCATCTGGGAAAACCTGAATTTGAAAGCTTCCCGGTTTTCCCCACCCAGTTGGAAGTTCAAGATCTTTTCCCCACACCCCTAAGTCCATCCCATGGTCCAATCTCCCACTGCCACACTGGCAGCTTCCACTCATTCAGTTCTGGTCAGATGCAGAGATGCAAAGAGAAAGGATGACCTTGGCTTTCTAGAAAGAATATTGCTATGGCTACATCTACCTCCGTACAATCCCCCCTCCCATTTCCCCACCATAGAAAATGCCTAGCAGAGTAATAGAAAGGGTGGCAGGCCAAAGACCCCAAAGAAAAGATGGCTGCAGGACTGACACCTGCCCTTCATCAAGCCCCTCCCAATTTCCCTTCACATACACAGGGTCAGTTGGCTGTCCATTTGCTCCCCTCATGTCCCACTCCCCCCTTCTAGCCTTTGATGGCAGGGTACCAGCTAGGCACCAAGCCAAAGATGGCAGACCTGATAGCTTTGCTGCTCAGATGGTGCAATCCCGTTGTCTTCCCAACCAGGAGTGGGTTCGGGCAGCCGCTACTGCTCTTTTGCTTGTGGCCGCGCATCACACACGCCTATGCGCAGTACTATGAACATGCTTCTGCCAAAAACCGAAAACAAGATGGCGCCACCGGGAGAACCAGTTTGGGGGCCTGGCAGGCCTGGGTCACTGCCGGTTCCAGCGACCCAGGCCGCCAAACCACTGCCGGTTCGTCCAAACCAGTCCAAACCAGTAGGAACCCACCACTGTTCCCAACCCAACTCTAAACCATGTCTACAAAGCAGGTGTCAACGCTTAAGGCGTTTCCATGACTACTATCACCTTGAGAAGGGGAGGGAAATGCCATGCATACTTTTGGCCAGAGTAAAAGTCTCATATTTCTGTACTGGGATGTGAATGTGCATGTCCAGAACCCTGCCATAACGTCCTGTTGGAGAATGTGAGTGATGACCTCAGCCAGAGGGGAGGGGGCACAGGGGTAAAGGTCAGACACCATTAAGTGTGATTTAGTTTCAGCTACACAGAAGTCCGTGCCAAGATGTTAGTCCTAATAAATGAATGGTTTTACTTTGAATTTTGTCCCGGGGCTCGTAAATTAATTAGGGCAACTCTTGGAGCCTTCACAGCAGGGGTCAAGGGTGGGGAGACAGCCACACCATGCAACTATATCTGTCTCCCTTTTTCACAGGGGCTTTTCGGCTATCCCGCCCTCCCCTGCAGACCCCCCAACTGGGGGGCAAAAAGTATAGATGCCTCCTTGGCTCATCCATTTAAAGTCTGGTGCGCTTCTAGTCCAGCCCCCTCCTCAAGCAGGAGACCCCACATACCATTTCAGGCAAATGGCTGTCCAATCTCCATGGGTGGGATTCAGGCACTTTGGACCGGTTTGGCCGAGCCGGTAGCTCCAACGATCAGCTGAGACCGAACCGGTTTGTTCCGATGATCAGGTTGGGTTGCCTGCCCGCCGTTGCGCTTTACTTACCTACATCCGCCCAGTTGATTGGCGCGGCAGGGTGGATTGCCGCCCCTGAGCTGTGTTACTCCCCAGGAAGTAACGTGGAAGGCAAGCTTTGGTAAAATTGTGCCAGCGCGCATAACGCATGTCAGACATGTGAAACATGTGATCACTGAACTGCCCGTTTTTTCTTAAAAACCTCCAGTGTTGTAGTATCCACAACCTCCGGAGGCACGTCTTGTGGCCCACTGGTGGCAGCGGAGTGGGACAGTGAGGAGGTTGGGGAGGAACGTGGGCCAGTCCTGGGGGCTGAGGAAAGCTCAGGCGAGGGCTCTGCATCAGAGGCAGAGAAGGAGCTAGGCAGCAGTGAGGCAGAGGAACAGCTGGAGCCTGTTCCCAGTGTGCGCATGTGCAGAGCTGCCAGAAGACAAGAACAACTAAGAAAGCAGGGTCAAATTGGGAGTAGAGACACACCTTGGAGGTGATTGGCCCCTCCCATAGGGAACAAAAGAGGGGCAAATGGTGGGGGGGGCTTTTGCAGGAAACAGTTCGTTCCTTCGGTTGTTTCAAGAGTGGAAAGTTCTGTTTGTGACTCCAAGAGACTCTGTGCCAAGTATTGCCTTGCCCTGCGTTTGGACACTCGTTACCTGGCAGTGCCCTAAATGAGATAAGGTTTGTGTGGATAAAGATTCCTCTGAAAGACTGTTAGCTAAGCCTTTCTGACTGTGAGTGAAAGGGATTCACAGTCGTGTAAATAAAAGAGGTTTTGCTGGGACCAAGACTTTGCTTCTTGCTTCCTAAGGAAATCTGGGTCAGAACAGCAAGTCATTCATTCCTCCTGCAAACACGGGGTTTGCGTTAAGAGCCAACATTGAGTAAGTCTGCCATTTTTTTTCTGAATGAGATGATCACGAGAATTTCCTTCTCTTCGTAGAACCTTCTGATCTTCCACGGGGACATTCAGCCTTATGGTACAGATGAGATGGCAAGGGAAGTGAAGAAACAGTGCAAGACACTCAAGTTATAAAAAGGGGAAGGCGTTGAATCTACGCCTTGCTCCAACTGAGAAGATAAAGGCGGCCTCCTTGTTAATGTCTCTTAATAATTCACATTTTTTTGGTAAACCACTTTGAGGTGTGACTAATTGGAAAGTAGATCACAAATTTATAGAATCAGCTAATACCTTAAAAAAAAACACCTCAATTTGATGCTTCTAGGAACCTGGATGGTTGAGGGAATCTCTTTCCTTCTTTGCCCTGCTGAAACTTCTACTCTGCTTTGTCCTACTCTCAATAGTAGCAGCTCATTAGGGAATTAGGGTGACTCTGTCCATGTTTATCAAATAAAATATCCCAGTTTCTTCTTCTGCATTTCTTGGGTTTGCTTTGGACTTGTATCTCTTGAGGTTCATCAGGACATTGTGAGGTTCTGGAGGGACTCCTGTCCACGGTGCCAGGATGTGGATGGAGTCTAGATGATGGGCTGAAACTTGATCAGACAATCTTCAAAGCAGGTCTGCTGAAACAGATCTCGGTGCTTTATGTCCAAAAGTGGGCCCTGAGGAAACAGGGATGGAGGCCTGCTGGATGAAGTTATGGGTCCATCAGGCCAAACATTAGCATCTTGAGAGCCAGGGATGTTAAGGAAGAGGAGATGGAGCTGTGATATTGAGGAGAATGTAGTCCTTCTGGTTTCTTCATAAGATAACAGAAAAGCAGAGTTGAAAGAGACATTGGAGGTCTTCTACTCCAACCTCTTGCTCAAGCAGGAGACCATATCTACTTTCAAACAAATGATGGTCCCGTTTCTCTTAAAAGGATGCAGATGTTTTTCAAGGTGCCTGAAAGCCATTAAGAGATTCCATGGTGACTATCACCACACTCCATCCCTATCCCGGGGTCTTGATTGATGCCATCCACCCAAATGTCAGACAAGTCAATCCTCCCTTTCACAACCCAAACCAGGTCATGTTTGGTCATCTCATCCATGATGTGATCATGGATGAGGGAGGCCTTACAGGAGATGGAGGACAGAGTCATTGAAGACCTGCTGATAGGACAATGGAGATGAGATGAAGAGAAGGAGTGTGGAAGAGTTCCATGGTTCCTGAAGGTGACCCTCTCCTTGTCTCCGGTCATATCTCCTCCTGCCTGACATCTCCGTAAAGTCATGGCCTTCTCCTACCCACCCGCCCCAAGAATAGCCCCATACCAAATGTACCAACATACCAAAACCAAACGCCAGGGCCCAGGGCTGGCTATTTCTTCACGACACGTCCCTGCACGGGGAACTGGCCACCCTGCAGCCCTCTAGTGCCAACAGCTCTCAGGGCCAACACACTATTTCACATAGACACACATTACGACACATTCAACTATACAAACACACACCAGCTCCCTCCCCTGTCACTACTCCCACCAGTTCCCCTGGCTCTCCTCTAAAAGGTAGTGAATTTTCATTCTACAAGTTCATGATGGCATTCAGTACAAGTGAAGCTACCTTCCTCCCCTCTCCTCTTTTCTCCTCCCCTCTTCACTTACCTCCTGTTCTCCTCTCTCCTCTTTTCCTCTCCTTCTCCCCACCCCCTCCCTTCCGCTCCCCTCCTTCCTTCTCCACCGCTCCCCTCTCCTCTTTTGCTCTCTTCCCACTCCGCTCCCTCTCCCCTTCCCGCCCACTCCCCTCTCCACCCCTCCCCTCTCCCACTCCTCCTTCCCTCCCCTTTCTCTACCCTTCCACTCCTCTCCTCCCCTCTCCTCTTTTCCCCTTCCTCCTCCCCTCTCCCCTTCCCCCCTCCCCTCTCCACCCCTCTCTTCTTTTCCCCTCCTCATTCCTTCCCTCTTGTCTTCCCTTCCACTTCCCACTTGCCCTCTCTCTCCCCTTCCCCTCGTCTCCCCTCTTCCCCCTCTTCTTTTTTGTCCTAATCCTTCCTTCCCCTTCCCTTCTGCTTCCCTCTTCCCCTCCCCACTCTCCCCTTCCCCTCCTCTCCTCCCCTCTTCCCCTCCCCTCTCCTCTTTTGCCCTCCTCCTTCCCCCCTTTCCCTCCCCTTTCCTTCCTGCCCCCTCCCCTGGCTCAGCTGCCCCTTTGTCCTGCCAGGTCTCATCCTCAGGAGAGGAACTTTCTCAGAGCCGGCTTTGCTGACTTTGGTTTCCTTCTGGTTACGTGACCTTGGCTCAGTGCAGATCCCAGATCCTGATAACACAATATGACGCTGTGTTGACTGTCCCCATTGTCTGTCAGAAGGCACACTGTTTGCGCACTTGCTCCCTCTGGCACCCATGCCAGCCTCAGATTGTGTTGTGGCAGGTTGCCTTACGCAGCAGGGACGGAGGCCACGTGGAGGAGAAGGTTCTGGTCAGCTGGGCACACCTGGAGGCTTCGGTGGGTTGTCTGCAGGGGGAAAGGAGGGGTCTTCTTCCCCACATCAGAGACCACACACCCTTGGGGGATCAGGCTGCCTTCAATGCTGAGGGCAGACCCCTCCCCCAGATCTGTGCCACACCCAAGTAAAAGTACCCCCATGTCTCCCCCATGTCCCTGTCTCAGCCAACAGAGAAAATTGGGGTGATAGGAAAAGATTTAGGGGAGCCTGTTCCTTTCCTCCTCTGGTCTCCATTTCAGCTTCATTTCTCTCTTTATTAAAAAAAAACCCTGATTTTATTAAATTCCTATAAAAGATAAAATGCAAAATAAGAAAAAGGAGACAAAATTAAAATGGCAAGGAGAGGATGGGTAGAAGGAAGGAAAAGGAAGAAAGAAGAGAGGAAGGAGGGAGAGAAAGAGGGAGGAAAGAGTGAAAGAAGGACAGGTAAGAGGGATGAAGGAATGGGAGGGAGGGAAGGAGGAAGGGACAGAGGGTGGAAGGAGGGTGGAAGGAAGGAAAATGGAAGAGGGGACAGAAAGGGGCAGAGATGAAGAAAAGGAAGGCAGGAAAGAAGGAAAAGGAAGGAAAAGAGGAAGAGAAGGGAGGGATGAAGAAAAGGAAGGAAGGAAGGAAAAAGGAAGAAAAAGAGGAAAAGGGAGAGAAGGAGGGAGGGACAAAGGAAAGAAGGAAGGATAGGAAAAGAGGAAGAAAAAGAAGGGAAGGAAAAAGGAAGAAAGAAGAGGGGAAGGAGGGAAGGAAAAGAGGGTTGTTGGAAAGAAGGTGGAAGGAAGGAAAAAGGAAGAGGGGACAGAAGGAGGCAGGGAAAGGAAGTAAGGGGGAAAAGGAAGAAAAAGAGGGAGGGATAAAGGAAAGAAGGAAGGGTAAGAAGAAGGGAAGAAAAAGGAGAGGATGGGAGGAAGGGAGGAAGGAGAAAGGAAGAATGAGGAGAGGAAGGGGGAGGGAAAGAGGGATGTTGGAAAGAGGGAGGAAAGAGGGAAAAGGGAAGAGCTCAGAGGGACAAAGGGAGGGAGGGAAGGAGGAAGGGGCAGAGAGTGGAAGGAAGGAAAATGGAAGAGTGGACAGAAGGGGGCAGGGGTGCAGGAAAGGAAGGAAGGAAGAAAAAAGGAAGGAAAAGAGGAAGAGAGAGAGAAGGAGGGAGGGATAAAGGAAAGAAGGGAAGGGAGGAAGAAAGGAAGGAAGGATACGGGTGAGTGACTGAGTGTGTGGGTCAGGACATAATCTTGGGATCCGTTCTCTGGAACCAAAGTGAACTAGGGATCTTCTCTCCTCAGTTGATCTCCCGCTCAGCAGCGTCAACCTGATCCTTGCTGATGCTGCTCTTAATCCGCTTGATGTAAGAGCTTGATTGTTCCTTTCCTTTAAAAAAAAAAAAGGATTTTCTTCAGCCCTGCCAGGCATTGTGTGCAAGAGATCAGCCGCTGAGCCCTCTTACGGAAGGAGTCTCACCATCAGGTCGGAGAGAAAATTTCCCTTCATTTAAAAAAACAAAACAAAAAGCTCCAGAATTTAAATGTCAGGATTTCAAAAAGTCTATCCCGGAGGATTGCTAGGTTGAAGGGGCTGACCTATTCCTGAATTAAATTTATCTACCGCAACATTTGATGTCTATTACGGGTATTTATTTATAGGGGGAAAATGTCCGGACCAAATGTAATTTCTAATGATGGATTTTCCCCTTTACCAGAGGGAGCCCCCTGGTGGAGTACTGGGAAGCTGTTACCATGGCAACTCCACTGCGCTGTACAGTGGAAGCCATTTTACAGCAGTACGGTAGAAGACATTTTAAGGCACAACAGGCTGTATCCTAACAGAACACACACACACCCGCGTAGCGTATAGGGTGTCTTACCCCCGCAGTATTTGTCTCCAGAGAGTAAGTCATCTGTGGACCAAGTTTGGTTGAAATTGCTCAAGGCGTTCCAGAGTTATCCTGGAATACATACACACACACACACACACACACACACACACACACACACACACACACAAACACAGCACCGTTTTTATATATCTAGATAAAAATCTTTTAAAACTTAAAAAAAAAAAGGATTTTTCTCCATTTCTCCTTTGGGTAAATATTCTATCCTGCCTCTTTTTAATACTAAGAATACAGAATACTTTAATCTGTGGAGGGATGGGGCCTTCCTACAGGACACAAGTATGATAAAGTCATAAGTCGCTTCTTTTAATGCCGTTGTAACTTTGATCACTAAGTAAACTGTGCCCACTTGAAGCAGACCCTTCCTGTTCTATCTCAGAGTCCAAGTTTTCACTACGTCCTATACAATACAATACAATAGTAGAGTTGGAAGGGACCTTGGAGGTCTTCTAGTCCAACCCCCTGCCTAGGCAGGAAACCCTATACCGTTCCAGACAAATGGCTATCCAACATCTTCTTAAAGACTTCCAGTGTTGGGACATTCACAACTTCTGGAGGCAACTTCTGTTCCACTGATTCATTGTCCTCACTGTGGGGAAGTTTCTCCTCAGTTCTAAGTTGCTTCTCTCCTTGATTAGTTTCCACCCATTGCTTCTTGTTCTGGCCACAGGTGCCTTGGAGAATAGTTTGACTCCCTCTTTTGTGGCAACCTCTGAGATATTGGAACACTGCTATCATGTCTCCCCTAGTCCTTCTTTTCATTAAACTAGACATACCCAGTTCCTGCAACCGTTCCTCATATGTCCTGAACAAGAATAACTCAAAGCATCCTCTTAGCAGCTTTCTGACAAACAGCTTAAATTCCATTTTGGAGGATTTACAACTTTTATCTGATCTGGAGGGAGGATTTTAGCATTAGCAGAGTTTTAAGAGGCAAACCGAAGATGCTTTAATGGCTGGTAATACGATCCCCCTCACTGACAGCCTCTTGGAAAGATAAAGGTACTTTTGTGTGAAAACAACAGGGCTTCTCAGCTAATGATAAGGTGTCGCCTTAATTCCCACTTAACTCTCTCCATCTCGGTCCCTTGTGACTACGTTGTTCATGCATCTCAGGTTTGCTGAGCTTTTGTCTCCCAAGCTGCCCTGAAAGTGTGCAGGCGAAACAATTTGGTGCACTCTTGGGACTCTTGAAAACAGCTGCTTCTCTCCGCCAAAGCGTGGGAGGCAGCTGCTGCAGAATAACAGAGTTGGAAGGACCTTGGAGGTCTTCTATTCTCTCTCTCTCTCTTTCTCTCTCTCTCCCTCCCTCCCTCCCTCCCTCCCTCCCTCCCTCCCTACTTACCTAACTACCTACCCATGGTGGGTTTCAAAATATTTTAGAACCTATTCTGTAGGTGTGGCCTGTTTTGTGGAAGTGGCTTGGTGATCATGTGACCGGGTGGGAGTGGCTTGGCAGTTATGTGACTGGGTGGGAGTGGCTTGGCAGTTATGTGATTGGGTGGGAGTGGCTTGGCAGTTATGTGACCGGGTGGGAGTGGCCAAATTGATGTCACTGAATTCTTTGCCCCAAAGAATGACCTACAAAAAGAAGACATAAAAAAAGGAAATTTTTTATTTGGTGCACTTACTACTTAAATAAGAACAAAATAAGTACACAAAACAATAAAACAGCTACTTACAGAGGAAATACTGTTGTCCTTACCAGTCTTCAACATTACTGACTACCTTATGCACACACTTCCAGCCCCAATGCCTCTTCCCTCTTCCTGCATTCACTCAGATGTTTTTAAGAGTGGAAGAGGCTGTGGGTTTTAAAAAACGTCTGAGTGAATGCAGGAAGAGGGAAGAGGCAGAGGGGCTGGAAGTGTGTGTTCCTATAGTATCTTCCAGCCCCTCTGCCTCTTCCCTCTTCCTGCATTCACTCAGACGTTTTTTAAAACCCACAGCCTGTGCACATGCAGACGCTCTTCCAGCAGCCCCTCTGCCTCTTCCCTCTTCCCCAACATCCTCCTCCCCCACCCCAGCTACTCACCAATTCTTTCTTCTTCTGGTTCTTCTTCTGAGAACTTTTCAGCAGCGTGGTGTGGATAGGCGGGGCGAATGAAAGAGCGAACGAGGGGAGGGTGCATTCCGGTACGGAAAGCCATGCTAAATTTCACCATCTGGTATGGTCATACCAGTCCGTACCGGTTGAAACCCACCCCTGCTACCTACCTACCTACCTATATCTATATCTATATCTATATCTATATCTATATCTATATCTATATCTATATCTATATCTATATCTATATCTATATCTATATCTATTCCTATACCTATACCTATACCTCTATCTATCTATCATCTATCTATCTATCTATCTATCTATCTATCTATCTATCATCTATCTATCTATCTATCTATCTATCTATCTATCTATCTATCTATCATCTATCTATCAATCATATATCTATCTATCTATCTACCTATCTACCTATCTACCTATCTACCTATCTACCTATCTACCTATCTACCTATCTACCTATCTACCTATCTACCTATCTACCTATCTACCTATCTACCTATCTACCTATCATCTATCTATCTATCTATCTATCTATCTATCTATCTATCTATCTATCTATCTATCTATCTACAAATTTGGGTACAACAAATTTTAAGAAATAATAATCATAATAGTAACGATAATATTAATAACATTTTAATGATCACATAATAAAATATTTTTGCTCATCCATTTTAGTGCTAAGAAACTAAACAGGAATGCAGGTTTTGTACCCATTCAGAAAGGCTGGGCTGATTGATTCATAAACAAAATGCCTTTGCCACAGCTCCCACCGAAGGCTGGAGCTGATGGGATTAAGAATTTACACCCCACACCCAAATCCTAAAGGCAGGACGTGACCTTTAGGACATAAGAGGATTAACCCACCACCATTGAAGCAGTAGAAGATACAAGTATTTAAGTATGAAATAGTAAAAGACAAAGTATTCCAAGTGTGGTAAGGCCACACCTAGAATCTTGCATCCAGTTTTGGTCGCCGCAATGTAAAAAAAAATGTGGAGACTCTAGAAAGAGGGCAGAGAAGAGCAACAAAGAAGGTTAGGGGACCAAAACATATAAAAAACAGTTGCTGGAACTGGGTATGCCTATTTTGATGAAAAGAAGGACCAGGGGAGACATGACAGCAGTGTTCCGATATCTCAGAAGAGGGAGTCAGATCTATTGTACAAAGCACCAGAAGGCAAGAAGCAACAGAGGGAGACTAATCAAGGAGAGAAGCAACCTGGAAATAAGAAGAAACTTCCTAAGTTCCCAGAAGTTGTGGGTGCTCCATCACTGTAGGTTTTAAAGAAGAGATTGGACAACCATTTGTCTGAAATGGAATAGGGTTTGCTGCCTAAGCAGGGGGTTGGACTAGAAGACCTCTAAGGTCCCTTCCAATTCTGTTATTCTGTATTCTATTCTGGAGAGAGAGTATCTGGTAGAAGACCATTCAAGATCCTAGAGTTAACAAGAAATTCTATTCTATTCTATTCCATTCCATATTTTCTATTCTATTCTATTCTGTTCTGTTCTGTTCTGTCCTATCGTATCCTATCCTATCCTATCCTATCCTATCCTATCCTATGCTAGTCCTGGTCCTGGTCCTGGTCCCAGTCCCATCCCATCCCTTCCCTTGCCTTCCTTTCCCTTTCATTCCTATTATTTCTAT
The DNA here is from genome assembly GCF_964273705.1 of Natrix helvetica. Taxonomy (NCBI): domain Eukaryota; kingdom Metazoa; phylum Chordata; class Lepidosauria; order Squamata; family Natricidae; genus Natrix; species Natrix helvetica. The sequence goes on from NC_138549.1 coordinate 176,865,006, forward strand.
TTCTATCACTTCTATTTCCATTATTACGCTATTCTTTGAAACTGGACATTTTTAAGAAGATGCTGGATAACCATTTGTCTGAAATGGAATAGGGTTTCTACCTGTGCAGGAGGTTGGACTAGAAGACCTCCAAGGTCTCTTCCAACTGTTATTCTATATTGCACAAGGCTCACTACATTGCACAACCCCCTGGAGCATTTCAATCTGAAGCCTATCAAGATCCATCCACTCACTCAGCTCTCACAATTGGCTGGGGAATTCTGGGAGTTGAAGTCCACACTTCTTCAAGATGCCAAGGTTCAGACACACTGGGGTAGCATGTTGAATAGCCTTCTCTTCCTCCTCGTCCTTTTCTCCCTCATTCTGGGTGGAAAGCCAACTTTCTCCAAGCCAAGATATTGGTTCAGTAGATCTTTGGAAGAGTCACATGAACTTGGCACTGAAGAGAGTCTCTAAGCTTCAAGATGTCTGTGAAAAATATTTATCTTGGAAGATCTCCTTGGGAGTTTGTATCACATCTCTGTGGTTATCAAAGCCCTGAATTGGTTCTTTCATTCACGGGCAACTATATAACTGGCAGCCCAAGAGAAGATTAGTGGGCAAAGATCTGAACACACTGAGGAAGCCCATCCATCCATCCATCCAGACATGTAAGTCAACTGTGTGATGGCCCAAAGTACCCCAGGTGGTGGGAGAGGCCCCTTCTGAGAAAGTTGATGGATACGTAAGATTGGGGTTGAGTCTCCCATCCAGCCATTCCTGCATCTGTAGCTCCAGAGTTTGGGGTGCAACTGTGAAGTTTTCCAGCAGGCTTAGAAGGGGCCACCCATATGTCTTCTTCTGCAGAGTTGTAAACTGAGGTTCTCACTCTATTTAAAATGGTTCGGTCAGTTTCCTCTAGTTGCCTTTTCAATGGACAGTCATCCGATACTTCTGGGCTCTGTCCCTTGAATTGGGCTGCCCATTAGGTCTTTGGCTCTGTCCTTCTTCTAGAAGATGAACAGTTGCAGGAATTGGACATGTCCAGTCTAGTGAAGAGAAGAGATGTTGAGACTCTAGAAAGAGTTCAGAGAAGAGCAACCAGGATGATGAGGGGACTGGAAGCTAAAACATATGAAGAACGGTTGCAGGAACTGGGTATGTCTAGTTTAATGAAAAGAAGGACCAGGGGAGACATGATAGCAGTCTTCCAATATTGGAGCGGCTGTTACGGAGAGGAGGGGGGGTCAAGCTATTTTCCAAAGCACCCGACGGCCAGGCAAGGAATAATGGATGGAAACTGACCAAGGAGAGATTCAACCTAGAAATAAGGAGGAATTTTGTCTGACAGTGAGGACAATCAACCGATGGAAGAGAAGTTGCCTTCGGAAGTTGTGGGAGCTTCATCCCTGGAAGCTTTCAAGAAGAGACTGGACTGCCGTCTGTCAGAAATGGTGTAGGGTCTCCTGTTGGGCAGGGGATTGGACTAGATGACCTACAAGGTCCCTTCCAACTCTGTTAATCTGTAGCCCACGATCTGTTTATTGGCATATTTAATAAAGCATGACAAAGGCAAACATTAGCGTAATATTTGAATCAGAGCTATATCTCAATACATGGTCAACATCCTAAAGATGAGGTGGTCAATATCGGCAGAAGATCAGAAGGGACTGGGTGGTATAAGGGGAATCCATTTTCTCCAGGGCTACCACAGCTCAGTGTCAGGCATTTTGAGCCTTTGAGACTCTGCCACAACGGGAAATGATTAGAGTAGAACAAAATTAGAGCTCTTCCTCCTCGCTCTCCCCAAAAGCAGGAAGTAAGGTGATTATTTATTTGAGGAAAGCTTTAGTTTGAGGCCAAATGGCTCCTTTTCCCTTGGATTCCTCCAGATGTTTTCATCTAGATCACTCTTTCCCACTTGAAGACATCCAGACTTCAACTCCCAGAATTCCCCAGCCAGCTGGCTGGAGAATTCTGGCAGATGAAGTCCAGACATCCTCAAGTGGCCAAGGTTGAGAAACAGCGATCTAGAGAGAAGGGGTGTGAGGTAGTCAAATAAAAAAAATGGCTGCAAAAGGTGATGGAGTTAGCAGAGATGTCTAAATTGACTACTTTGACAAGAGAAAGAAAACACAATGACTTTCATTTCTACTTGGAAACCAATTCTGGACTTTGTGCTTGAGGAGGGGAAAAACCCTGCAAAACTCTGCTTTTGGGCTTTACTGATTCGATAGATTTGTTGTTACAGAAATGCCTAGCTTATACTATTATGTAAAAGCAAAAGTAGGGGTTTAACATTACTATTTTGTTCTACTACACCAGAGAGGGTGGGAAGCCGATTCTCTCTCATTCTCTTCCCCTTCTTTTCTACACTTTTCTCTTCCCTCTTTTTCCTATTATTTGATTTTGCATTTTTGCATTTTATATTATAAAGACAGGGACACGGTGGCTCAGTGGCTAAAACACTGAGCTTGTCAATCAGAAAGATTGGCAGTTGGGTGGTCCAAATCCCTAGTGCCACGTAATGGACTGAGCTCCCGTTCCTTGTCCCAGCTTCTGCCAACCTAGGAGTTTGAAAGCACGTAAAAAATGCAAGTAGAAAAATAGGGACCACCTTTGGTGGGAAGGGAAGAGAGTTCTGTGTGCTTTTTGCGTTGAGTCATGCCGGCCACATGACCACGGAGACGTCTTCAGACAGCGCTGGCTCTGTGGCTTTGAAGCGGAGATGAGCACTGCCCCCTAGAGTCGGGAACGACTAGCACAGATGTGCAACTTTACCTTTATTATAAACTAATCAAAAACGTGAGAAATAATGTGATTGTTTATTTGAGGATAGCTTTAATCTGAGGCTCCCCTTCCCCTCTTCCCCTTAGTTCTAAATTCCTGAATCTAAAAATTGCTGCTCTTATTCCATTTTTTTCACAGCCAAGGATTCATTTCTGACGCTCTCTCTCTCTTAGCCTGTTGCTTAGAAGGAGCTAAGCCATCATGGATGTAGTCCTGAAGACGCCCTGGGTTGGGCTGCTGGTCGTCCTCTGGGTTGCGATGGTCCACTGTGAAACAGGAGAGACCTTCGGACCTCAGCTGAAAATTGACCCCAAAGCAATCACACACAGTAAGTAAAAGAGCAAACTTTTCCAGCACAAAGCTTGCAATAGATTGGCGGGAGGTTGGGCTGACTAGCTTATTCAGGGAGGTATTCCGAGACAGATCTAACTTGAGAGTAGCCTGCATGGAACCGTATAGATAGCCAGGAGGGGAGCTCAGGAAATGCTTGATGGTATTTTATTTGATGTCATGAACTGCTTGATTATAATATTTGTCATTCAATGTTGGATACAGTCTGCCAAATTTTAATTCTCCAAACTTGTAGGTCCCAGACTTTGGACACCTTAATTTTAAAAAAATGCCCTAGGGTCAATTATTTTGTCCACTTAAAGGTTACACATAGGCAAACAGAATCAGTTTATTAGTATATAGGTGCAGAAGAGTCTTCCTTCCTTCCTTCCTTCCTTCCTTCCTTCCTTCCTTCCTTCCTTCCTTCCCTCCCTCCCTCCCTCCTTCCTTCCTTCTCAGTATTTTCCTTCTTTCTACATTAAAACCTTCCTTCCTTCTTTTCATTCTCATTCCCTTTTCATTTCCTTCTTTCCTTCTTCTCATTCTCTTCTCATTCCCTTCTTATTTCCTCCCTTCCTCTCTCCCTTCTTCTCATTCCTTCCTTCTTTCCTTCGTTCATTCCTTCCTTCTTTTCCACCCACCCTCCCACCCATCTAGTTTCTTGAACATGTAATCTTGCTCATTTAATAGTTTTATTTACACCTCTGTTTTTTTCTTCTCTTCCCCCAAGTAGAAGATAGCAATAGCACTATACAGCAATACAGTATATAGCATCAATATACTGCTTCTTATTGCTTTCCAGCCCTCTCTAAGTGGCTTACAAAGGCAGCCTCTGGCCCCCAACAATCTGGGTCCTCATTTTGCCGACCTCGGAAAGAGGGGAGGCTGAGTTGACCTTGAGCCAGTTAGGATCAAACTCTTGGCAGTGGGCAGAGTTTGCCTGCAATACTGCATTCTAACAGGAAGGAAGGAAGGAAAATAGCAATATCACTCAGACTTATATACCACTTCACAGTGCTTTTACAGGCCTCCCTAAGCAGTTTCCAGAGTCAGCCTCTTGCCCCCAACAATCTGGGTCTCCATTGTACTGATCCTGAAAGGACAGAAGTCTGAGTCAACCTTGAGCCAGTCAGAATTAAACTGCTGGCAGTCGGCAAAGTCAGCCTGCCATGCCACATTCTAACCACTGCACCACCAGGGCTCTAAATTGTAGCGTCTTTGTTTTTAGCGTAAGTGGTGATGGAAAAGAAGTCCAGGAACTGTGATGGGAGATGGGGTGCCCCTCCCTCTCATGCTGGGGGGGGGTGTCCTCGTGGTACAAAGTCTTATGGCTTGGGTTGGGCATCAGTTCTTTGTGTCTTGTGTTGTAGTCCTCCAGATGGCCATGACAGACAATAAGATCTTGGATGGAATAGCAAAAATGGCAACCAAGAACAAGGCAATCAAAAGCCTCAAAGGGTGAGTTGATTCATTTACTCTGAGGTAGCACAGGAGGAATCCGGCTTTTGACCCCCCCCAGCAGGCTTCTAGAGATCTTGGGGTGTGGATCCCCAATTTTCCAGCCAACAGTTATGGACCCAACAGACCTGGACAGAGGGCAAGACCTCTGTTCCTGGTTGGTTGGACTGGGAGGAGCTCTCCTGCCTCCTGGACTGGAGGTTGGACTGGAAAACAAATATTTATTTATTTAACTCCATTTCATTTGAACTTTCCTGTGGCTGGTGATCGGAGCTGCTGGCTGGAAGGGGGGAAGCAGAGAGACAAAGAGGAGTAGGTAGAATCATATGTCCATAAACCAAAATAGTAATAATACATTCTGGATTAGTGCACTTGAAATTGTGATTTTATTTCAAAATCACCAGTTTAGTTCAATGTAATAGCAGTCTTGCACCTGTCTTTCGCAGTACTCTTTTCAAATTTGGATACTGTCCCCTTTGTAAACAAATTACTAGTCTACATAGACAGATTACCTATCTAGAATCTCTAATCTGTGCTCTCCAAGCAGAAATTAGGTGTCCAATTCAGCCATTCCACTCTATGAAGATGCCACGCTATCAGTCCCCCCCCCCCCACAAAGATTCTGCAGGAGAAGAGCTGTCTGGACAACTGTGGGATCTGGCAGAGTGAGAGCTGTGAACCATAAACACAAAGCTTTTGCTGTGACCCAGCATAACAGATATAGCGCCCTTGCTGACCCTAATGGGGACACTAAAGAGACAGGTCAAGGTAGTTGTGATAATGATGACTCAAATAAGCAGGGGATCATGGTCCAAAATGAAGAACTTACTTCAGAAAGGCGAAATGGGGAACCAGGTATCACACATCAGTCGCACAAGAAGAGCAAGGTATGCAAAAAGAGAAGTCACCTTCTGGTTAGTGATTCAATCATAAGGGATGTAAATTTAGGAAAGGATATGGAGGTTTTAAAAGAGGTCAGGTGTCTGCCAGGTGCTACTGCCAGCAGAGACAAGAGGCGTATTCTTAAGATAGTCAAGAATGCAAGTAAGGACTGTGACGTTGATGCTATTATACATCTTGGCACTAATGATCTATCCCAGAAAGATGTACTTTCTGCAAAGAATGATTTCCAGAGCTTGGGGTATGAACTTAGTAGTATAGGTTGTAGGCTTATCTTTTCAGAGGTTTTACCAGTATATAAGGAACAAAAAGGGAAGGGCCAGCGTGTAGCAGAGTTTAATGTTTGGCTAAAGGAGTGGTGTAAAAGGGAAGGCTTTGGTTTTATTAGTCATGATGTCTGCAGCTGGTCCAATGAAAAACTGTACAAAAGAGATGGGTTGCACCCATCCAAGAAAGGGACTGAGTTACTTGGCATTAAATTCACAGAATTTCTGGATAAACATTTAAACTGAACAGCGGGGACAGAGAATTAATAGATACAGAACATTTCTGTCCCCAGCAATCTAAAATTCATAGGGTTATCAGTGCATGTAACACAGATGTTTGTGCGGGTAAGATTATCACTCCTGCTGTCAAGCAAAACCAAGCATTTAATAGTGATTGCCATACCATGTGCATGACTCACACATGTGGCAAGAAAATCGGGGCAGTCAGGCATAACACAGGTTATGTAGACAGTAAACACAGAGTCAATCAAAATGGACTCAAATGTCTATACACCAATGCCCAGAGTATGAGGAATAAACAGGGCGAATTAGAAATTCAAGTAAAAGAGGGCAGATATGATATTGTTGCCATTACAGAAACTTGGTGGGATGAAACCGACAAATGGAACATACAGCTAGAAGGATTTAAATTATTTAAAAGAAATAGACCAAATAAAAGAGGAGGTGGAGTTGCAATATATATAAGAAATAACTACACCTCTACAGAAATAGAGCACAACAATGATGAGAACTATCTTGAATGCATTTGGGTCAATATTAAAGGTTGGGGGGGGGGGGAAATGACATTGCCATAGGTCTATACTACAGGCCACCCAACCAAGCAGAGGAAGAAGATGAACTTTTTGCTAGTCAGCTAACTAAGGTATGTGGGAAGCACACCACAATAGTAATGGGAGAATTAACTACCCTGACATCAACTGGGAAACAAACTCTGCACCAAGTGGAAGATCCAACAGGTTCCTAACAAACCTAGCAGACAACTTTGTTTCCCAAAAGGTAGAGAAGAGAACAATGGGATCAGCCATATTGGACTTAATTCTCACTAATAGAGAGGAAATGATAGAAGGTGTTGAAGCCATAGGAACCCTGGGGGCAAGTCACCATGCAATATTGGAATTCAATATTATGCAAACACAAGTAGTAGAACAAAGTGAAACTAGAGTCTTGGACTTTAAGAGAGCTAAATTCAATAAACTTAGAGAGAGCTTGGGAAAAATTCCATGAATGAGAATCCTCAAGGGGAAAACAACTCAAGAAGCTTGGGAAATTTTGAAAAATGAGATTACAAAAGCCCAGTCTAGCACAATACCAATGAAGAAGAAAAATAACAGCTCCCAAAAGAAACCAGCATGGCTTCATAAAGAACTATCTGACAAACTGAAAGACAAAAAAGATAAGTATAAAAAGTGGAAAGAGGGGGACATAACTAAGGCAGAATATCAGCAAATAGCCCGAGCATGTAAAGATGAAGTGAGGAAAGTTAAGGCTCACAATGAAGAAAGGCTTGCCACAAAAGTAAAAAATAACAAAAAAAGCTTCTTCCAACATGTTAAAAGCAAGAAAAAAGTTAAGGAAATAATTGGTCCATTGCTGGGAGAAAGTGGTGAGAAGGTGACAAGCAACAGGGAGAAAGCAGAACTATTTAACTTCCCAAGAACCTGTACACAACCCTTAATACTTAGTACTAGTAGGCCACTTCTAAGCATCTCACCAGGTCCTCACCACTCATTAAACATGCCTTCCTTTGTCCCAAAGGTTCTTTTTCAAGAGGCAACGGGACCTTCTAGATTTTCTTTGAAGACGTTTTGCTTCCTATCTAAGAAGCTTCTTCAGCTCTTACTGGATGTGGGGTGGGGGGGAGGATTTCGACTCCTTGCAGACAGCTGGTCATTTGCATCCTTTTGGAGGGCCGTTGAGGCCACTTGGAGGTTGATCTGTGTCTTCAGGGCCACCTGAGTGGTGCAAATGGGTGTGGAGCCTCATTGGAATTGCTGAAAGGACTGTGTTGTAGACTGGAGATAAATGATATCTTATCCCACCCCCTCTGTTGAGAGAGGGGCTGTTCAATTTGGACGTTTATGGGCTCTTTGACCCTTCTTCCAAACCAGCGGTCTTCTCTGTCCAAAATGTGGACTTTGCTATCTTCAAAAGGGTGGCACTTGTCTCTTACATGCAGATGGAATGTAAGTCCTCATGGTTTTGTTCTGCTGTGTTATGCCATGCCTTTGTGAAGTGGCTCTTTTGTTTCCCCAGTGCATAGATCTGCCTTCAAAGAAAAACCAGAAAGTCCAGTTGCCTCTTGAATAAGCACTTTTGGGACAACCATGAACTGGATGACTGAGAATCTCCATAGATGCCTTCCTTTGCTATTCTTCATGCTATCATTCTTTAATTCATAGGATGAAACTTAAAGAACTGAAACCCCCGGAAATTTGCACAAAGTTAATTCCACCCCAGCATATACAGACGTCCATAATTATTACCCTCACAGTTTCTGGGAGAAGGTAAGTGAGAAGCTCATTTTGTTCTTAGTCAAGGACCTGGAAGATAGAGGTGGTCCATGATGGCTTTGAGATGTTTGGGGGAAGAATCCTGCATAGAACATAAGGAAGTATGCTGTTCTAAGGATAAATATGAACACCTGGACATTGGACCTGTGTTAGACTGACTCTCTTGCCTTTTGTGCAGTGCTGTCGGAGGAAAGATGGAGATCACCCTGAAATCCAAAATGAACATCAGGATTAAGATGACAAAACACCCCACAAAGCACATCGGGATAGAGAAAATTGGATGTGAAGTGAAAATGTTGTCCTACAAAACCAACATTCCCAGCAAGTGAGAAGAGACAAGATGCGTCAAGAAGAGAGGGAGCCAAATCAGTTTGGGGGGAAGTTGGTTTGTGGGATGCAGCCAAGGAGTCAGAAATCTGAATCTGGTTATGAACAGGAGAGCTCAGCTGATATCGGTTCTTGGAAATCAGACTTTTCCATTAGGATCCAATGTCCAAATAGATCCAAAAGCAGGAATTTCATAATAGGCAGAATAGCCTTAAGGGAGGAAGTGGGATCCTCCTCCTCTCTTGATCTTCCTCCTCATCCTCTCTTCTTTCTTGTTCTTCCCCCTCATCCTTGTATCCTCCTCTTCTTCTTCCTCCTCCTCCTCCTCCTCCTCCTCCTCCTCCTCCTCCTCCTCCTCCTCCTCCTCCTCCTCCTCTTCCTCCATCATCATTCTGCAAACCCCACTCTTCTAGCACTGATGATGTTCCCTAGATGAGTCATGAAATGTCTCACAGAGCACCAAGGGATCCACAGTCCTCCTCTTCCTTCTCCTTCTCCCCCCCTCCTCCTCTAGCACTGATGATGTTACCTAGTTTGGGTCATGAAATGTCTGCAAGAAAACTGCCAAGCTCAGAGAGCACCAAGGGATCCACAGTCCTCCTCCTCCTCCTCCTCCTCCTCCTCCTCCTCCTCCTCCTCCTCCTCCTCCTCCTCCTCCTCCTCCTCCTCCGCTTGGAATGAATGAAGGAAGGAAGGAAGGAAGGAAGGAAGGAAGGAAGGAAAGAAGGAAGGAAGGAAGGGAGGGAGGGAGGGAAGAAGGGAGGGAGGTTTAATGTAGAAAGAAGGAAAATACTGGAAAGGAAGGAAGGATGGAAGGAAGGAAAGAAGGAAGGAAGGAAAGAAGGAAAGAAGGAAAGAAGGAAAAAAGGAAGGAAATGGGAAAGGCAGGAAGGTGGCAATAGCACTTAGACATATACTGCTTTACAGTGCTTCACAGCCCTCTCTAAGCAGTTTACAGAGTCAGCCTCTTGCCCCCAACAATCTGGGTCCTTATTTTACCCATCTTGGAAGGACGGAAGGCTGAGTCGACCTGGAGCCAGTCAGGATTGAACTCCTGGCAGGGAGTTATCGCACAATACTGCCTTCTAACCACTGTGCAGATGAGTGGGTAGGTGGGTAGGTATACAGACAGATAGAGCGATAGCACTTAGACTTATATACCACTTTACAGTGCTCTACAGCCCTCTCTAAGCAGTTTACAGAGTCAGCCTCTTGCCCCCAAGAATCTGGGTCCTTGTTTTACCCTCCTCGGAAGGATGGAAAGCTGAGTCAATCTTGAACCTGGTGAGATTCTGCAGGCAGCCGGCAGTCAGCAGAAGGAGCCTGCAGTACTGCCCTCTAACCACTGTGCTACTGTGGCTCATATTAGAAGATAAGGTACATCTTTTAAGTGGTATCTTAGATACAGGTACTCCTTGACATATATCTATCCATTGAGTGACTGTTCAAAGTTACAGCATCACTGAAATAGGTGACTGATGACGGTTTTTCGCACTTATGACCGTTGCAGAATCCCCATGATCAAAATCTAGACGCTTGGCAACTGACTCGTATTTATGACAATAAAGTTATCCTGTTATTCTCTCCATCCCTCCATTACATCCCTCCCTCCATCCCTTTATCCACCCGCCCATCCAACCCACCCACCCACCCACCCAGCCATCCACCCATCCGTCCGTCCGTCCGTCCGTCCACCCATCGTTATTGCCTCAACAGTCTTTGAGACAAATGAGACAAAACTAAAGCAGAGATTTTTGGCCTTGAAAAAAAATTGCCCTGCATTGTCCTCAAATAAATTCCGTTTCTAATTTCTTGGGTTTGCTTCTCTTCTCTTTCAGCATGCTTCCAAAGGTAGTGAATAAATTCTTGAATATTACACTTGGGAAACTCTTGCCTGGCATGGTAAGTTTTGGGGCGCTGAGTTTATAGAGTCATGAAGGATGCAGCTGGGGCCAAGATGCTTGATGGGTCCCTTTGCTTATGTCAGGGTTCCAAATAGCATCCAAAATTAAATCAGAGTCCGAGGCAAAGGACTCCTCAAAGTTCCCATTTATGAAGACGGCCATGTTGGCACATTTGGGAAAACCTGAATCTGAAAGCTTCCCGGTTTTCCCCACCCAGTTGAAAGTTCAAGATCTTGCCCCTCACACCCATCAGCCCATCCCATGGTTCAATCTCCCACTGCCACAAAGACAGATTCCACCCATCCAGTTCCTCTCAGGTGCAGAGACAAAGGATGACCTTGGCTTTCTAGAAAGAATGTTGTTATGGCTACATAGCATCTAACTCTGTACAATCCCCCCTCCCATTTTCCCACCGTAGAAAATGCATAGTAGAAGAATAGAAAGTGTGGCAGGCCTGATATCCAGGCCTGACAGCTTACCTGGATTCTACCTGCCCCATTAGGTTTGGGCAGAAGGGGCACCCTCCAGATCCCATCTAGCTGGGATTGTTAAGCTATGCATGGGGACCTGGAACTGTGCCTGCCCCATGGAAGACCCTCCTGCCTGAGATTCTGCTGATATGTTTTCTATTCCTTATTTTATTGATTAAAATTGTTTGCTGTCCACCTTGGCTCGAGGATTGGTTGCAGGAATTGGGTAAGTCTTGTTTAGTGAAAAGGAGGACTAGGAGAGACATGATAGCAGTCTCCCAATATCTCAGGGGTTGCCACAAAGAAGAGGGAGTCAAACTATTCTCCAAGGCACCTGAGGGTAGGACAAGAAACAATGGGTGGAAACTAATCAAGGAGAGAAGCAACTTAGAACTGAGGAGGAATTTCTTGACAGTGGAGCAACTTGCCTCCAGAAGTTGTGGGCGCTCCATCACGGGAGACTTTTAAGAAGAGACTGGACATCCATCTGTTGCATCCACTCCCCATCTCTTGCGGGTGTGTGTGTGTGTCCAACTGCAACCACACCTGCTCTTCCTGTCCAAGAATCTCCTCTTTCTCCCTCCCTTGCCTTCCAGATATGCCCAGCTTCAGACAACGTGATTGCATTTATGGAGACGAAACTAGAACCCATGTTTGGTGAGTGACTTTGTTGCAGGGCCTGGGCCTGGCTGGTCTAGGGAAGAGAAGGACCAGGGGAGACAGGAGAGCAGCCTTCCAATACTTGAGGGGCTGCCCCAAAGAGGAGGGGGGGGGAAATCACTTAGGAGCTTTTACAGGTCTCGTTTCGTGGCTCCCCAAGTTCAATTAGGGGCTCCTATGAGACCCATCAGTTGTACCTGGTTTGAGAAAGGCTGTCTGAATGCGGACTCAAGTCCTGTGTCTTTTCATAGAAAAGAAATATTTTGGGAACAGCAGCAGAGTGTGGTACGAAGTGGTCGAAGAACCAGGAGTCTTCCCGGATTACAACTTAATTCAGCTCAAGGTAAGAGTGGTTGGCTACACCCTCCATCGATTTCACCCCACATTGTCACCAACCCGCATCAATGTGGTTCTTCCTTAGCTTGGCATGGGGAGTGACCTCAGCTGGTAACTCTTGCCAGCTCTGTCCTGACTGAGGCTTCCCCAGCAGCACCAAGCCGAGTCCTCATCCCAATAAAACCCTTTTTATTTCATTGACAGTGAATTCCTCTCCAGCAAAGTCCCAGCCCACTTTCAAGAGAGTTCACCATTCCTTTATCAGGCTTGAAGAGCGGCCAGGCTGATATCTTTCAGACGCCCCAATACTTGGCAAGAATGCAGGAATGAACTAATGGTCTCCTGCAAACTCCACTCCCCTGTCGCTCCTCTTTTTATTTCCTTTGGGGGGGGCATTTACTGTCCACCTGTGGCCTTACTCCCAAGTCGACCCCTGTTCTTTAGCTGTTCCCTTCGTCTGGCAACTCTGCGCATGGGCATACTGGGAACAGGCTCCAGCTGTTCTTCTGCCTCACTGATGTCTGACTCTGAAGGCAGCTGATAACTGGCATACGGCCCTGGCCCCCTCTCTGCCTCCGACGCAGAGCCCTCATCCGAGCCTTCCCCAGACTCCAGGACTGGCCCATCTTCCTCCCCAACCTCCTCACTGTCCGAATCTGCTGCCAGCTTCTCTGGCCACTGGTGGGCCACAACAAGCTCTTCCTTTCCGTCGTTTGGGCATGGCCTTCTGTCCTTCTCAAAAGGTCAGGGTAAATGGAGTCAGCTGGGCCTCCTGTGCCTACAAAATCCAATTGCATAAGCCTCTTGAGCTTCCAACGGAAGTGAGGTTGGTTGGATGGAAAGAAAGGTTCCCTCAGATGATTTTGGAAATGTGAGAGCCAGATGATCAAAGGAACCCTGGTCAAATGTCCAGTACCAGGAGCTGAGATCCCAAGACTTGCTCCACAAACCGCAAACCTCACCCTGCATAGCAAGAGGTAGAGAAGCAACATGTAGAATTATGCAGGGATGAGATTCTGGCTTTTGATGTGTCCTTGGTGCTCTCTGAGCTTGATTATCCTCTTGCAGATGTCTCATTACCCATCTAGATAATATCATCAGTGCTGGAAGGGCATGGGGTTTGTGAGGAGGAGGAGGAGGAGGAGGAGGAGGAGGAGGAGGAGGAGGAGGAGGAGGAGGAGGGGGAGGAAGAGGACTGTTGGGTCCTTGCTGCTATCTGAGCTTGGTGATTCTCTTGTATTTGTAAAAATGAGAGCAAGCCCCACTCCCTTCTAACACTGATGATGTAACCTAGTTGAGTAATGAAACATCTGCAACAGTGGTAAAATGTAAAAAAAATTGCCACTGGTTCTCTGGGCGTGGTTTGGTGGGCATGGCTTGGTGGTGGTGGGTCATGTGACTGGGTGGGTGTGGCCAAATTTTCAATTTTTAAAGCATTTTTTACTACCCATTTTATTCCCGAAACGGTAGTAAAAATGTTTTAAGAAGTGTGGGGGGGGGGGGGAGGTTCAGCTGTGCTGTGCAATTGTGGGAACCATTTTTTAAAGCATTTTTTTTTTACTCCCAGTTTGGGTGAACAGGTAGTAAAAAAAAAAACTTTAAAAAGTGGGAAAAAAAAGGTTCCCACAATCGCACACCTGATTGTCATGGAACCTTCTTTTCACTCTTTAAAGCATTTTTTTCCTGCCTATTCGCCCAAACCGGCAGGAAAAAAATTCTTTTAAAAGCGTGTGTGTGTGTGTGGGGGGGGAGCTTCAGACGATTGCACGGCTCACAGCTTATCCGCTTTATCGTCGGAAGCTTCCCTGCCCCCCACTTTTCAAAGCATTTTTTTCCTGCCGGTTTCGGGTGAATAGGCAGGAAAAAAAATGCTTTAAAAAGCGGGGGAGGGGGGCATTGCGCAGCTCACAGGAAGCCTTTTTTTTTTTTTTTACTACTGGTTCGCGGAACCAATGACAACCGTCCCTACTGGTTTGCGCGAAACGGTGAGAACCGGTAGCATTTCAGCTGTGGTCTGCAAGAGAAGAGCCAAGCTCTGAGGGCAGCAGGGAGCCCTCATTTCAATCCTGAGCTGCATATATTCTCCTTTATTGGTATTCTGGCCCTTTCCAGCCATTGACGTAGGGTCTGAGGTGGAGGGAGCAGGAGTCCAGAATAAAATTAGAAATGGCGATCAGTTGGGGATGGCCAACTTCACCCCATCCAATCCAACGTATATCTTGGAGCAAGTTTCACTCGCTTTTGAAATAATGTCGCTGGTATTTATGCTTCCTTTTCTAGGTTAAATTCCAACCCATTAATGGAGAAGTCATAGAAGCCACACCTGATTCAGTCCCTGAAGACCTGCCACCGAAAGAGGAAGGAAAAAACGCTGTCTACATACCTGTGTCTACCATCAACGTTGCAATGACATTGATGGATGGCTCGTTCAACTCTGTTATTGCCGAAATTGAGGTGACTAAAGAATCGATTCCTTGGTTCTGGGTGAAAAAGCAACTTTGGATTCCTTGAGGGGCTTCCCAGATCTCTATAATTCCTTCACAAGGGCGTCTCCTTCACAAATCTAGATTTTAAACCAGGAAATGGGCATGTTGGAGATATTTATTTTCCCAGCTGACTTTCTTCCAGGTTGATTTCCATGGGAAATAAGCCTTGCCTACCTGGGGGTGGAAGGTCATTGCTTGCAATCTTTCACTAGGCTCTTTCAGTTTTGTTACTAACCTGTGTATTTCTCTCCCTCCCCTTTTTTTTGGTCAGGGTTCCACTCCTACGACTGACCAGCTAAAAGAAATATTGCCAGATGTAAGTTGTTTTTGTATTTTGGATGTACTGAGATGCTTTCAGAAGGATAAGACAGCATGAGAGATTGGTTTGGCTCTGAAGGATGATGGAGATAGTTAAATAAGAAAGAGAGAGAGAGAGAGAATGAGATGGAGAGATAGGTGATAGAGAGAAAGATAAATAGGTAGATGATAGATAAGAGAGAAAGAGAGATGATAGATAGGTGAGATAGATAGATAGATAGATAGATAGATAGATAGATGATAGATAGATAGATAGATAGATAGATAGATAGATAGATAGATAGATAGATAGATAGGATAAATACATAGAAGATAGATGGCTAGGCAGATAGATGAAAGAAGAGAGAGGGAGGGAGGAAGAGAGAGAGAAATGATAGATATATGATTGATAGTAGAGAAATTGGAGAGAGAGAGAGAGAGAAAGAGAGAGAGAGTGTGTATAATAAATAGATAGTTGATAGATGATAGATGATAAATCTTGTCTTATCTTGTGTCAGAAATGCAGGAACTAGGAAAGGGGAAATTATTATTTTAATATTTAAAACATTTAATAAAATATATCTATAATCTCTCTGTCTCTCTCTGTCATCTTTATTAGCCAGAATGCAGGAAAGATGATGCATAAGAGAGAGAGAGAGAGATGATAGATAGGTGACAGACAGACAGACAGACAGACAGTGTTAAGTTGCCAAGTAATACATCCCATTCAATAAGAACTCCGAGGCAGGAAAATTTCTCAAAGAACATTTTATTTGGGACATATCCAATTGGCACAAACTTAGTGGAAAACCGACTTTAAGTTTCTGCCAGTTTTACACCCAATTAAAAGTAAACCTTTGCCACTTCTCCCCTAGCCCTTTAGGGTCAGCTGCCAGGGAAGGAGGTCACCTGAAGCAGGCCATTAGAGAAAGAGAGTGTGTGTGTGTGTGTGTGTGTTTGTACCCACTCCTCAGCACCCAAACAGTGAACTTGGTGAAGGTAGTTCGAAAACTTGTTTGTAGTTTACAGCAGTTTGATTTTAAGGATGTTTCATTTTCTCCAGGCTGATTTACCTGCTGGAAAAGAAATGAAAATGGAAATATCTCAGAAAGCGAATGTCACGTTTACCGTGTCGGCTACCGGAAGCCACATGACAACCAGAATCAAAGCCTCGTTCTTGTCCATTGAAGATGGCGCTGAGCTCCTCTCCATTGACACGGTAGATCAACATTTCATACGAGTCCCTAATAGTCTTAACCGGTTTTGGCTCTCTCACCTTCCCAAAATAACCTATCCGATAACACTCTTGTTAAGGTAGAGGGGGAAGGATGAATTCAACCATACTTCTCACAGGTCATTCCATCAATGTTGTATTGCTGAGGCTCTCAAACACCTACAAAAACAATTAGGGAGCATCTACAGGAAGGAAAGAAGGGAGGGACGGAGGGATGGGAAGGAAGAGATAGGAAGGAGGGAGATAGGAGAAAGAATAGAGGTCTGTCCAACTATGAGCCAGTCATATGCATCAGCAGCCAAAAAAACTAACGCAATCCTTGGTTGTATAAACCGAGGCATAGAATCAAGATCACCTGATGTATCAGTACTGCTTTATAAAATCCTAGTAAGGCCACACCTGGAATACTGCAATCGATTTTGGTCACCGTACTACAAAAAAGATGTTGACATTTTGGAAAAAGTGCAGAGAAGAGCAACTAAGATGATCAAAGGCCTGGAGACAAAAACATATGAAGAATGGCTGCAGACTTTTTGGGCCTGGCTAATCTAAAGAAAAGAAGAATTAGGAGTGACATAATAGCAGTATTCCAATACTCGAGGGGCTGCCAGAAAGAAGAGGGGGTCAACTTATTCTCCAAAACACCAGAGGTCCCTTCCAGCTCCTCTTTTCTATTTCTATTTCTACTTATTTCTATTTCTATTCTTCTATTTCTGTTTTGTTTTGTTTTGTTTTGTTTTGTTCTGTTCTGTTCTGTTCTGTTCTGTTCTGTTCTGTTCTAGTCTAGTCTAGTCTAGTCTAATCTAGTCTAGTCTAGTCTAGTCTGTTTTTTCCCATGGAGCGATTCCATGCTGGCATGTCCCATAAACTCCTCCTCTCCATGAGCCAATGATTCCACCATAGTCTGAGGGCCATCTCCATCTCCATCTTCTTCCTGTGTTTGAACTGTAGGTGCAGGAATGCAGTGCCAGTTTTGACATAAAAGTGGAACAGCTGGCTATCTCCCTGGAATCAGGATCATGCAGGTACTAAACTGAGGAGGAGGGCCCTCTTGCTCTAAAGACCCCCCAACTAAAGAAGGTGGCCTTGAGGTCTCCTCAAAGGCCAATTTCAGTCACAATGTCAATGTCCCGACTGATGAGCCCAGCTAAGCAAGCACACTCAAAACCATCCATGTCTCAATGCAAAGCTTTGTTGAGTTCACCCTTTTGGCACCACTGAAGGCAAAACCAGCCTGACACAGCCCTACCCAATTCCTGTGCAAACCCACATAATTGCAATATAGAATCCCCCCTTCTCCCTATTAGTTCAAGTCACATTGTCCAATTGAGTGTCATTCTATTGTTATGAGAAAAAGTCACTAGTCTTTGGCGGACACCTGCAGATGTGTCCATGGCTCCCACGGCTCTCCTCCTTGAAGTCTGGAGCCTGTGTTCCTTCCCACCCTTCCCTGCCTCCTCTAGTCCTGTGGCAATTTGAGAAGTGACAATGGTTGCAACAGCATAAACACGCTTCGAACTTGACACACACTCTTGTGGTTGCCAAGGTCAAGCTCTTTTTCACTACGGAGACTCCGTTGCAGACCTCTCTAAAAGCAAATGCAAGGCTGGTGTGTCAGCCGACGGAGCAGATAAAGAGACGAAGAAGGACACGAAGAAATTGCAAAGTAGTTATGTTCTCTCCTTCCTCTTCCTCCTTCTTCTTACAGGTCAACGGAGATTTCTTCCCCTGCTGGAGACGTAAGCCTGAAGTTACTTTAGGATACTGGGCATCACACATTTAAGAGTACTCTTATCCACCGGACTGGTGATGGGTTTGGGCTAAGACTGGGAAACGAATTAATAACCTGAAGAGGTGATGGATTTAGTCTGAGTCGGTCACCGGGTCCAAAAATTTATTCTTCCAAGCTTTTGGGCTCATGCTGGAACCGAGCATCAAGGAACCCATCTCTCTCTCCAGTGGGTTGTTCTACATATAATTCCTGGCTGTGTGTAGCTTTTAGTTATTGATTAGGGTGTTGACAGCTGCTATTACTGTATTTTTCAGAGTATAAGACACACTTTTTCCCCGCTAAAAGATACACCGAATGTAGCCAAAAACGTGAGGCATGGAGGAGGCGATGGTCTGTGGCAATTCCTGCATCCTGGAACAGCTGATTAGGGGTATTCAGGGAGGCCGATCCACCTGCCAATCAGCTGTTCATGCTGATATCGGGCTGCACCAATGTGCTGAACCTGACCTGGCTGATCGCTATTTGCTGCAAGGACATGTCAGAGCATTGCAGCAGCAATCACATCCAGAAAGCACACACACAAGTCACTGGTCCAGCAGGATTCAATAACTTCTCTTTATATACAATATAACACATGAAGTAAGTATACAATCCCAAAAGAAGGTTTTCCAATGTGGTCGTTCAGCAGAGAAGTTTCAGGTATCAGCCCAACATGTAGGTTTAGTACAGAAGAAGCCACGCCCAGGCTCCTCGCTGTCTCCTTCCTTGCTGCTCACACAGCAAATACTGCTTGTTTCCAAACAGCCCTCAACTCTCTCACACACTGACAGGATGCTAGCCAGATGAATACCATGGATGCTAGTAGGCAGAGGCAGAATATTTTTTTTCTTATTTTCCTTCCCAAAAACTAAAGTACGTCTTCTACTCCGAAAAATACAGTAATTGTTGTTTCTTGTGCCACTCACATGCTCAGATCCGAAGTACCTGATAGGCTGGTGGTAAATCAGCGGTCCTGTTGACTGACAAAGAGCTTGTTTCCTGGGCTTCAATCATTTCCCTGGCTATTTTTGTCCCTGCTCGGCCAACAATCGCAGTAGCTATGACATTGAATGCATGGCCTCATTTGTTGCAATATGAGGCCCAAAGCTTGGAAGAATAAAACTTTGGTCCTGGCTACCAACTCAAATTGGACCCTGCAACATTATTCTGAGACACCTAAATTTACCATCATTTGTGAAGAGGTCATTTTGCTTCGCCTTGAAATATTAGACATTTGCAAAGGGCATTGGGGACAAGAGCAGGTCTTAGCTTGGAGTGAAATAACATCCAGTTTATTCCATGTGTATAAGCAGACTATTTATTCCCCTTTTATCCGTTGCCTTTTCTAGTGTAATATAAACAAGGGAACTTTTCATAGTCTTCATGAATAAGAGTAAAGGTCTCTTTTGAATGAAAGTCCCACTTTGGGTTCAACGTCACATGTTTATAACGTTCTTGCACAACTGGTAGAAGAGATTTCCTTTCCTTGTGTTCAGGGTCTCTACTTCCATTCAGGCCCCACCAGGGAGATGGGATTTCCTCATGTTCTCTTGCTCCAATTTTGACTTGTTCCTTCTCGCTGTTCTAGGTAGAACCAGCAAAGGGTTTTATGAAAACCATCATGGATGGCTGGATTCCACATGCCAATGGTAAGTGTTTGAGACCCTGGAAAGAGTGCAGAGAAGAGCAACAAAGAGGATTAGGGTACTGGAGGCTAAAACATAGGGAGAAGGTGTCAGAGTTTGCTGCAGAAAAATCAAATCCAGAAACACACTCAGATAACTGATTCAGCTGGATTCAATAACTTCTTTATATACATAATAACAGATGAATAAATGTACAATACCAGTAGCAGATTCTTTCAACGTGGCAGAAGTTACAAGCAGAACACAAGCAGGAGAGAACAGTCAGTTTCATTTCATTTCAGAGATGTCTTGTTTCAGTTTCAATTCTCAGCACAGACTCAATTCTGTCTAAGCTCCCATTGGCTGACTTAGTTGCTATGCCCATTCATTGGCTGACCTTGTTACCATGTCTCTCCCAGTCATGAATATTCTAACAGAAGGGTTGTAGGAATTGAGTATGTCTAGTTTAATGAAAAGAAGGACGAGGAGTGACATGATAGAAGTCTTGCAATATTTGAGGGGCTGCCACAGAGGGGAGGGGGGGTCAAGCTGTTCTCCAAAGCACTTGAAGATAGGACAAGAAGCAATGGGTGGAAACTAATCAAGGAGAAAAGCAACCTAGAACTAAGGAGAAATATCCTGTGAGAATTAATCAGTGGAACAACTTGCCTCCAGAAGTTGTGGGTGCTCCAACGGGAGGTTTTTAAGAAGATACTGGACAGCCACTTGTCTGGTATAGTATAGGCCCATGCCTTGAGCAGCGGGTTGGGCTAGAAGACCTCCAAGACCTCTTCCAGCTTTGTTATAGTGTTGATAGCAATAACTCACTTGAAAGAAATGGCAGAAACTCCTGGATGGGAATGTCAAAGGTGCTTTTCCAAAAGGAATCTGGACTTCTTGTTTTTTTTACCCCTTGAAAACATTTCGCTTCTTACCCATGAAGCTTCCTCACTCCTAGAAGAACTGAACTGAACCTAGAACTGAGAGAGAAAAAACTGAGGGAAAAAATCAAAGAAGTCCATTTGACATCCTGGGTGGGAAAGAAGAGACGGGTGCGTCCAACAGCTGCCTCCTTTCTTTTTGCAGATGTCCTGAGTAAGAATCGGATTCCTCTCCCAAGCCTGTTGGGGTTGATGTACAGCGAAGGCGAAACCACGCTCAGTTTGGGAGAGGTCAGTTGATGGAACCCCAATTGTTTGTCTTTGGGTTGAAGACCCCTGCTGCCCAGATAGTCCGGCTCCGTTGCCTTCCTGGACTCAAAGGATGCCTGTGGGGCAGGAGCCATGGCAGGGGCCTCACAAGGCAGTCATATCGTGCAATTGTATCTGCGCCCCCTTTTTAACTGACAATCCCCCAATTCCTGTAGAAAGGGCTGCACTGATGATCTTTCCTAGTTGGGTCATGAAATGTCTGCAAGAAAACAAGCAAGCTCAGAGATCACCAAGGACCCCACAGCCTTCCTTTCTCCTCCTCCTCCTCCTCCTCCTCCCCCCCTCCTCCTCTCCTTTCCTCTCTGCAAATCCCACTCCCTTCCACCACTGATTATATTCCCTAGGTAGGTCATGAAACATCTGCAAGAAAACAAGCAAGCTCAGAGAGCCCCAAGGACCCAGTTCAACCCTGTGCTTCGAAAAATTCCCTCCCATCAGTGCAAAGGTGTCGCTGCCTCCTTGGCCTGTCCATTCCTCATCTTGTGGTCCCAGTGTAGCCATTGTTTTGGGCAAGGAGGACAGCCAGCTGTTTGTAAGAAAGTGCAAGATAAGAAATAATGGCTGTAATTTTTCCAATCTTCACAGAATGTGCTGGCCTTCCATGTGATGATAGAGCTTTACGATGAAAATGAGATGGCGGAGCGAATAAACCATTTCCAAAAGAAGCCGAAGGGCACATAAAAAGAGAAAGCTGGGAGTCTTCCTGATCAACGTGTCCCCCGTCCCCCCCTTGGCTCATTCAGATGTTGAGTCTATCCCCTGGAACGCAACTGACTGAATTCACACGCCAGCTGAGAAGATAAAGGCAGCTTTCTTCAACGTCTCTTAACAATTCACATTTTTTAAATAAACCGTTTCGAGGTGCGGCTAATTGGGAAGAAGAACATAAATTTATACAATGAATAAATACCTAAGGAAACCTCCAAATTGGTACTTCCAGGAACCTGGATGGTTGAATGTATCTCTTTCCTTTCCTTCCCTGCCCTGCTGAAACTTCTACTCTGCTCTGCCCTACTCTCAGTAGTAGCAACTCACTAAGGAATTAGGGTGACTCTGTCCATGTTTATCAAATAAAACATTTCAATTTCTTCTTCTGCATTTCTTGGGTTTGCTTTGGGCTTGCATCTCTTGAGGTTCATCAGGACATTATGAGGTTCTGGAGGGACTCCTGTCCACGGTGCCAGGACGTGGATGGACCATAGATGATGGGCTGAAGTTTGATTGAATGATCCTAAAAGCAGGTCACAGTGCTTTGTGTCACAAAGTAGCACCTTGAGAACCAGGCATGAAGGTCTGCTAGATGAAGCCATGGGTCCTTCAGTCCAGAAATTAGCCCCCTGAGAACCAGGACTGCTAAGAAAGGAAAAGGGAGCTGTGATGTTGAAGAGAGCATGGTCCTCCTGGTTTCTTCTCCTCTTCATCAGAAGGGGGATACTCTGTTAAGTAAGTAAGCTCCCCGTTAGGAGAGCGAGTGTGCAGAGAAGCGTAATGAGAGTGGTATGGAAGAACACGCACAAACCAGCATACAGGGACACTGAATAGTATAAAATATAGTAGTTTACTATGTGGAAATATAGAGGTATTCAGAGTCCAAGTTACAGCCCAAGTCATACACAGTTCAGTCAGTCAGTTATCAATATTCTCAGTTTAACCCACAAAGTAGCTAACAGTAGCAAGACTCAGTAACTCACCATACAGTATCCGATCAGCGTCTAACAGAGAGCTAACAGTCATTCTGACTCCCTCTTATGGCTGCTTGAGGTAACAGCAACCCATTCACATTACAGCAGTACTTAAAGATACAGTACCACCATCCTGGTTTATATATTGCTAACCCAACTGTTAGCTTACATTCCTAACATACTCCATGATCCATAAAGAGACAATGTGTGTGTCAGATTTCCTAAAAATGCCCTAATTGATTCATGAGTATCCAGCCAAGTTTCAATACAAAACTAGTCATTTATTAGGAGCATCATAGGCAAAATCTTTTCACAGCCAGGTCTAAGCTTTGTTATATTTATAGCTGAACTTTACCCCTATTCCTTCCCTCCCCTCGGTCTGTGTCATAAATCACATTCCCCAATGAGGTGCACCCCTCCCAAGCCTGCTGCGGTCATCTGAGATCCAACGTTTGCTGAAAGTTTGTGTAGAATGTGCTCCCTCCCCCTTCTCCCACTATTAACAGTGTGGCCATTTCTGATCAGGGAGAGATGATACTGAAAGTTCTGGTGAGATGTTTTCAAAATGATGAAGCTAGAACAGTTTATGAGGCCATTCCTGAAATGGCATCAACATGGGCCTGTGGTGGGTTTTCACAAAATGCTTCACTAGGTTAGGTAACCCTGGTGGACGAATACACTAGATACATATGGCAGTTAGTAGAACATATCTCAAGAACTGAGATAATGGGTTAATTCAGAACCCAGGTTATCTCCAAGGCACTTTTTTTCAAGAGCCAACCGGACCTTCTTGCTTTTCTTTGAAGACGTTTCGCTTCTCATCTAAGAAGCTTCTTCAGCACTGACTGGATGGTGGGGAAGGGAAGGATTGATACTCCTTGCAGGCTTCCATTCTCATCATCCAGTCGGAGCTGAAGAAGCTTCTTGGATGAGAAGCGAAACGTCTTCAAAGAAAAAAACCAGGAAGTCCAGTTGCCCTTTGAAAAAAGCACCTTTGGGACAACGAGCACTTGGATGATGGAGAATCTCCACAGAAATATGGTGAAATTAGATTTCGGAGTGTTGAACCCTGAAGCTGACCTGGCTGAAGCCATTTTGAAGCTTCAATCTTGCCAGACGGGAGCCGAGGGATAGGGAGGGGGGAATAGAGGTAGCTGGGGTTTTATAGCCAAAACAAAATACTTTCTCTTGGGAACCAAGGTCATTCTGACACCTGGTCAGAGAGAGGAGGAGCGACGTTACCAGACAATCGGATGGCACTTGATTGGACTATGGGACTGATTGTTTGTGGGGAAAGGGAACTTTCACTTTTTAATCAGGTGAAAGCCGTGGGAACCTTTAGAGTCGGTTTTCACCAGCCTGTGCCAATAAGTTATCTCCAAATGAAACTGTTCTTTGAGTAATTTTACCTGCCTTGGAGTTCTGTTCGCTATAGATGCATTACTTGGAACCCTGACACTAAGCTTTGTCTGGATAGCATCTCCACTTGATGGGCTTCACCATCCAGGATGGAGAAGACCTGGACCTCCCTTGGCCAAAAAGCATTGGGAAGATCACAGCCCCCAAACATCTGCATGAGCCTCCCTTTTGCACAGAGGTCCTGCATGACTGAGAATCTCCATAGACATAAACCCAGCTTATATTTCGTGTGAATGGAATCCAAGTATTGCAAGCAACATCCATACCGTATCATTAACTATCAAGGGGCCCAAGGAAAGATGTTTTCTTCAGCTATCCATAATCATCTCCGGTTCCATGATGGAGAAAGCAGATTTTCAGGGTTCCAAGTAATAAATCCATAGCAAGCAAAACTCCAAGGCAGTTAGATTCCACAGAGGATACTGTCAGGCCTGCAGGCATCCTTTCCTCTGGATCTTTGTCCCGCCACACTTTCTATTATTCTACTATGCATTTTCTATTGTAGGAAAATGGGAGGGGGGATGGTAAGGAGTTGCATATTCTTTCTAGAAAGCCAAGGTCATCCTTTGTCTCTGCACCTGACCGGAACTGGATGGGTGGAATCTTCCAGCATGGCAGGGGAAGATTGGACCATGGGATGGACTTGTGGGTGTGGGGGCAAGATCTTGAACTTTCAACTGGGTGGGGGAAACCAGGAAGCTTTCAAATTTGGGTTTTCCCAGATGTGCCAACATGGCTCTCTCAATAAATTGGAACTTTGAGGAATCTTTTGCCTCTGACTCTGATCTACTTTTGGATGCTATTTGTAACCCTGACAAATACATTTATTGGAAATATCACCAGCCCATATCTGGTGAAACCTGACTCTGAAGTCTCCTGCGGTTTTCACCCAATTAAAAGCAAAAGTTTTTCTGCTTTCTCAAAACAATCAGTCACAAGGTCCAATCACAATGTGTACTGGCATCACTCCGCCTTCTTCCAACCAAGTGTGAGAAAGTCCTTGGTTCCCAAGAGAAAATATTTTGTTTTGGCTACCGAATTCCCTCTATCTCAAATCCCCCCCTCCCTGCCCCCCCCAGCTCCACTGTGGCAATACTGAAGTGGTTAAAAAATGGCTTTGGCCAGGTCATCTTCAGGGTTGACACAAGAGGGTGACCTTGATGGAGAAAGGGAAGCTCCATTAGCATAACAAAAAAGTGGAAATAAACTTTTCCCCCTGTTATATATTCTCTACAGAAGATCATTCTCAGAGCTGGGTTTGCTGACTTTGGTTTCCTTCTGGTTACGTGAACTTGGCTCAGTGCAGATCCCAGATCCTGATAACACAATATGACACTGTGTTCACTGTCCCCATTGTGTACCAGAAAGCACACTGTTTGCGCACTTGCTCCCTCTGGCACCCATGCCAGCCTCAGATTGTGTTGTGGCAGGTTGCCTTACGCAGCAGGGACGGAGGCCACGTGGAGGAGAAGGTTCCGGTCAGCTGGGCACCACCTGGAGGCTTCGGTGGGTTGTCTGCAGGGGGAAAGGAGGGGTCTTCTTCCCCACATCAGAGACCACACACCCTTGGGGGATCAGGCTGCTTTCAGTGCTGAGGGCATTGTGACACATAAGAAAAACTTGCTGGTGAGAAAGACAATGGAAATCAATGGAAATTAATCAAGAGAGAAGCAACCTGGAATTAAGGAGAAACTTCCTAACAGTGAGGACAATTAACCAGTGGAACAGCTTGCCACCAGAGGTTGTGGGTGCTCCATCATTGGAGGTGTCTAAGAAGAGACTGGATAGTCACTTGTCAGAAATGGTATAGGTCTCCTGCTTGAGCAGGGGGATGGACTAGAAGACCTCCAAGGACCCTTCCAGCTCTATTCTGATGAAAGAAAGTCGCTCCATCCAGATCTCTGCATCTCAACTCCTAAATTGACAAACAAAGGGACCAAGCATTTCCTGTTGTTGTCTTTTCATAATTTGAATTTTTATTGTGAAATCATCTTGAGTTGCGATTGCTGGGGAAGAAGAATAGAAATCTATTAATTCAATCAATATTTCAAGAAATGGCTGTTTCCCGTAACTTGGGTGGCTGGTACCAGATTTGTTTCCTTTCTCTGTCTGAGAAAACTCTGTGAACAATAGTTTTGGAAAAGAGGTTGATCCCCCCCCTTCTTTGTTGCAGATTGACAGATTAAAAGAGTTGGAAGGGACCTTGTAGGTCATCTAGTCCAACCTCTCACCCAAGCAGGAGACCCTATATCATTTCTGAAAGAAAACTTCTCTTCTTGAAAGCTTCCAGTGATGAAGCTCCCACAACTTCTGAAGGCAACTTCTGTTCCATTGGTTGATTGTTTTCACTGTCAGAAAATTCCTCCTTATTTCCAGGTTGAATCTCTCCTTGATCAGTTTCCATCCATTCTTCCTTCTCTGGCCTTCGGGGGCTTTGGGGAATCGCTTGACCCCCTCCACTCTGTGGCAGCCCCTTAAATATTGGAAGATGCTCTCCTGTCTCCCCTGGTCCTTCTCTTCCCTAGACTAGCCAGGCCCAGTTCCTGCAACCGTCCATCGTATGTTTGAGCCTCCAGTCCCCTCATCATCCCGGTTGCTCTTCTCTGCACTCTTTCTAGAGTCTCCACATCCTTTTTTTATAGAGTGGCGACCAAAACCACACTATGCCGTATTCCAAGTGTGGCCTTACCAAGGCCCTATAAAGCAGTACTAAAACTTCCCTTGATCTTGATTCTATTCCTCTATTAATGCAGCCTAGAATTGCATTGGCTTTTTTTTGGCTGCTGCCACACACAGTGGGCTCATGTTTAAGGGATTGTCCACTTTGACTCCAAGATCCCTCTCACAGTTACTGGCATTAAGCCAGCGTCACCTGGTCTGTGCAGTTGGCTCCATCCTGCTAGATTGGAACAATAGACTAGAATAGAATAGACTAGACTAGACAACAGAATAGAATAGAATAGAATAGAATAGAATAGAATAGAATAGAATAGAATAGAATAGAATAGAATAGAATAATCAGGAAGGGATCTTGGAGCTCAAGCAGGGGAACCTATACCATCTCAGATAAGTGACTGTCTAGTCTCTTCTTTAAAACCATTCTAACTAACTTGATTCAATGATGATAAAATCAGATTTTCTGGATAAAGTTATGGGTCTTTCATTCTAGAAAGTAGCATCTTGAGAACTTGGGGTGCTCCTCCTCTTCTTTCTTTCTTCCTTCCTTCCTTCCTTCCTTCCTTCCTTCCTTCCTTCCTTCCTTCCTTCCTTCCTTCCTTTCTGCAAACCCCAATACCTCTAGCACTGATAATGTTACCTTAGGTAATGAAATATCTGCAAGAAAATAACTAAGCCAGAGACCACCAGGTACCCCACCCTCCTCCTCCTCCTCTCCATCCCACTCCCTTCTAGCACTGATGATGTTCCCTAGCTTGCAGATGTAATGAAACATCTGCAAGAACACAACCAAATTCAGAGAGCACATACAGTACTTCTCCTTCCTTCTTTTTCTCCTTCTCCTTCTCCTGTCTCCATCTTCCTTCCGTCTCCTTCTCTGGCTTCTCCTTCTCCTCCCTTCTTCTTCCTTCTTCCTTCTCCTCCTGCACTATGCCAATTTCACTCCCTTCTAGCACTGATGATATTCCCTAGTTGGGTCATGAAGCATCTGCATGAAAACAAAATCCTGCTCCTTCTTCTCTCCCCACTCCCTTCCAGTACTGATAATGTTACCTAGTTGGGTAATGAAACATTAGCAAGAAAACAACCAAGCTCAGAGAGCAGCAAGGACCCCAGATTTTTTCCTCCTTCCCCCTACCTCCTCTCTGCAAACCCCACCACCTTCTACCACTGATGATGTTACCCAGTTGGGTAATGAAACGTCTGCAAGAAAATAACCAAGCCCAAAGACCACCAAGGACCTCATAATACAAGCATATTTCATATCCCTCCACGCTACAACCAGAGATTGGAACGAAATCTCCCTTCCATGAAGTTCCAGAGAGCAGAGTCACAATCTCACCCCGGATATCTGGAGGTCACTGGAGCGAAGATGGCTGTGAAACAGGATCTCGGCTTTCCTGGTTAGGTTTGGGGGGGGAATCGAAATTAGAAATCGGCATCCCCATTCAAGTTGGATCAAATGCATCTGCTGAGATGTTCCACACACATTGCTCAACTGACCCATTTTCAAGATTTCTAAAGGTATATTTGCCTTGGGAATAATCGCTTGCTATTTTACACCAAAGCAAATATCACAGCTTTTCCCCCAAGAGACTCTTTTCCTCATTCCTGACACAGATCTTTGGTATAAAAGGACCATCGGTTTTGGGTCCCTGACATCCTCCTTGGTGACGGACAGGAACTGGGGAACACCGTGCAAAGCCTCCAATTGACAAAGGTAAGGCTCTCTGTTCACCTCCACGGGGTCAGATATTTCAAAGCTTTCTTCTTCCTGAATTAAATCGAGAAGGTAAGGATGATTCTGAAGGCTCATCTTTGCTTCATCTTTGAAGAAATGGTCTAGGGTCTCCTGCTTGAGCAGGGGGTTGGACTAGAAGACCTCCAAGGTCCCTTCCAACTCTGTTATTCTGTAATTCCATAAGGGTGTCCTGCTTGAGCAGGGGGTTGGACTAGAAGACCTCCAAGGTCCCTTCCAACTCTGTTATTCTGTAATTCCATAAAGGTCTCCTGCTTGAGCAGGGGGCTGGACTAGAAGACCTCCAAGGTCCCTTCCAACTCTGTTATTCTGTAATTCCGTAAGGGTCTCCTGCTTGAGCAGGGGGCTGGACTAGAAGACCTCCAAGGTCCCTTCCAACTCTGTTATTCTGTAATTCCATAAGGGTCTCCTGCTTGAGCAGGGGGCTGGACTAGAAGACCTCCAAGGTCCCTTCCAATTCTGTGACTCTGTAATTCCGTAGGGGTCTCCTGCTTGAGCAGGGGGCTGGACTAGAAGACCTCCAAGGTCCCTTCCAACTCTTGTTATTCTGTAATTCCGTAAGGGTCTCCTGCTTGAGCAGGGGGCTGGACTAGAAGACCTCCAAGGTCCCTTCCAACTCTGTTATTCTGTAATTCCGTAAGGGTCCTCCTGCTTGAGCAGGGGGCTGGACTAGAAGACCTCCAAGGTCCCTTCCAATTCTGTGACTCTGTAATTCCGTAGGGGTCTCCTGCTTGAGCAGGGGGCTGGACTAGAAGACCTCCAAGGTCCCTTCCAACTCTTGTTATTCTGTAATTCCGTAAGGGTCTCCTGCTTGAGCAGGGGGCTGGACTAGAAGACCTCCAAGGTCCCTTCCAACTCTTGCTATTCTGTCATTCTGTAAGGGCCTCCTGCTTGAGCTGGTGGTTGGACTAGGAGACCCTACACCGTTTCTGACAGAGGGAAGTCCAGTCTCTTCTTGAAAGCCTCCAGGGATGAAACTCCCACAACTTCCGAAGGCAACTTCTGTTCCATCGCTTGATGGTTCTCACTGTCAGAAAATTCCTCCTTATTTCCAGGTTGAATTACAGAATAACAGAGTTGGAAGGGACCTCGGAGGTCTTCTAGTCTAACCCCCTGCTCAAGCAAGAGACCCTATACCATTCCAGACAAGTGGTTGTCCAGTCTCTTTCTAAAAAACCTCCAGTGAAGAAGCACCCACAACTTCTGGAGGAACCTGTTCCACTCGTTTATAGCCACAAAATATTTAAAAGTATTAGAAATTTTAAAAGAAATTTTCTTTTAAAATTTTCTGTAAAAGAAATTCGTGTCTCTTACTTATTTGTAATCCACAAAAGGAGATAGAATGATAATTGCAATTCAAAGCAATGAAAAAAACATTCCAGAACAATAAAAATGTGCAATGCAGGGTAAAACTTGACAATTGTTGTAAGCGGCTTTTCAAAATGTCCCTTCAGTTTTCTCAGGATTGTTCCATAATTTTTTTTTTAAAATTATATTCAATTCTTTCATGATTATTTAGATAATGAAGAGTGGCATCATTATAAATATGCAGAGAGAAAAGGCAAACATCTTTGCAAACAGAGCTGCACTTCATTCGCTCGAAAAAGAGAAAGGGAAAAATCTGGTCACCATGATGTAGAAAAGACGTGGAGACTCTGGAAAGAGTGCAGAGAAGAGCAACAAAGATGATTAGGGGACTGGAGACTAAAACATATGAAGAACGGTTGCAGGAACTGGGCATGGCTAGTTTAATAGAAAGAAGGACTAGGGGAGATATGATAGCAGTCTTCCAATATCTCAGGGGTTGCCACAAAGAAGAGGGAGTCAAGCTATTCTCCAAGGCACCTGAGGGTAGAACAAGAAGCAATGAGTGGAAACTAATCAAGGAGAGAAGCAACCTGGAACTGAGGAGAAATTTCCTAATGGTTAAAACAATTAATCAGTGGAACAGAAGTTGCCTCCAGAAGTTGTGAATGCCCCAACACTGGAAGTCTTTAAGAAGATGTTGGATAGCCATTTGTCTGGAACGGTATAGGGTTTCCTGCCTAGGCAGGGGGTTGGACTAGAAGACCTCCAAGGTCCCTTCCAACTCTGCTATTGTATTGTATTAAAAGAAGACTTCAGCGTTCTGCTCCCTGCAGACCTGTTGATGGATTTCCATTCCTATGTTATCCTATTTTTCCCCCCAGGCACCAGAATCAACATGCTGAAGGCTTTGGCCCTTCTTTTCCTGTGTGGCCTCCTGCCCGTCTGCCAAGGGGGAGTAGAAAGCTTATTATCTGTGGCCCAGGTGGACAAGGGTGTTTTGGAGAATTGTGAGTCTTATTTTCCTTCTCTTCTTGCAAACCAAAACTTTGGAAAGGAGATTCCATGGCTGCGTTCTGAAGCCTTTAACTCCTGGATTATTAATATGGAGTCCCAAAGGTGCTTTTTCCAAAAGGCAACTGGTCTTTCTTGATTTTATTTTATTTTTCTTTGAAAACGTTTCACTTCTCATCCAAGAAGCTTCTTCAGTTCAGAACTGAAGAAACTTCTTGGGTGTGAAGTGAGACATTTTCAAAGGAAAAAAAAAATCCAAGGTGTTTTTTTTTTGACCAGTTCCCTTTTGGAAAAAGTTCCTTTGGGACAATCTTGACCTGGATGGTTGAAATGTTCTGTGGGAGATTACAGAGAATGGAAGGATCTATTGGGTGGGGGAATCCAATTATAAGTTTGCCTCAGATTTTTATGACAAAGCCTTTTCCAGATTGAGTGTCTTCCAGTAATGTGGAATCTTCAGGCAAATATCCAAAAAAACAAGATGACAGCTTCCTTGGTTCTCCCTGAGCTTGGTGGTTTTCTTGCAGACATTTCATTACCCAACTAGGGAACATCATCAGTGCTAGAAAGGAGGAGGAGGAGGAAGAGGAGGAGGAGGAGGAAGACTGTGGGGTTTTTGGTGCCCCCTGAGCATTTCCATTCAAGGTTTTTATTTTTTAATACAAATCATACATATTATAGGAACAAATGGTCTTTTCTTTTACATCCTCTCGATTACATCGTCCTTTTTATATCATAGTTTTCGTTTTCACTTTCACCCAAATTATTCTCTTCTATTATTTTCATCTTTGTACTTATTTTTCTTACTACATAAACCATTTCTTCAATTGCCCTTTAAAGCAAACCAAATTTTCATTTCTCATTTTCTCCCTTGATATGTTTTGCTACAAATAACACACATCCTCTAATTCAATTTAAACGTAGAGAGCATTTCTTTCACATTTTTTTTCTACCATTAACAATATACTATCATTTCTTTATTTCTTAATTAGTTACATCACAATAATAATCTTACTACTATTCTCTTTAGCCTACTAATATAACTCTTTTTCCCTTTCTTCATCTTTTAACCATTTTCTTTTGGGCTCTTAAAAATCCCAGTTTTAATTCTTTTCCTTCTTCTTCCCCTTTCCCTAACTTCTTTTTCTTTTCTTTTCCCTGTTTTTGTAGTTATTATATCTTATCTTCAGCCTATTTACTTTTATTATTCTAGTAACTTTCCCCAGGGTTTTCCCCAGACATTTCATTACCCAACTAGGGAACATCATCAGTGCTAGAAGGTTGGGTGGAATCTAGTTGTGCAATGAAAGGTCTGTAAGAAATCAGCCAAGCTCAGAGAGCAACAAGGACTACTTAATTCATCCCTGAGCTACTAATATTTTCTTCTCTAAGTTAAGATAGTGCTTAAAACAGCAGGACTGAACCCTTACTCCTTTTTTTTATGTGCACTCAACTTTCATCCCAAAGGTGCTTTTTCAGGAGGCAACTGGACTTCCCTTGTTTTTCTTCGAAGACGTTTCGCTTTTCCTCCAAGAAGCTTCTTCAGTCCAGCTCCGTTCTCAGAACTGAAGAAGCTTCTTGGAGGAGAAGCGAAATGTCTTCAGGGAAAAACAAAGAAACTCCAGTTGCCTCCTGAAAAAGCAGCTTTGGGACAACCAAGACCTGGATGGCTGAGAATCTCTAAGGCTCAACTTTCATCTTGACTATCTTGCCCCTCCATCTTCTACAACATTCTAGTCTGTTCCAAAAAGGTCATAGGTGGTGTCCTTGGAGGCCTCTGCTGATCATTCAACGTCCTCCTAATGGAGGGGTCTGAGGAGGTCTACAGTGTCTCAGTGGTCAATCATGGAAATCTGGTCCTAAGACTAAGCTGTAGGTCCATCTCTGCCCAAATGCTGAACAGCAGAGCAATTGGGTGGCTTTCTTCTCCTGAACTTCTCCAGAACTTCTTTCTTCATCCAATTTGAGTTGGAAGGCGCTGCAGAAAATATTTTGCAGAAGACTGTGCTGGTATGGGCTACCCTCAACTCCATACTTGGGAAACATTATCTAAGAATTTAGGGGGGTTCAATGTGTTTTCCCAACACATGTTCAAACTTATCTCCTCATCCGTGAAGACTGATGCTTTTTTTAAAAAAAGTAAATGTTAACCTTTTGGGAATTGTAGCAACATACGTCAAATGTTCTGGTTTTACTACATGAATAAAGGTGAGTTTGGCCAAAGAGAAGAGACAGGCATGTGGGATGGAAGACTAAGAACAATCAAGAATAACTTTAGTAACTCAGCTAAACTATGCTTCAGCTGCTAAAAACAACAGCTCAGTGACTGAGTTTAACTTTAATTTATCTCCTGTAATAATTGCTCTCAACCCTCTACAGTACTCTCAAATGTCCTGGCCAAAGATGACCTGCTTCAAGGACTTACTGGAGGAGGGTTGAGTGGAGGCCAAAATGGAGGACCACTTGATGGTGTTCTTGGAGGGCAAGATGGAGGACTTCTTGGCAGTGTCCTTGGAGGCCAAGGTGGAGGACCTCTTGATGGTGTCCTTGGAGGCCAAAGTGGAGGTCTACTTGGTGGTGTTCTTGGAGGGCAAGATGGAGGACTTCTTGGTGGTGTCCTTGGAGGCGAAGGTGGAGGTCCACTTGGTGGTGTTCTTGGAGGCCAAGATGGAGGACTTCTTGGTGGTGTCCTTGGAGGCCAAGATGGAGGACTTCTTGGTGGTGTCCTTGGAGGCCAGGATGGAGGACTTCTTGGTGATGTCCTTGGAGGCCAAGATGGAGGACTTCTTGGCAGTGTCCTTGGAGGCCGAGGTAGAGGTCCACTAGGTGGTGTCCTTGGGGGCCAAGGTGGAGGACTTCTTGGTGGTGTCCTCGGAGGTCCAAATGGAGGACCTCTTGGTGGTGTCCTTGGACGTGAACGTCTCCTGGGGTGAGTTACCTATTGTCAGATTTTATACCTAGGCTTGATGTTAAATAATAGATCTTCAGTTCTTTAGGTCTTGGCTTGAATCAACAGAAGACTCCAACAAGATAGAAACTTGCAGACATGTTGCAGACATGACTTAAACTTTTAAGGCAACATCTGGTTGTCTTCTGCAGAGCAAATACTTCAGATAATTAGATTTCTGAGTTCTTACAACTAAATTCTGACTTTCTTTCTTCTTCCTTCTGAATTGGTTAGCCTTGGAAAACTTCACCTGGTCACTTAAGGCTTGTTTTCATGCTTTTTTTGTACTGCCTGCCTG
This sequence comes from Natrix helvetica, assembly GCF_964273705.1. Lineage (NCBI taxonomy): Eukaryota > Metazoa > Chordata > Lepidosauria > Squamata > Natricidae > Natrix > Natrix helvetica. The sequence continues at coordinate 176,898,681 of NC_138549.1, forward strand.
ACTTTGAGTAGATAGAGATGAAGACTATTCTCCTGTCCTAGTTCTCTCTCTGTCCCACACTTTGTACACACACACACACACACACAGAGAGAGAGAGAGAGAGAGAGAGAGAGAGAGAGAGAGAGAGAGATGCACACAGTCCATTACATACATAGACCCCAAATGTTTTTTTTAATATTAAGTTTTTATTTTATTTTTTGTTACACATACATATTTATGAACAAAGTGTTGTCTGCTGTTTTTCCTTTTTACATCTTCCCATGTACATAATCTATTTTACATCATAATTCTGTTCAAATTTCAGCTCTATTGTTCTCTTTCCATATTTTCCATCTTATCCTTATTTCCTTTTTAATACACCTGCAGTGTCATTAATTGCCCCTTCAAAGTTAATCCAAGTTCTCATTCCCTGTTTCATCTATTAGTCTATTTTACTCCAATGAAAACCTCTAGCTGTTTTCCATTCCTCTTTCCTCCATATTCTTTTTAAAATATATTTTAGTGTTTTTACTTTAATTTACATTAATTCTCTGTATATCATTAACTGCTTTAATACAATTCCCTTTTCCCAATCAACTAATTTAAAATTTTCAAGACCCCAAATGTTGATCAGCAAAACCTAAGTTTCATAGAAAAGTTAGATTTAAGTTGTCTAGGGTTATGATGTCGAATCGTCATCTCCTTTTAACGACCCCATAATCCTTTGCGTGGTGGAGTCTAGGCAATTGAATGAAGCCAAGTGTTTACTGGCCGGATGCCCTTCCCTGTTGCCAATGCAGAGTTTTGTTCAGCATATATATTCACACTGTGCCCAGAGAGAGAAATATCTGACTCTACCTAGGATCGAACTCCTGATTCTGATCCTGATCACACCTCTGGATTATGAGGTGACAGCTTCCCCTCTAGGCCACCGCACCACTTGGAGTTATGACGCTGAATGTTCTTCATAATTTTAGTTTCTGATCCTAACCATGAAGCTCACTTTTATCTACAGGTTGAAGCTTGTGGATATCATCCTTCCTAAAGTTACCCTGAATCTTTTTCCAGTTGGAGTTGGATTGAACATTTACACCAAGGTAGCCCTCAGGGGCAACACGTGAGTTGGCTTCCTTGGTAAAATAGCAAATCTTGCTACCTTTCTTGGATGAAATTTCCACAGGTAGCATTTCCTAGTCTCTTCCTTCCTTCCAGCTTTAGTTTTGATGTAGTTGGAGATAGAATAGAATAGGAAAGAATGGAATAGAATAGAATAGAGAATGGAATAGAATAGAATAAGAGTAAGAGTAAGAGTAAGAATAATAAGAATAAGAATAAGAATAAGAATAGAATAAAATAAAATAGAAGATATGGAATGGAATGGAATAGAATAAGAATAAGAATAGAATAGAATAGAGAATAGAGAATGTAATGGAATAAAATAGAATAGAATAGAAGATATGGAATAGAATAGAATAGAATAGAAAAGAGAATGGGAATAGGATAGGATAGGATAGAAGATAAGAGAAATACAGAATGGAATGCAATAGGAATACAGAATAGAATAGAATGGAATGGAATGGAATGGAGTAGGGTAGGGTAGGGTAGAGTAGAGTAGAGTAGAGTAGAGTAGAGTCAGCCATTTTGTAGAGAAAGAGAAGCCATTGACCTCTGTGTTGTGGTTACTCAAAACAATTGAGGTGGCCATTGCAATCCAAGCCGTGCCCCCTTTTGTAAGTGCCTTTGCCACAAAAAGTGCCAAAACTTGGGTCACCACACGGCTCCCGCCATCTTGCCTGCTTTAATCCTGAGGAAGTAAGGCTATCATGAGAAGCTCCCTAACTTTCAACCATGGTTGATTCAAAAGTAAGATCTGTAGGACAGGAGATTTTCAGGAAAGGGAGGTCTTCTGATTATCTCTCCTCCACTAGAAAATTGTAGTACCTTCAAATAATAAATCAGGATTTGGTTTGGTAGGAATAATAGTTAGGGGAGATATGCCTTTAAGAAGCCATAAGACATCTGCCAAGATCAGGGAACCAAAGAAGGAAGATGGTTGGTGTCATATGGAAAGTGTTGGCCAGTGATCAGTGAATTCCACCTTCAAATCTACTCTTAATTTTGGATTTTGAGCTTGATGTACATTCTAAGAGTTGTTGTTCTGGAGCCAGAGTTGAAGAAGGAACTATTAGTTGACCTTTCTTGAGCTTCTAGCAAAAATGTTTGGGATATAAACCTAATAAATAAATATTTGTGATGGATGGAAAAAGCCAGCACTCTCTCTAAATTTGAAGATTCTTTGGGAAACTAGAGTTGATCTGTGGAAAGAAATTTCCACCCAGTTCAGTTCCAGGCTGGGAGAAAGACACTGGAAACATGGAAGCTGATTGGAAAGAAGGTTTAATGATGAAGCAGAACCACCAAACACATGGTCCTCTGGTGCAGGTGGCCACATGGAGTTTAGAGTGGGGTTTTTTTTTTATGCCTTCTCTTGGCCTTTGCACTTGAGCTTCCTGTTCCTGTGCAAGAGCATGTATTCTATTGGCTGTTTGCAGATTCCTATGGGGTCATGTAGGGGTCATGTAGGGGTTATGTAGGGGTCATAGAATAGAATATAGAATAGAATAGAATAGAATAGAATATGAATAAGGAATAAGGAATTAGGAATTAGGAATTAGGAATTGAGTAGAATAGAATATGAATTAGGAATGGAATAGAATAGAATAGAATAGAATTCTTTATTGGCCAAGTATGACTGGACACACAAGGAATTTGTCTTTGGTGCAGATGCTCTCAGTGTACATAAAAAGACAAGATACATTCATCATGAATCATAAGGTATAACACTTAATGATAGTCATAGGGTACAAATAAGCAATCAGAAAACAATCAATATCAATATAAATCGTAAGGATACAAGCAAAGAAGTTACAGTCCTGCAGTCATAAGTGGGAGGAGATGGGGGAGAGGAGCGATGAGAAGTCTAATAGTAATAGCAATGCAGCCTTAGTGAATGGTTTGACAGTGGTGAGGGAATTAGTTGTTTAGCAGCGTGGTGGCGTTGGGGTAAAAAACTGTCCTTGTGTTTAGTTGTCTTGGTGTCCAGTGCTCTATGGCATCGTTTTGAGTTGAAACAAGTGATGTCCAGGATGCGAGTGGTCTTGGCTCTATATAGCTCTATACAGCTGGCTCTATAAGCAAAAGAGGGAATGCAGGGCGAGGTCCTGGGCTGAGCTCCCCGGTTTGGTTGAAGTTTGGACTACTCTCAGATGACGCAATGTCTGAAATCCCCTCAGGAGATTGCGCAATGCAGCGAGCTCTGTGTCCTCTGCTAAACATTGGTGGGTTAATCCTATTCTGTCCTGTTCTTCTTCATCCCTTCATCCCCCTGGAGCTGGAGGTCTTTTGTTTTGTAGATAGGCTGGTCCCGTCCTTCTTAATGGGCAGAACATATCTGCTAAGGGGAGGGGGGCTATTAAGAGTGACTCCTTTTAATATTCCTCAAACTATTTCCTTCTTCTGGGAGGGGGGGGGTCTCCTCATAGATCCAATAAACAGCCTCGTCTTTATTTCTTTCAGGATTCTGGGGGGGCCATTGACTCTCCTGGTAGAAGTGAACATCACAGCCAACGCCCAACTGGTCCAGGGCAGGACAGGAGCTCCCAAGCTTCTCCTTCACAACTGCCGGACCAACCTTGGTGGCATTCGGATCTTGTCTGGGTGGGTCTTCGTACATCACAAATAGACACTTAACCTGTGTGTGTGTGTGTGTTTGGAGGACAGCTTTTGAATGGATGAGTCAAGGATGCTAAAACGTCCAGTAAGGTCAGTCTATGGAGCAAAAGGGGACACGGTGGCTCAGGAGGTAAGAGCTTGTCGATGAGAAAGGTCAGCAGTTCGGCGGTTCAAATCCCTAGCGCCACGTAACGGAGTGAGCTCCCGTTACTTGTCCCAGCTTCTGCCAACCTAGCAGTTCGAAAGGACATAAAAATGGAAGTAGAAAAACAGGAACCACCTTTGGTGGGAAGGTAACAGCGTTCTGAGTGCCTTCGGCCTTTAGTCATGCGGGCCACATGACCCCGGAGACGTCTTCGGACAGCTCTGGCTCTTCGGCTTTGAAATGGAGATGAGCACTGCCCCCTAGAGTCGGGAACGACCAGCACATCTGTGCGAGGGGAACCTTTACCTTTACCTTATGGAGCAGCATCGCCCTCCAGATGGGTAAGGAGACTACAAATCCTAGACTTCCCAGCCACCCTGAGATGGAAAAGCTGAATTTGGCGAATTTATAATTTCCTCCATTGAATCAAAACAAAAGGTTTTCTCACCAAGAAAACCATTGAGTCGGTCAAGGAAGGTCTTCAGAAAGAGGAAAAATCAACCAATCAATCAAGATGGCAGCCCCAGGGGTGTGACCCCAGCCTTGCCCCAATTTAACAGGCGCTGTCAAAAGTGATGGGACTTGGATCCCACAGATGTGGCTGTCATCCACCTTGAATGTCTCGGGGACATCCTAGATTGATCACCAAGTGGTTACAGATCATCCTGGACTTACAACCATTTAGTGACCTTGGAAATTAAATAGCACTGAAAAAAGTGAGCTTTTTTCACACTTATGTCCCATAGTTAAGTGATCAAAATTCACAGCTGGTTGATATTTATGTGTCCCAACATCCCGTGATTCTCCTTTTGCGACTTTCTGGCAAACAAAGCAATGGGGAAAGCCAGATTCACTTAACAACTGTGCTACTGACTTAACCACTGCAGCGATTCACTTAACGACGGTGGCAAGAATGTTTGTAAAATGAGGAAAAAACTCACTTAACGACCAACAACAATTTTGGCCTAATTGTGGTTGAGGACGTCCTGCAACAGGAAGCTATAGGATTGGTCCCAGTGTTGCCCTAGGAAGAAGCTTGATTTTTCGCTTGTGGGACAACAAAAGCTTTTATGTGGCAAAGAATGATAGAGCAGACTTTTTAATAAGGTTTAATAATCCCACTCCTTTTTCAGGCTCCTTCCATTGTCCTTGGACAACGTCCTGAGTGTTCTTTTGAATAAACTCCTCCCTGGTTTGGTGAGTCTTTCTACTGAACTCTACCCCATCCCCCGTCAATGAACACAAATGCACCCTCTGGGCCATCAGTCAGAGAGGACAATGCCAGAATAGGCTTGCAGGGTCAAGAAGTGCATTAGATTCTGCTGGACTAAGAGAAGACCACCAGATCAATTGACTGGAGTGAGATGAGATGATTCAGGGGCCTGACTGGATAGAAAAAAATAACAAGAAGATAGGAAGTAGGAGAGGAACAGACAAGGGACACAAATGATCAAGAAGCAAACAAGGTAGAAAACGAAACAATACAATACAATAGTAGAGTTGGAAGGGACCTTGGAGGTCTTCTAGTCCAACCCCCTGCCTAGGCAGGAAACCCTATACCGTTCCAGACAAATGGCTATCCAACATCTTCTTAAAGACTTCCAGTGTTGGGGCATTCACAACTTCTGGAGGCAAGCTGTTCCACTGATTAATTGTTGTAACTGTCAGGAAGTTTCTCCTCAGTTCTAAGTTGCTTCTCTCCTTGATTAGTTTCCACCCATTGCTTCTTGGTCCTGCCTTCAGGTGCCTTGGAGAATAGTTTGACTCCCTCTTCTTTGTGGCAACCCCTGAGATATTGGAAGACTGCTATCATGTCTCCCCTAGTCCTTCTTTCTCTTAAGCTGAACATACCCAGTTCCTGCAACCGTTCTTCATATGTTTCAGCCTCCAGTCCCCTAATCATCTTTGTTGCTCTTCTCTGCACTCTTTCTAGAGTCTCCACATCTTTTCTACATCGTGGCGACCAGATTTTTCCCTTTCTCTTTCTCGAGCGAATGAAGTGCAGCTCTGTTTGCAAAGATGTTTGCCTTTTCTCTCTGCATATTTATAATGATGCCACTCTTCATTATCTAAATAATCATGAAAGAATTGAATATAATTGCTTCTTGTTCTGTCCACAGGTGCCTTGGAGAATAGCTTGACTCCCTCTTCTTTGGGGCAACCCCTGAGATATTGGAACACTGCTATCATGTCTCCCCTCAAACAAAACTCAGTGAGACCATTCTATTGAGATTTATAGAAAGAGTAGAGAGGAAAAAAAGGAAAATGGAATCCAGAAAAGAAATTAGCCAAAAATAAAGAGAGAAACGACGGGAAGTGGAAAAGGAAAACTACGGGGACAGTTATCCAGGCAATCTATTGAAAAGTGATAGAAAAGATTCAGAAGGGAAGATATCAGACATATAGAAAGAAGAAAAAGAGAAAAGAAAAACTTAGGAATAGGGGATTAGTCAAATGAAATGAAATACCTTAAACATGGCAATAGTATATTCCTAATCAAGATGTGTGGGAACTATATCAACATTTTTAAGTGTGCAAATTAATTGTGTTAAATGCTTACTTTATAAAGAACTGAATGTGGAGACACATGTTATTTATAGAATGGAAAGGAAATGATAAATTTGGTTTAATCTCTAAAGGGAAGGGAATAATGACATTGTTTATGCATATAATAAAAATTAAACGTTGGAGAAAAAAGAAGTACGGCTAAAAGTGAAATGGAATTGGAAATACAATGTAAAATGAATTATGTATATGCGGAAATATTGAAGGGGAAAACTGGACAAGAGAATTTTAATTATGTAACAAATAATAATAATAATAAAACCTTGATTAAAAAAAATAACAAGAATAATGAATAACTAGGTTGGAAGGGACCTTGGAGGTCTTCTAGTCCAACCCCATGCTCAAGCAGGAGCACCTATACCATTCCAGACAATTGGCTGTCCAATTTCTTCTTGAAAGCCTCCAGTGAGGAAGAACCCATGATTTCTGGAGGCCAGCTGTTCCACTGGTTAATTGTCCTCACTGTAGGAAGTTTCTTCTTAATTCCTCTCCTTGATTAGTGTCCATCCTTTGTTTTTGCCCTGCCTTCAGATGTTTTGGAGAATAGGTTGACCCCCTCCTCTTTAGGGCAGCCCCTCAAATACTGGAATCCTGCTATCATGTCACCCCCAGCCCTTCTTTTCTCTAGACTGGCCAAACCCAAATCCTGCAGCCATTCTTCACATGTTTTAGTCTCCAGGCCTTTAATCCTCTTAGTTGCTCTTCTCTGCACTTTCTCCAAAGTCTCAACATCTTTTTTGCAATGTGGTGACCAAAACTAGATGCAGGATTCCAGGTGTGGCCTTACTAGGGCTTTACAAAGTGGTGCTAATACTTCACGTGATTTTGATTCTATGCCTGTGTTTTCTTCTCTGCTACAGCTGTGTCCAGTTGTCGATGTTGTCCTAAACCTTCTCAACACTGTTCTTGACACAGTCAACAGTAAGGATTGTATTCTTATGGTCGGGATGTACTTCTGCCTTGGTTACTTATTTATTTTTAATTTTTCAGAAGCCACTTACCCAATGTTTGACCACCAGGGAAGTAACTTAGATGCCTCCATTAAATTTCTCATCATTTTGGTGTGCAAAGCAGAATTACTCTGGCATGTACAGTCCTGTAATTGTAATGCCTTACATGTACACAGAAAAAATATCTCTTGAACACAGAATATCATAGAACATCAACCAAGTTGGAAGGGACCGTTGAGGTCTTCTAGTCCCTCCTCAAGCAGAAGACCCTGAACAAATGCTACAGGGTCTACAAAGTTGAGGTGCACCAATACCAGGGAAAGAACATACTTACAGATACTGACAGCAGTCCTCAACTTACGACCACAATTGGGCCCAAAATTTCCATCGCTAAGCAAAACGGTTGTTATAGAAGTAAAACAATATAAATTGTAAAGATACAAGCAACATGGTTATAGTCATAAGTGGGAAGAGATAGGCACTAAGAATGATGAGAAGACGAATAGGAATAGCAATGCAGCCTTAGTGAAGAATGGATCTGACAGTGTTGAGGGAATTCTTTGTTTAGCAGAGTGACGGCGTTCAGGGAAAACTGTCCTTGTGTCTAGTTCAGGGCAGAGCTGGCTGGGGAATTCTGAGAGTTGAAGTCCACAAGTCTTAAAGTTGCCAAGTTTGGACACCCCTGGTCTACTTGTTCTGGTGTGCAGTACTCTATCTATAGCGTCGTTTTGAGGGTGGGAGTTGAAACAATTTATGTCCAGGATGCGAGGGGTCTGTAGATATTTTCACGGGCCTCTTTCTGACTCGTGCAGGTCCTCAGCGGAAGGCAGGTTGGGAGCCATTGTCTTTTCTGCCGTTCTGATTACCCTCTGAAGTCTCCGTCTGCCTTGTTGGGTTGCAGAGGCAAACCAGACGGTTATGGAGGTGCAGAGGACGGACTCAATAATGAAATATATTTGAATATAATTCCACAGACTCAATCCTTCCTCTGTAGAACAGAATCAGCAGCTCTTTGGGCACTCTGAGCTTCCAGAGTTGGCACAGAAAGAACATTCTTTATTGTGCTCTTTTGATGACGTTTTTGATGTTAGGTGTTCCATTTTAGGTCTTGAGATGTGATAGAACCTAGAAACGTAAAGGTTGGTCCTATGTTGAGGACTAGCCGTATCCTCACAGCTGGTGCATGTGCAGCACTGGCCCTTCTAAGAGAATTCCCCAAAGGTGCTGGGCAGTTGTGTTTTTCCTCCCTCTCAGTCCCTTTTTGCTTCACCCCTGACAGCTGTGTGTCCCTTTGGCATTCTTGGAAATCTGCATTACACCCTGGCTGGTTTGCCTCTGTTCAAGGGACAACAGATTGTTCTGAATCTAAACGTAAGTCCCGTTTTCCCCTTGTCTCCAATGCCTGAGCGGTTCCTCCTCCCCTCCCCTCCCCCTCCTCTTCTTCTTCTTCTTCTTCTCCTCCTCTTCTTCTTCCTCCTCTCCTTCTCCTCCTCTTCCTCCCCTTCTCCTTCTCCTCCTCTTCCTCCTCTTCTCCTTCTCCTCCTCTTCCCCTTCTCCTCCTCCTCTTCTTCTCCTCCTCCTCTCCTCCTCCTCCTCCTCCTCCTCTCCTCCTCCTCCTCCTCCTCCTCTCCTCCTCCTCCTCCTCTTCTTCTTCCTCCTCCTCCCTTCCTCCTCCTCCTCTTCCTCCTCTTCTTCTCCTTCTCCTCCTCCTCTCCTCTTCCTCTTCCTCCTTTCCCCCTCCCGCTCCTCCTCTTCTTCTTCTTCCTCCTCCCCCTCCTTCTCCTCTTCTTCCTCCTCTTTTACTCCTTCTCCTTCTCTCCTCCTCCTCCCCTCCCGCGCTTTCTTCATCTTCCTCCTCCCCCCTCCTCCTTTTCTCTTTCTTCTCTTTGCCTCCTTCCCCTTCCCCTTCTTCCATTCTTCTCCTTCTCCTGCCCTTTCCTTGTCCTCTTCTTCCTCCTCCTGTTCTCCTTCTCCTCTTCCTCTCCTTCCTTCTCCTCCTCCTCCTTCTTTTATTTTTTTAATATATTAATTCCATCTTCAATTAAACAGTGTGTCATCCGGGTATAAATATACAACAATTTTTATTACGTTCATATTAATTCTATAATATTAAAATAGTAATATTAAACATAATAATCATAATATTTGCTTCTCTCTCCCCCTCCTCCCCCCCCTCCTTATTTTGCAAATAAATAACTTCAAATTAACTTATTTATTTGCAAAATTGTCTATGCCCAGGAATCTTCTCAATGAACGATTGGCCTTTGCTCGGAATTAGAGAAGGGTCCATGGGAACCAAGGAGGGTTGGCTTTAGATTGCTTGTGACTACGGAGGGATTCTAGGCTGGTGCCTCTTTTGACGCCGCCTGCAGTTTCTGCCACTCTTTCTCTGAAAGTTTTCCTGAAAATAAAAATTCCTCAAGCTAGCGAGCTTTGCTTTTCGGTGGGCATGTTTAAGATTGCACTGTTGAGCGTGCCTTAACCCACGTAATTAAGCCCAGATGGTCAATCCATTTGGGGTTAATTAATCCAACAGCCCTGGAATTAATGGAACAAATCTAACTTCCCCAGTCAATCATGTTTTGTGAACTGCTTGCAAGTAGGATTATCTGTCACTTCCCAGAGATGGAGGCCAATTCCTAGAGTGAATAAACATGTCAAAAATGGGTCTGTGTCCTTTCCCACTTTTGCCTCTGGGGTACAGAAGGAACCTTTCAGGTGGACCAGACAGGAAACACAACCAGATACAGGTAGTCCTTGACATACAATCATAATTGACCTTGCCCATTATGGCCATATGTTGTGACATATAATTTGAGTTGGTCACATAATTGCCCTGATTTTACAATATTTCTAGCAGGTCATTATGTGAATGAGGTAGTTTCAAACAAAAGTGACAGTCATTAAATGAATACCACAGTTGCTAAGTGAATCCATTGGTCGTTAAGATGCGGTTTTACAGAAAACCAGAAGTAACTTCAAGTTTGGGGCTAAACTATCGTAAAAATGCAGTCACATGACCTGGGGACACTGCAAACAGCTGTAAATGCATCTGTGTTGCAGATGTTGGAAGTGCAGTCACACGACCAGGGAGTGACCATTGGAATTGGGTCACAACTCCCTTTTCCCAGTAGGTCGTAACTTTGAATAGTTGCTACGCAACGGGGACTAGCTACAAATGAATTATCCTTGATTGTCAAGCTACATTAATGGAAATCTGAAAGTGTAAATCTCTCACCGTCTCCTTTACAGACTGAGAGACTCGGAGGGTCCCTTCTGAGAATCCCCCCCCATTGTGCAACTATGGACTATGACCTTTCCTTTTCTGTTTCCTAAAGCTAATGTCAGGACTCCAAATCGCATCCAAAAGTAAATCAGAGTCCAAGGCAAAGTGTTGCTCAAAGTTCCAATTGATGAAGAGAGCCATGTTGGCACATCTGGAGAAACCTGAATCTGAAAGCTTCCAGGTTTTCCCCACCCAGCTGAAAGTTAAAGATCTTGCCCCCACACCCACAAGCCCATCCCATGGTCCAATCTCCCACTGCCACGCTGGCAGCGTCCACCCATCCAGTTCTGGCAGAGGTTCCAAGGATGACCTTGGCTTTCTAGAAAGAATTTTGTTATGGCTACATATCATCTAACTCCATACAATCCCTCCTCCCATTTTCCCACAATAGAAAACGCCTAGCAAAATAATAGAAAGTGTGGCAGGCCAAAGACCCAAAAGGAAAGAGGGCTGCAGGCCTGACAGCTACATTAAGGGAATATTGCATGTCGGAAACTACTAATCTTCCACGGTCGCCTTTACAGCCTGAGAAATTAGGGAGGGTTTCTCCAGAGACTCCTCCCCCCCCACCCCCATTGTGCATCTTTGACCTATGTGGTCTTTTATCTGATGGTTGGTTTTTTGCTCTTCAATAAATTCTCTCTTGACCTTTTCCAGCTTATGATGACCGACCTCAATGGCCAACCTGTGGATCTTCCTGGAGCCCCAAACAGCTCTTTGCCTCTACCTCCCGCGATGGACCGTACTTCGCAGCTGATGCTTCCCCTCAGCCTGCTTTCTTCGGTGTTCCAGATGCTCGTATCGAAAGGAGGGTTAAACGTAGACCTCACTGAACTGGCGGTGAGCCATCTCGACAAGCGACAAAAGCTATTTGTGAACCATAGATATGAGAGGAGTGGCGGCTAGTAGGGAAGACTCTCGCCTCCCATTTGGAAGTTGGGAGTCCAATTGTAGGTAGCGGTAGATGTTTCTCTATCAGGGTACAAAGAGAACATATGGGCTACGAACTCTGTGTAGGCATCAGGAAGGGAATCCAGCCAGTAAATGCCCAGCTGCATCCAGTTGCCCTGACTCTACCCTGTAATCCCAAATTGAGGGATTATGGGTTTATGACCCTCCAATCCCAAATCAATGGATTATGGGTTTATGACCATGTAATCCCAAATTAGTGGATTATGGGTTTATGACCCTGTAATCCCAAATTAAGGGATTATGTGATTATGACCATGTAATCCCAAATTAAGGGATTATGTGATTATGACCTGTAATCCCAAATTATAAAAAGGGAATTTGTTCCTGGGGCTTAAATCTCTGAATTATTCTACTTTGTCAGCTCCTTTGCTTTCACCAAGAAAAAAAAATCCTTGGAAACTTCTTAATGTTATCATTGGCCTTTTCATCTACTCTAGTTAGGCAACTTCCTTTTTTAATTATTCCTTTTTCTAATGGCAACTCTTGGTGATCACGAATGGAAGAGAAAGTATCTTCAACTGAGTGTCCAGATGGGTAATTCCTAGTTCTACCTATCAAATGACATTGTGTAGCTTTTCCAACTTTTAGAATAGAATAGACCTGGAAGGGACCTTGGAAGTCTTCTAGTCCAGCCTTAGCAGGAGACCTTATACCATTTTAGATAAGTGTCTGTCTAGTCTCTTCTTAAAAACCTCCAGTGATGAAGCACCTACAACTTCTGGAGGCAACTTCCGTTCCACTGATTGATTGTCCTGACTGTTAGGAAGTTTCTCCTTAGTTCTAGGTTGCTTCTCTCTTTGATTAGTTTCCATCCGTTGCTTCTTGTTCTGCCTTCTGGTGGTTTGGAGAATAATTTGACCCCCCCCTTCTTTGTGGCAGCCCCTCAAGTACTGGAATCCTGCTATCATGTCCCTCCTAGTCCTTCTTTTCTCTAGGTCTAGCCAAACCCAAATCCTGCAACTGTTCTTTGTATATATTTTTTTCTTCAGGCCTTTAATCGGTTGCTCTTCTCTGCACTTTTTCCAAATCTCAACACCTTTTTTGTAATGTGGTGACCAAAATCAGTTGCAGTATTCCAGGTGTGGCCTTATTAAGGCTTTACAAAATGGCATTAATACTTCACCTGATCTTGTTTCTACGCCTCTGTTGTCTTGCTCAAGATGTAATTATTTTCTGGGGAAAGGAGTGAATATGATTTGTCTTTTGTGGTGGCAGTCTGAAGCGAAAGAAACCACCATATCAGATAGAAAAAAGGTGGGGCAACTGCAAATGAGACGTTTAAGGAGTTGTGTTGTCTGACCATGCTGTGTTGTTGTGGTTTCTTCTAGCTTGGTGGATCTGTTCCAATGACAACGTCGGCTCTTCAGTCTGTGCTTCCTGAGGTAAAATCTCCCTACAAAAGATCTCATGATCATAATTGGCCTTTTCCCTCTAAGGCTCCAGGGGTGTCCAAACTTGGGAACTTTAAGACTTGTGGGCTGGGGAATTCTGGGAGTTGAAGTCTACAAGTCTTAAAGTTCCCAAGTTTGGACACCCCTGCTAAGCTCTGGGATAAGATCAGGTGACTGGCATCCAAAGTTTGACTCAGTGCCAGTTTTTTCGCTGCTTTCACAGTGCGTGCTCGACTTACGACTACAAGAGAGCCCAAACTTTCTCTCGCTAAGCGAGACAGCTGTTAAATGAATTTAAGCACCGGCTTTGAAGTGAATCACTGCAACTGTTAAGTCCGTAAGACAGTCTTTAAGTGAATCTGGCTTCCCCGTTGACTTTGCTCATGGTTATAAAAAAGGCATCGCAGGACTCCCCAGATACTGCGACCGTCATAAATATGAATCAGTTCCCAAGTGTCTGAATTTTGATCATGTGATCATGGAGATGTTGCAATAAGGTGGAGCACCAGGTTGTAAGTGTGGAAAATGGTCCAAAGCCCTTTTTTTTCAGTGCTGTTGAAACTTCAAACCGTCACTAAATGAATGGTTGTAAGTTGATGTCTATCTGCAGGGGTGGATTTCATTTTTTTTACTACTGGTTCTGTGGGCGTGGCTAGATGGGGCGGCATGTGACTGAGTGGGCATGGCCAACTTGACATCACTCATGCACACTCAGTCACATGCCCCCCCCCGCCTAGCCACGCCCACAGAACTGCAAAAATTTCTCTTTTGCCAGCTGGGAGGCTGGCAAAGAAGTCTCGTTTTCCCCGCTGCCACGGATCTTGGAGGAAGGAGACAGGGATGCTGGCCCAGGGCTCGCCCGCTCGCTCTCCACTTTCTCAGCTGGCTGTCCAGCTGATGGGGAGGGGGGTGCAACACACGGGAGACTCCCTGAAGTTCCTTGGCTCGTATGGGCTGCAGCTGAGCTCACTGCCCTCTCCTCCTGCCACCACCCTCCCCAGCACGCGAAGCTTGCCAGGCTGCAACGGTGGCAGGTTTGGGAGACGCTGGCCGGTGGGGAGGGGGGGTGCTAGGCTAGTGCAACTTCTGCTTACCTGTGTGTAGGCAGGAGGAGGCAGTTGTGTGGATGCATGTGGCTAAGGCGAGGCAGGGCAAGCGTCCAAGGGAGCCAGTTCAGGGGCATGGCCAGCCAGCTGTCACTACCGGTTTGGTGACCCACGCCCAATTACCACTACCGGTTCGTCCAAACTGGGAACAATCCACCTATGGCTACCTGCAATGTTTTTCAAGTGTTTTGATTTACAGGTGTGGCTTTAATGCTTTTTTAAGTTGGGAGCTGCCCAGAGTGGGTTAGAAAATGGGCATCTATATAAATGTTTTAAATACGTCAATAAATAATGACCAAGGAATGTCGATGGAGATTCTCCATCATCCAGGTCTCAAACTGTCAGGCCTGGAAGACATCTTTGGCATTGGGACTTCAGGCCTGCCCCATGTAATGCTGTGGGAAATTGGGAGGGGAGACCATAAGTAGTGGAATAGATATAGTCAAAATAACATTCCTTCCTCAGAGAGTCAAGGACATCTTGCCCTGCAGCTGCGATGGTGTGACTGGGAGGCATCTCCAGTTGGGACGGTCCTTGATTGGGCCATGTCCCTGAGCAGGGACCTGGTCTTTCATTTGGGTGGGGGAAACCTAATGTCAGGGTTCCAAATAGCATCCAAAATTAAATCAGAGTCCGAGGCAAAGAATTGGTCAAAGTTCCAATTGATTAAGAGAGCCACGTTGGCCCACCTGGGAAAACCCGAATCTGAAAGCTTCTCCGTTTTCCCCACCCCGTTGAAAGTTCAAGATCTTGCCCCTACACACCCACCAGTCCATCACATGGTCCAATCCTCCATTGCCATGCTGACAGTTCCACCCATCCAGTTCTAGTCAGGTGCAGAGGTGCAAAGACAAAGGATGACCTTAGCTTTCTAGAAAGAATCTTGTTATGGCTACATATCATCTAACTCCTTACAATCCCCCCTCTCATTTCCCCACCATAGAAAATGCATAGTAGAAGAATAGAAAGTGTGGCAGGCCAAAGACCCAAAAGAAAAGATGTCTGCAGGCCTGACAGGCGGCCTCTCTTCAGAAGAAAAGCGTATCCAGAAAAGAGAATAATGTGGGGGTTAACATGAGCATAACTAACCATCTGTTCCCCCCACGATGGAGGGCGAGCTTTGGCTTATCAGGAAATTTATCATGGAATTGTTTCACGAATGTATCAGCTTTTACATCCCAACTTTTCATCCAAGTAGCTTCAGACAAAGGGGACCCCTTCCAATGCACTAAATACTGTAACTGACCTCTGTATGATCTAGTCTAAAATTCTCTTCACTTCATAGTGAGTTTCTCCATCTATCACTCCTGGAGGAGGGGGAGGCTGGGTCAACGGTCTTAGGTTGGGCCCAATCACAGGTTTCAGCAAGCTGCAATGGAAGACGGGGTGAATTTTCCCTAGAATTCTTGGCAGACTGAGCTGAAACATAACTGGGTTAATTATTTTCAGTATTGGAAGCTTTCAGATTTGGGTTTTCCCAGATGTGCCAATAGGACATA
Organism: Natrix helvetica; assembly: GCF_964273705.1. Taxonomy (NCBI): domain Eukaryota; kingdom Metazoa; phylum Chordata; class Lepidosauria; order Squamata; family Natricidae; genus Natrix; species Natrix helvetica. Next base: position 176,914,306 of record NC_138549.1, read on the forward strand.
TCTAATAAAATGGAACTTTGAGGAGCCTCAGGCCTTGGAGTCTTCTTGCGTTGGGGGTGTTACTTGGGACCCTGGCAGCAAATGAATTTTCTTAGTTTTTATTTTGAAAACGTTTCGCTTCTCATCCAAGAATCTTCTCATCCAAGAACTGAAGAAGCTTCTTGGTTGAGGAAATACATGTTTGGGGGTGGGGGATAGTCCAGTTGCCCTTTGGGGAAATGTTCTGCCCCTCCTGCTGTGTCCTAACCATTCCTTCTGTCTGATTGTCCACAGTTGCCTCAGCTTAGGACAGAAGAGCTGCCCTTGGTGGTCAAGATTAGAATCCGTGGCCTTCCACTGGTGTCTTTGCAAAATGGGAAGGCCAAGATCCGTCTGGGTGCTGCCCTCCAAGTTCTCTCCCATTCCAACTCTACACTCACCCCACTCTTCACCGTGAACGCGGTGAGTAAGAAGAGAAGTACCAGGTTCCTGATGCTAGTTGGGGGATCCTTGACTTGGAAAGGGCCACCAGACGAATGTGTGAATCTCAGCCTCTGATCCCTTGGGGCCTCCTCTTTCTAATCTCTCAACTTCCTTGTCCCTAATTACTACCTGCTTTAATTCTGTCTATCCCCGATAAGAGTAGTTGTTGCAGCCAGTGGGTCTTTGCGGCTTCTAAACCCGGCCACCTTATCAGAGGTAGGTCTCCTGCTCCTTGGCAAGCTCTCTCCAAGCACAATGGGGCATTCACAGAGTGCCAGCATGTTGTAGGGGCCCTCCTCAGGTTTTCTGTCTACAAGAGAGAGCCGTTCATTGGGCCAGAAAAGATGCCGTTTTTCTCTGTTACTCAGATGGCTTCCTTCCTGTTGTGGAAGGCAGAGTAATGAGGCTTCCTAGTCTCTGAGTATTTGACGTTGGGGAATTAGTGGGCTGGGTAGGCACTAATTGAGTAGATATTGGATCACCAAATACAAAGGGGTAACCCAAGGTCTCTGAGTAAGGCCATGGGGGCTACAAAAGGCAGACAGTGTCAGGGGTAAGTTGTAGGGACAAGGGAGTTGTAAGAGAGTTTGGTCTACTGGTGAAGGCAGCTGGCTAGAAAGAAGGAGACTGTGAATTCTAGTCCTGCCTTAGGCACAAAGCCCAGCTAGGTGTCTTTGGGCCAATCACCAGGAGACGGTGAGTTCTAGTCCCACTTTAGACACAAAAGTCAGCTGGGTTTTTATTCTTGGCGTGATCTTATCAATGACAATTTAAATTTTCAGGAGGTGTGGCGTTTACATTATAACGAGTTTACAGTTCATTAAACTTCAACGTCCTTGTCTCTAGCAAGTCTCATCTGGGTCTCCTCAGATTTTCACATTCTTCAATGTTGCTTCAAAGAAACTGGAAACATTAATCTAAAGTGCGTCTTCTTACTGAAAACATTACCCAGAGAGGCCCTTTTCTCTCCTCTAATCAAAACTAAACTGAAGCTAATAGATAGCCCTCTGGAGTAAGAGCTACTATCCGCCTTGTCCTCTATGATGTTAGTTACTACTAGGGATCAAAGTCATGCAGTCAATGTTATGATTACAGAATATCAGCCTGAGTGGAAGCTTCAATGTTACACGAACCAAGCTGGGCATCTCATTGGCCTTAGAAAGGTAAGCAAACACCAAATCACGCAGGGGATCATAATCTTTGGATCAGTGGTGGGATTCAATTTTTACTACCGCTTCTATGGGCGTGGCTTGGTGGGTGTGGCTTGGTGGGCATGGCAGGGGAAGCTTACCGCAAAATCCCTCTTCCCTCCCGATCAGCTGGGACTCGGGAGGCAGAGAATAGATGGGGGTGGGGCCAGCCAGAGGTGGTATTTACCGGTTCTCCGAACTACTCAAAATTCCCATTGCCAGTTCTCCAGAACTGGTCAGAACGTGGTGAATTTCACCTCTACTTTGGACTAACAGGACTTATTTATAGATGTGTGTCAGTCATTTGAGCCCTTCAACCCGATTCAGAGCAACAGAAGTTGGAAGGGATCTTGGAGGTCTTCTAGTCCAACCCCCAGCTCAGGCAGGAAACCTTATACCATTTCAGACAAATGGTTGTCCAATCTCTTCTTAAAAACCTCCAGTGTTGGACACCCACAACTTATTTAGCTTGCACAGGAGAATTTCCAACCCATAGTGTCCTGCTCTTAGCGTAACCATCCTGGAAAGATGCCTGGTCTTGCTTCTTAGACCTCCTATGAGTAAATTGGGAAGATACACAAGCTAGTTAGGGAAACAGAGGGTAAAACATATGAAGAACCATTGCAGGAATCGGGTCTATAAGGTCTATAAGGAAAATAAGAACTAGGGATGACATGATAGCATCTTCCAATATTTGAGGGGCTGCATCCAATTTTGGTCCCCACACTATAACAAAAGATGTGGAGACTCTGGAAAGAGTGCAGAGAAGAGCAACCAGGATGATGAGGGGACTGGAGGCCAAAACATATGATGAACAGTTGCAGGAACTGGACCTGGCTAGTCTAGTGAAGAGAAGGACCAGGGGAGACAGGAGAGCATCTTCCAATATTGGAGGGGCTGCCACAGAGAGGAGGGGGTCAAGATATTTTCCAAGGCCAAACAAGAAAGAATGGATGGAAATTGATCCAAGAGATTCAACCTAGAAATAAGGAGAAATTTTCTGGCAGTGAGAACCTTCAACCGATGGAAGAGAAGTTGCCTTCAGAAGTTGTGGGAGCTTCATCCCTGGAAGCTTTCAAGAAGAGACTGGACTGCCATCTGTCAGAAATGGTGCAGGGTCTCCTGCTTGAGCGTGGGGTTGGACTAGATGACCTACAAGGTACCCTCCAACCAATGGAACAGAAGTTGCCTTCAGAAGTCGTGGGAGCTTCATCCCTGGAAGCTTTCAAGAAGAGACTGGACTGCCATCTGTCGGAAATGGTGTAGGGTCTCTTTCTTAGGTGGGGGGGTTGGACTAGATGACCTACAAGGTCCCTTCCAACTCTTTTAATCTGCCACAAAGAAGTGGGGGATCCACCTATTTTCCAAAGAAGTCCTGGAGTCCACAAAGTCTTAAAGTGGCCAGGTTTGGAGACCCCTGACCCGGATATAGCAGACAGCAGGGGCCTGATATGCGCTGGTCAGATGCTGCTGACCCCCATGATGGACCTCTGTGGTCTGTTCAGACATATCAGATGCTTCTACACGTGTCTTCATTTTCATATTTCTTCCCACAGTGTCGCACTCAATGTCTCCAACGTGGGCTCCTTTGATGTAAGTCTATGTCCTGTCATGCATTTGCAACACATGTAGAAGATATAATGTCATTGATTTCATTGAATTAGAAATAGCTGGGTGAATGCTTCAGGCTCTTATTAGAGGGAGGGAGTTCTAGTCCCTCCTTAACCATGGAAGCCAGCTGGGTGCCTTTGGGCCAATCACCAGGAGATAAAGAGTTCTAGTCCCACCTTAGGCATGGAAGCCGACTGGGTGACTTTGAGCCAGTCCCTTCCTCTCATCCCAACCCACCTCACAGGGTTGTTGTTTTGGAGAAAATAGGATGAGGAAAGTGTGTTTGTGCCTTGAGTTATTTATAAAGTAATAAAGACAGAATAGAAAATAAGTCACTTTTTTCAGTGCTGCTGTGACTTCAAACAGCCACTAATTGAATGGTCGTAAGTTGAGGACTCCCTCTATATGAATAAATAAGTTTCCCTCTGCAGGATCTGCAGAGATGGGGTAGCTCTCTATGGGGGTTTATTATTATTTTATTTTTTGTTTATTTTATTTTATTTTATCTTATCTTATTTTATCTTACTTTACTTTACTTTATTATTTTACTTTATTTTTTATTTTATTTTTCTATTCTGTTTTCTATTTTATTTTATTTTATATATATATTATTCTATTCTATTCTGCAATATTCTATTCTGTTTATTTTATTATTTTATGTTATTTTTTATTTTTGTTTTACTTATTTTATTATTCTATTCATTTATTTTATTTATGTATTTATTTATTTCATTTCATTTTACTTTATTTTATGTATATATGTATTACACATATTGGCCGTCTTAGCACAGGATAACTCTGGGCTGCTTACAATATTAAAAAGATAAAACTATGCAAATAAAAAACCCCATAAAATCACAATGCTTCACCCTAGCTAAGAGATGGGGAGGGAGGGATTGTGCTGGGTCTGGGTGTGTGTCAGCAACTGAAAACGTGAAATGCAGCCTATGTGCTACTAACTGCAGAATCCTTTTGCAAAGGATTGCAGTAATTCTTTTTCACTTTTTGTTTTGTTTTGCAGGAAAACGCCCTTAAGATCTGGGTCACAAACATCCTTCAGATCGGATACCTGCCTCTGATTAATGGTGGGGTTTCTGGTGCTGTAGAGAATTGCATTGCGACAAACTTTGTGTCGTGAGCAGGGTCGCTGTCAGGGAAGGGGGCCAGATATATGATGCACTTATACAGCAGTGTCATTATGCAAATGACACACATTAAGTAGGGATGCAGTGGCTCAGTGGCTAAGACGCTCAGCTTGTCAATCAGAAAGGTCGGCGGTTCGAATCCCTAGTGCTGCGTAACGGAGGGAGCTCCCGTTACTTGTTCCAGCTTCTGCCAACCTAGCTGTTCAAAAACACATACTAACAAATGCAAGTAGAAAAATAGGAACCACCTTTGGTGGGAAGGTAACGGCGCTCCATGCGCCTTCGGCATTGAGTCATGCAGGCCACCTGACCACGGAGACGTCTTCGGACAGCGCTGGCTCTTCGGCTTTGAAACGGAGATGAGCACCGCCCCCTAGAGTCAGGAACGACTAGCACATATGTGCGAGGGGAACCTTTTACACATTACATAATTTGCAAAAAGTACAGTAAGTGACATCATGTTGGCTCTGAACAAATGCCTACGATTTGGGACCTAATTCTGTGGTTTCCTTGCTTATGTTTAGTTGGCCTGAACATCGGAATCCCACTCCCGAATATTTTCAACCTGAACTTTGCCGATGGTGTGGTTAAAACCCTGGATGTAAGAGCCTGGCTGTTTATTTCCTGAACAAAAGATTCCTTCAAGGCTGCTGGCCGTTGTCTTCAAGAAATTAGTCATAGGTTGCTGAGAATTCCTAAGGAGGAAATGCCATGTTTTTATCTCCACATTCAAGAGGAAACTTACCTTCACTTTACAAAGTCCAGGATTTAGATGTTGCAAGGGAGGGAGGGAGGGAGGAGGATGGAGAAAGGAAAGGAAGGAAGGAAGATGGATGGTAGGAGGGAGGGAGGGAAGGAAGGAAGGAAAGAAAGAAGGAAAGGAAGAAGGGAAGTAGGAAAGGAAAGAAGGAAGGAAAGAAGGGAAGATGGATGGTGGAAGGGAGGGAGGGAGGGAGATAGGGAGGGAAGGAAGGAAGGAAGGAAGATGGATGGTGGAAGGAAGGAAGGAGGGAGGGAGGGAAAATGGATGGAGAAAAGAGAAGGAAGGGAAGGAGGAAGAAAGGAAAGGAGGAAAGGAAGAAGGGAGGTAGGAAAGGAAAGAAGGAAGGAAAGAAGGGAAGATGGATGGTGGAAGGAAGGGAGGGAGAGAGGGAGGGAAGGAAGGAAGATGGATGATGGAAGGAAGGAAGATGGATGGTGGAAGGAAGGAAGGAGGGAAGAAGGGAAGATGGATGGAGAAAAGAAAGAAGGAAGGATTGGATTTGGGTTTGGATTTGGATTTATTAGATTTATATGCCGCCCTTCTCCCAAGGACTCAGGGCGGCGTACAGCATTAAAAAATACACAGTACAAAAGTTAAAAGGAAATTAGAAACAGTCCAAAAAACAAACCCAATTTATATAATAAGGGAAGGAGGAAGAAAGGAAGGAAAGGAAGAAGGAAGGTCAGAAAGGAAAGAAGAAAGGAAAGAAGGGAAGATGGATGGTGAAAGGAAAGAAGGAAGTTAGGGAGGAAGGGGGGAAGGGAGGAAAGAAGGAAGGGAGGAAGGGAGGGAAAGAGAGAGATAGAAGGAGAGAGGGAGAGAGAGGGGGGAAGTATTTATTTGACTCAGATCAAGTCCCATGCCAGCCAGATCTCTCTTCAACCTGTGCTCCATCCAATATTCTAGAATGAAGTCATGGGTGTGGACAATAAGATCCCCCTACTTGAAGTCCTGGAGACCATATTAATCCCATCACAGCTGGAAGCCCTTGCCCTCCCTGCATCTGTCCTTTAGATCTCTTTGGCTGCTTCTGAACACTCCTCTTTTCTGCTTTCCAGGAGATGGTGGTGATCAATAAGACCCCCTAAATAAGACCCCGAAGGAAGAAGACTCCAAGTCAGAAGAAGGAGCTCCTTTCCCTCCACCTCCTGCCAATTCCTGAAGCGAGTGAATCTCAGCCCATCCTAACTTCTCCCTCTGTTGTTTCAGCCCAATTCAGATTAGACTTTCATCTGTCCACCATGGACAACCTTATTATACCTGAAAATGTAGAGATCTACCTTCCTCTCTAAGAATTCATGATTTGCTTGCCTAATAAAGGTGTTTACAATGTCTATGCCTGCCTGTGGTTTCCTCTCTCATACCAGGTACATTAAATAGGGCATTGGAGGCTAAAATATACGATGAACAGCTGTGGGAACTGGGCCTGGCTAGTCTAGGGAAGAGAAGGACCAGGGGGACAGAATAGCATCTTCCAATATTTGAGGGGCTGCATCCAGTTTTGATCACCACACTATAAATAAGATGTGGAGACTCTAGAAAGAGTGCAGAGAAGAACAACAAAGAGAATTAGGGGACTAGAGACTAAAACAGATGAAGAACGGTTGCAGGAATTGGGTATGTCTAGTCTAGGGAAGAGAAGGACCAGGTGAGGCAGGAGAGCATCTTCTAATATTTGAGGGGCTGCCACAGAGAGGAGGGGGGTCAAGCTATTCTCCAAAGCACCTGAAGGCCAGACAAGGAAACTGATCAAGGAGACATTCAAGCTAGAAACAAGGAGGAATTTTCTGGCAGTGAGAGCCATCAACCCATGGAACAGAAGTTGCCTTCAGAATTGTGGGAGCTTCATCCCTGGAGACTTCCAAGAAGAGATTGGATTGCCATCTGTCAGAAATAATGTAGGGTCTCCTGCTTGGGCAGGGGTTGGACTAGATGATCCACAAGGTCCCTTCCAACTCTGTTAGTCTGTATTATTCTGTTATTCAGAAGTTGTGAGAGCATCATCACTGGAAGCTTTCAAGAAGAGACTGGACTGCCATCTGTCAGAAATGGTGGTCTCTGAGTATGGTTGATTTTCTTGCAGATGTTTTATGAATCAATTAATGTTGATCTTTGGTTCTAGAAGAAAGGGGGCTTTGTGGGCAGGGGGAGGAGGGGAGAAGAGGAAGAAAAATGTGGGGCACTTAGTGCTCTCTGAGCTGCGTTGTTTTCTTGCAGATATTATATTATCCAACTACCATATTTTTCAGAGTATAAGACGCACCTTAGTTTGGGGGGAGGGGAATAGGGAAAAAAATTTCTGCCCACCAGGTATTCATCTGGCTAGCGTCCTTAGTCTGGTCAGCTTCAGCACATAGGTTTGCTGGTTTTGAATGCACACGCACACACTTTTTATTCCCTGGTTGGGGATAAAACTCCCTTATATAATAATAATAATAATAATAAATTTGGATTTATTAGCCGCTCCCTTTCCAAGTAGGACTCGGGGCGGCGTACAATGGAGCATAAAACATAAAAAATATATAACAACACCAAACGTACATATATACACAACACACATACATACACGGAGGAGGAAACAAATTACATCAATAGACAGTTAAAAATCAGCTTTAAAATACCCCAATATATACAACTTCTTAAAGTGGCAGTAACCCTGCTGAATCAGCCTCATGTCACCATCTCGGTTTACAACCTTACAGCAGCTATTAAATCATCATTACTCTGACAAAAGTCAACAGGGAAGCTGGATTCACTTAACAACCGCATGACTAACTGAACCATTCAGTGATTCACTTAACAACTGGGGCTAGAAAGGTTGTAAAAGGGGGCAAAACTCACTCAACAGCTGCCTAGCTTAGAGACAGAAATTGTTGGGGTCAGTTGTGGTTGTGAGTAGAGGACCACCTCAACCGAATGTGATTTTACGGGAAAGAGATTACATGTTTTTCTGGGTTTAATCTGGAAAGTGAGCTGATGAGATTGCTTTCATTGGACAGCTAATCCCCCTTCTTATGCAAAGACGGAAGCGTTCACAAGTTTTATCTTGCCCAAGGTCTTAACTGTTCAGTTTAGAAGAATAAAGGTGCCTTTTGTGGCCCAGAGAGAGATGACTGAGAAGCTGACATGAATCCCAACAGTCGAGCATCTCTTGGAGAAACCCAAGGTGTCAAAAATCAGCCCTCCATTAGCTCAGTATCAAGTGGGAGGGCCACCACGCATTTCTCAAAATAATGCTCACATTAAGCGACAAGAAATCTGGGCTAAAACAGACTTCATGGTGCTTACAATGGACCACCCCCTCTAGAGAAAGCGTTGACTGATTTCAGATGGAGACCATATTTTGAAATCTCCCAAGTGACCTCAGCCGATCAGTGGAACAGCTGGTCTATAGAAGTTGTGGGTGCTCCATCTCAGGAGACTTTTAAGAAGGTCCTGGATAGCTATTTGTCTGAAAAGTTATAGGGTCTCCTGCTTGAGCAGGGGGGTTGGACTAGAAGACCTCCCAAGTCCCCTCCAGTTCTGTTATTCTCTTATTCGGTGGAATGACTTGCCTCCAGAAGTTGTGGTTCTCCATCACTGGAGGTTTTTAAGAAGAGACTGGGCAGCCGTTTGTCCATAATGGTATAGGATCTTCTGCTTGAGCAGGGGGCTGGACGACCTCTGGTTTCTGGTTATTCTGTGATAACCAGAAATGGACACAGTATTATTCATATGAAGAACGGTTACAGGAATTGGGTATGTCTGGTCTAATAAAAAGAACGAGGGGAAACATGATAGCAGTGTTCCAATATTTGAGGGGCTCCTACAAAGATGAGGAGATTAAACTATTTCCCAAAGTACCAAAAGGTAAGCAGCGAAACAATGGATGGAAGGTAACAAAGGACAGATGCAACCTAGAATGAAGAAGAAGAAGAAGAAGAAGAAGAAGAAGAAGAAGAGGAGGAGGAGGAGGAGGAGGAGGAGGAGGAGGAGGAGGAGGAGGAGGAGGAGGAGGAGGAAGTAGTAGAAAAAGAAGAGCAATCAACCAATGGAATAGCTTGCCTTCAGATATTGTGAGTGCTCCATCACTGGAGGCTTTCAAAAAGAGATGCGTCTCCTGCTCCAGCAGGTGTTTGGACTAGAAGACCTCTAAGGTCCCTTCCTGTTCTACCATTCTATGTCCCAAGTGTGGTCTCACCAAAATAGTATAAAGCAGTACTAGAACTTCATATGATCTTGATTCCATTCCTCTCTTGATGCAGCCTAGGATTGCATTGGCTTTTTTGGCAGCTGCAACACACCGCTGGCTCATGTTTAAGGGATTGTCCACTAGGACTCCTGCCTAGCTAGGTAGCTACATGGCATGGGTGGCTGGTGAATTCCAGGAGTTGAAGTCCACATGCCATAAATTTGCATATTTGAGAAAAACTCAACTAGACTGGAGTCACATAATATTCCCAGTAGTTTAAATTCACTAAAAATTAATGAGCTATGCAAATTCATCCAGAATCAGGATAGAGCTGGAAGGGACCTTGGAGGTCTTCTAGTTCAACCCCTGCTCAAGCTGGAGACCTTATATCATCCCAGACTAATGGTTATCCAATCTCTTCTTCAAAACCTCCAATGATGGAGCACCCACAACGTCTGAAGGCAAGTTGTCCCACTGGATGGTTGTTCTCACTGAGGAGAAGTTTCTTCTCAATTCCAGCTTGCCTCTCTCCTTGATTCATTTCCATCCATTATTCCGTGTCTGGCCTTGAGGTGCTTTGGAAAATAGGTTGACCCTTCTCTCCTTTGTGGCAGCCCCTTAAAAATTGGAAGACTGCTATCATGTCACCCCTGGTCCTTCTTTTCTTCCGACTGGCCAAACCCAATTCCTGCAACTGTTCTTCATACTTAAGTGTCCACCTCTTCTATAATTCACCTGATGAAACATGGTTGCCTGAACCCAACCAGTGAGTCATCCTTACCATGTTTGATTAGGCCTGCAGCTAGTGGTCAGCTTTCCCCTTCTCTGGCTTTGTACCCTGAAGTCATGGGGACAAATGTTGTGGATTGTCACCTAAGATAGTAAGGAGGAGACCTTTGAGAGCTCTAAAACCACGTGCTGGATTTTCTTGGCCAGATCTTTCTAGAGAAGTCTTCACGGAGGACCCCTTTCCCATAAGGAGGGTGGGGGACAAAGTTGCAGTATTGAGGGGCCCCAAGTCAGTGGTGGGATGCAGCCAGTTCTCACCACTTCAGGAGAACATGTTGTTAACTTTCTGAGCAGTTTGGTGAACTGGTTGTTGGAAGAAACCATTAGGGCAGAGAACCGGTTGTTGGATTATTTGAATCCTACCATTGCCAAGTAGACATTTCAAGAAAAACCCAAAGTGCCCATACAGACTGTGTGATACCAGGCAGTAAAAGGAGTGACTGGGAGAGGGATCTTGGCGTCTTCGTGGACAACCAGCTAAACAGGAGCCGGCTGTGTGCGGCGGCAGCCAAAAAAGCCAATGCAATCCTAAACTGCATTAACAGAGGGATACAATCAAGATCAAAGGAGGTACTAATACCACTCTATAAAGCCTTAGTAAAGGCACACCTGGAATACTGCATCCAGCTTTGGTCCCCACACTATAAAAAAGATGTGGAGATTCTAGAAAGAGTGCAGAGAAGAGCAACCAGGATGATGAGGGGACTGGAGGCTCAAACATACAAAGAATGGTTGCAGGAACAGGGCATCACTAGTCTAGTGAAGAGAAGGACCAGGGGAGACATGATAGCAGGTTTCCAATAGTTGAGGGGCTGCCCCAGAGAGGAAGGGGGTCAAGGCCAGACAAGGAACAATGGATGGAAACTGATCAAGGAGAGATTCAACCTAGAAATAAGGAGGAATTTTCTGACAGTGAAAACCATCAACCTATGGAACAGAAGTTGCCTTCAGAAGTTGTGGGAGCTTCATCACTGGAAGTTTTCAAGGAGAGACTGGAGTTCCATTTGTCAGAAATAGTGTAGGGTCTCCTGCTTTGGGGAGGGGGGGTTGGACTAGATGACCTATAAGGTCCCTTCCAACTCTATTAATCTGTATCTGTATCTTCCAAATTTTTGTAAGTGTGACAAAACCAACACTTCCATCCCGCCTGTTAGAGACAATGCGTCTCAGATTGTGGAACTGGCTGGGCATTTGATACCTCTGGTTTAACACCCTGTTCCAGAATTACAACTCATTACAAAGACTGAACTTTGAGACATCAGATAAAAAGAGAAGACTGTGCCCCTTATCACCATATCCCTGGCACCCAATCCATGACCACCCACTGCCTCCCATTGATATAAATGGTGGTGTCACTTCTACAGTTCTAGAACCCAGCGAAGGAGGAGGAGGTGAGGAGGCTATGAACAGCCTAGAAACCGACTGAAATTTAGCAGGTTGAAAGCCAAGATTCTCCATTCTCAATTTCCCTGAGAAGGAAACATCCAGGTAAAGGAGAGTGGGGTGGCTGACGGGGTACATTTCTTTGATTTATTCCTTCTATTCCTTTAATTTCTTTATTAAATTTAGCAGCCACCATCTTCCCAATAAGGTGACCCTGAATGGCTCACAGATCTTAAAAAGATGAAAGAGAAAAAGGGTAGAAGTTGTTAAGCTATGTAAAAAAAAATTTAAATGAACTATATGGCAAACCAAGAAACAAGAGACAGACAATACAGGGATGGGGTCTTTTTGCCCTGTCAATCACCTTTTCTTCAAACTTTCCCAAATTATAATTTCGAATAGGAACGAGAGAATTATTGCATCAACATGCAAAAATCCTAATAACACAACGTACTTAGCTCAGGGATTATCCGGGGCCCAGAGTTCAGAACTATGGTACAGATTAAAAGAGTTGGAAGGGACCTTGTAGGTCATCTAGTCCAACCCCCCTGCCCAATCAGGAGACCCTACACCATTTCTGACAGAGGGCAGTCCAGTCTATTCTTGAAAGCCTCCAGTGATGAAGCTCCCACAACTTCTGAAGGCAACTCCTGTTCCATCGGTTGATTGTTCTCACCGTCAGAAAATTTCTCCCTATTTCCAAGTTGAATCTCTCCTTGGATCAGTTTTCATCCATTATTCCTTGTCTGGCCTTCGGGTGCTTTGGAGAATAGCTTGACCCCCTTCTTCTCTGTGGCAGCCCCTCAAATATTGGAAGGCTGCTCTCCTGTCTCCCCTGGTCCTTCTCTTCACTAGACCAGTCATGCCCGGTACTACCCAACCCCCTGCTCAAGCAGGAGGCCCTGTGTCATTCTGGACAACTGGCTGTCCTTTCTCTTCTTGAAAAACTCCAGTGTTGCGGCACTCACAACTTCTGGAATTCAACTCTAAATTACAAATATTCTGTTGGTAGAATCTATTTAATTGAATTCAAAGTGTATCTAAATGACAACCAATCAGTGGTGGGTTTTGTCTTTGATTTTCACTTGGGGGGGGATGCAAATGCCCCAGACATGTTGGAACAAGTGCTCCCCTCCCCAGATTGGTGCCACCTGAATCTCTGAGGATTTCCTGAAGAATATGCCACCTGAATCTTCTTTTTGTACAGGATTGATAAATGTTAGGGATTGACACAACCCTACCAACAATTGTACCTCCTTTTCTCAATTCCTACTGAAAAAGTATACGGCACCAAAAGGTTGATCTACTTGTTCCCAAACCAATCGCCACATTGCTAGAGATGTGGGCATAAGCAGGGAATGTTCTACTACATGTGGTGGACCTGCCCCAAGGTTAGAAAATATTGGTGTAAGATAAGAAAGTGGCGCGAAGAGCAGAGGACAGAGTTGAAGCTGGTATTGTGCCCCCTGGGAACCTTTGATGGGAAAATGGAGAAAAAAATTACAATACACAATACTACCCATATTAACTGCAAGCAGAATAGTTTTAACAAAGAATTGGAAACAAACAGATACTCCCCCAGACCCAATTATAAGAAGGAAAACCTATGAATGTGCAGAAATGGATAGACTGTGGAAATGAAGGAGAGGGACGAAACCGAGTGCTATCACAGTCGGAATAGATGGTATTCCTTGCTTGAGCCTGAACGTAAAACGTAAGGTACAAAGGGTAAAAGTATAACATATAGAGTGTATTTAAATAAGCACGTAACTTAGGATGATGATATAGAGATATAATTTTTTGTAAATAAGATTGTTATGAAAGATACGGCTACCGATATGGAAAAGCTGTTATAAGTGTAGATTTGTGTTTTGTCTTTTAAATGTTAGAAAATTCAATAAATACTATTTAAAAAACAAAAACAAAAGCTTGATCTACTACCAATTGTAACTCAGTTTTAGGAAAAGGCTCTTAACAGAGGTAAAAAATAAATATCAGAGGACATTTCACCAATGGATCTCCTGTTCTTGGCCACAGCAGTGAGGAGGCCAAGGAAGGCTCAGGTGTCCTATCTTTCATTTTGTTATGTGCCTATGGGGCTTCTCCACCACCCAAGTCATGCTTGTCCCAAAGGTGCTTTTTCCATCAGGAAAGTGGACTTCCTTGTGTTTGATTTTCCTTGAAAACACTTCACTTCCCATCCAAGAACCTTCTTCATTTCTAAGGTTCTTCAGTTCTTGGATGAGAAGTGAAGTGCTTTCAAGGAAAACCAAGAACAAGGAAGTCCACTTGCCTTATGGAAAAAGCACCGTTGGGACCACTTGCTACGGTTTGCCACCAGTCTTCCAGTCTTCCATTCCATCCCAAGGGAAGATCTCAAGAAGAAGTTCTCCTGGTGGCCTTTTTCGGAAAGTTTTTTTTTTTTTTTTTGCTGGAGCTCTTCACAATGGGTTGGCCATTTCCCCTTCAGAGAAATCTTCCACTCGGTTTCTCTCCTTGCTAATTAGATGGAGAGAAATTTTGAGAGGATGTCTGTACTCAGCTCCGGTTGCATCTCAGCAGGTCCCACTTGACCAAAGATGTTAGCGGCCTGGGGCGTCTTCGTGGCCTGTGCTTTGCTGACTCCCTCCCAAAGTCAACTCCTTCCAACCGACGCGGTCATCCGGGTCAACCAAGGAGTGTTGCATAATGGTAAGTCCAAGAGAACAAGCAAGGAGCAAGGAGTTCAAATAAGTCTGGAGGGTTTTTTTGGGGGGAGGGGGTCAGCTTTAGAAACGACCTCCTCAGGCAAATGAAAGAGAAAAAGATTTTGTCAGGCCTGCAGCCCTCTTTTCTTTTGGATCTTTGGCCTGCCACCCTTTCTATTATTCTCTGCCATGCATACGTGGGGGTGGGGTGCACGTGGGAGACACGCATGCCAGGGGGAGTTTGCGGGGGGTGCAGTGCACCCCCTGCGCCCTGTTTTTGGTCCCATGAGGCCTCCTGATACAGTAAAAAGCACACCCTTAGTCCCCAAAACCCTCTTTTTATTTCAACGGCTGTGAATTATGTTCATTCACAGCCCTTAATGAGTCACAAATAGTTTGTAAAGAGTCCCACAGAAGTCTGCCAAAGTCTTTCGGGATAAGGCTGATAAGCACCCACCTTTATCTCCCTTGAAACCCTGCCAAAGACTGAATTGGCAGTTAGCTTTGCAAGGCCACATGGAGCAAAGAGTCAAAATGGAACTTCAGAATTTAAACCGACCAGAACCAACAAAGTTGCTTCCTACAAAGGCTTCTGTACCTTTGCTCCTCCTTTATGTCTTATGGGAGGGGCTAATCACCTCCAAGCCTTACTCCCGAGTCACCCCTTTTGTCTTAACTTTTCTTGCTTTCTCTCAGCTCTGCCCATGTGCACACTGGGAACAGGCTCCTCCTGTTCCTCTGCCTCACTGCTGTCCGACTCTGGAGGCTCCAGAGGCAGCACATAACTCCCAGATGGCCCTCTCCCCCCCTCTCTGCCTCTGACGCAGAGCCCTCGTCCGAGCCTTCCCCAGACTCCAGGACTGGCCCATCTTCCTCCCCAACCTCCTCACTGTCCCATTGATGCAAGCTTGTGGACTGTCCATGGTCTTCAGGAGTAGAGAAGGTCCCTATTTGGAAATGCTGGGGGTTGAATCTGGGATCTTTGCATCTAAAGCAAGTGGTCGACCTCAAAATCACTCTGGTAGGACGCTCCAAGGGGCAGGACATCCAGGACATCCTCCTATTCCTGATTTTTGGGGGCAAGAAAGGAAAGAGATGAAGAAGCGATGGAAGGTCTTCCCCTGCTTTCGAAATAAAAACTACGTCTTATTTACAAAAGGGCACCTCAGATGTGGAACCTGCTAATCCCCAAAGAGCCAAGAAGGAACTGGAGTGAGGTTGTCTTGTCCGTCCCCGTTGTTTCTGCAACCTCCTTGTTCTTTTGTTTTCCAGCTGTCAGCAACTCGATGGCCCAAAGCAACGCCCTTCAAGGCGCCATGAGAGAAGTGCCCCTTGGCAATGGAGGTGGTGGAGACGGTGGTCTGCTAGGAGGCCTCCTGGGGGGCGGCGGGGGTGGAGGCCTTCTGGGAGGCCTCACTGGAGGCTTACTCGGAGGAGGAGGTGGTGGTGGAGGAGGTCTTCTTGGAGGTGTGCTTGGTGGTGGAGGACGAGGGGGACTTCTTGGAGGTGTGCTTGGTGGAGGAGGAGGACTTCTTGGAGGTGTGCTTGGTGGAGGAGGAGGACTTCTTGGAGGTGTGCTTGGTGGAGGAGGAGGTCTTCTTGGAGGTGTGCTTGGTGGAGGAGGAGGAGACAGAGGTGGTGGTGGAGGAGGAGGACTTCTTGGAGGTGTGCTTGGTGGTGGAGGAGGAGAAAGAGGTGGTGGTGGTGGAGGAGGAGGACTTCTTGGAGGTGTGCTTGGTGGTGGTGGTGGTGCAGGAGGAGGTGGAGGAGGACGTCTTGGAGGTGTGCTTGGTGGAGGAGGAGGAGACAGAGGTGGTGGTGGAGGAGGAGGACTTCTTGGAGGTATGCTTGGTGGTGGAGGAGGAGAAAGAGGTGGTGGTGGAGGAGGAGGACTTCTTGGAGGTGTGCTTGGTGGTGGTGGTGCAGGAGGAGGAGGTGGAGGAGGACTTCTTGGAGGTGTGCTTGGTGGAGGAGGAGGAGATAGAGGTGGTGGAGGAGGAGGAGGACTTCTTGGAGGTGTGCTTGGTGGAGGAGGAGGAGAAAGAGGTGGTGGTGGTGGAGGAGGACTTCTTGGAGGTGTGCTTGGTGGTGGAGGAGGAGAAAGAGGTGGTGGTGGAGGAGGAGGACTTCTTGGAGGTGTGCTTGGTGGAGAAAGAGGAGAAAGAGGTGATGGAGGAGGAGGAGGAGGAGGAGGAGGAGGAGGACTTCTTGGAGGTGTGCTTGGTGGTGGTGGTAGTGCAGGAGGAGGTGGAGGAGGACTTCTTGGAGGTGTGCTTGGTGGAGGAGGAGGAGAAAGAGGTGGTGGTGGTGGAGGAGGAGGACTTCTTGGAGGTGTGCTTGGTGGTGGTGGTGGTGCAGGAGGAGGTGGAGGAGGACTTCTTGGAGGTGTGCTTGGTGGTGGAGGAGGAGAAAGAGGTGGTGGTGGAGGACTTCTTGGAGGTGTGCTTGGTGGTGGTGGAGGAGAAAGAGGTGGTGGAGGAGGAGGAGGTCTTCTGGGAGGTGTGCTTGGTGGTGGAGGAGGAGGAGGAGAAAGAGGTGGTGGAGGAGGAGGAGGAGGACTTCTTGGAGGTGTGCTTGGTGGTGGTGGTGGTGCAGGAGGAGATGGAGAAGGACTTCTTGGAGGTGTGCTTGGTGGAGGAGGAGGAGAAAGAGGTGGTGGAGGAGGAGGAGGACTTCTTGGAGGTGTGCTTGGTGGAGGAGGAGGAGGAGAAAGAGTTGGTGGTGGTGGAGGAGGAGGACTTCTTGGAGGTGTGCTTGGTGGTGGGGGAGGAGAAGGAAGTGGTGGTGGAGAAGAACGCTCACAAAGTGTGCTTGGTGGTGGCAGAGGAAGAAAAGGTGGAAGAGGAAAAGGACTTCCTGGGGGTGTGCTTGGTGGTGGCGATGGTGGTGGAGCAGGAGGAAGGGTGCCTCTTGGTGGGACCCCTGCAGGCATGTTTAGAGGGAGGAGCATTAATGCTGCTGTGGGGGGCAACAGTGGAGGTCCAGGTGCCGGGGGTCTGCTGGGCCAAGGAGGCTTGCTGGGTGATGGCGGTCTGCTTGGCACTGCAGGAATTCTTGGTGGCGGTGGGGGCCTCCTCGGGAATGGAGGCCTGCTGGGCAACGGAGGCCTCCTCGGTGGAGGTGGAGTCCTCGGCATCCTTGGGGAAGGAGGCCTTCTCAGCACAGTCCAAGGACTGACAGGGTAAGAACAAAGTGTTGATTTATTCTCTTCATAGGGACTTGGGTCCTTCGGCAAGTAAAAGCGCAACACTTCTGCATATGCATCCGGAAAGCGTCCGGGGGGGGGGGGGAGGGCAGAGCCTCCTGCCATCGCCACTGATCTGGGGCGAACCGGCCTTAATCCACCTCTGGATCTAATGCGTTGCAACTTCCAAAATGTAACTCAAATTAAGGATTACTAGAACTTTTTCTAGCAGACTTCCTCATTGTCTATCCCCAGTCCTCTGAGCGTTCTAACATTCCAGAAAATACTTACCATATTTTTCAGACTATAAGGCGCACCGGAGTATAAGTATACTTAGATTTTGAAGAGGAAAAGAAGGGGGAAAAATAGTTTTCGGCCTCCGTGGAGTCCCTGTGTCTGGTTTTTGCCCTCCCTGATCCCCCCAGAAGCACTTTGCAGGACTCCCAAACCCTTCGCACACCCTGGGACGTCTGGGGAGGAGGGGTTTTGGGAGGCCAAAAACAAGGCCATATTTGGTCTATAAGATGCACTGACATTTCCATTCATTTGGGGGGAGGGGGTGCGTCTTATAGTCCGAAAAATACAATAAGACTATATAATAGTAACTGTGAGAGGGATCTTGGAGTCCTAGTGGACAAGCGTTTAAATAGGAGCCATCAAAAAAGCCAACACAGTTCTAGGCTGCATCAACAGAGGGAGAGAATCAACACCACGTGAAGGGTGGTATTAATTCTCTCCCTCTGTTTATAAGGCCTTGGTAAGGCCACACTTGGAATATTTGTATCCAGCTTTGGTCACCACAATGTAGAGACTCTGGAAAGAGTGCAGAGAAGAGCAACAAAGAGAATTAGGGGATTGGAGGCTAAAACATATGAAGAACAGTTGCAGGAACTGGGTAGGTCTAGTTTAATGAAAAGAAGGACTAGGGGAGACATGATAGCAGTCTTCCAATATCTCAGGGGTTGCCACAAAGAAGAGGGAGTCAAACTATTCTCCAAGGCACCTGAGGACAGAACAAGAAGCAATGGGTGGAAACTAATCAAGGAAAGAAGCAACTTAGAACTGAGGAGAAACTTCCTGACAGTTAGAACATTGGAACAGAAGTTGCCTTCAGAAGTTGTGAATGCCCCAACACTGGAAGTCTTTAAGAAGATGTTGGACAACCATTTGTCTGAAGTGGTGTAGGGTGTCCTGCCTAGGCAGGGGGTTGGACTAGAAGACCTCCAAGGTCCCTTCCAACTCTGTTATTCTATTCGATTCTATACTATCTTCTTCATCGTTTTTGGTCAGAGGTGAAGGTTTTGAGTGGACATTGACCTTTTTATGGAGTGTTGTCTTGATTTTAATTGTTTCCTGTACTGGTCCTTTGCTTGGGATTTGACTAATTGTGACAAACTAGAAATATGATAAAACAAGCATATAAATTAAATTTATCTAATTGTAGCATGAAACGTAATTTGGGATTGGATGGCGTGCATTTAGCTAGGAGCCTTTCTGATTTCCAGTCTACACCGGAAGCTTCTACAGTGGACAACTACTGACTCTGTCATGGCTTCTACCTGCAGATTGCGAATTGTGGAACTGACCCTTCCCAAGATCAGCCTCAGGCTTCTACCTGGCATTGGGGTTCACCTGGATTTATACACCCGAGTGGCGCTTAACGGGAAGAGGTGAGCAGAATGTATAGGGAAGGCTTGAGAGAGCTACTTTGGCATCATCTGTGATAGAAGGAAGAAGGGTTTGTGGAGAGGAGAGGGATAGAGGAAGGAAGGAAGGAAAGAAGGGAGGAAGGAAGGAAAGAAGGGAGGAAGAATGAAAGGGAGGGAGGGAAGGAAGAGGAAGGACTGTGGGGCCGTTTGTGCTGAGTTTTGTCATTTTGTGTCCCAAGAAAACAACCGAGCTCAGAGAGCAACCAGGACAATCCTCCTCCTCCTCCTCCTGTCTCCATTTAATTTCCTCCGCCTCCCCCTCCCCCTCCCCCTCAATGCTAGAACGGAGTGGGATTTGTGGAGAGGAGGAGGAGGAGGAGGAGGAGGAGGAGGAGGAGGAGGAGGAGGAGGAGGAGGAGGAGGAGGATGATTGTCCTGGTTGCTCTCTGAGCTCGGTTGTTTTCTTGTAGACGTTTCATGACCCAACTAGGGAACATCATCAGTGCTTGAAGGGAGGGGGGTTTGGGAAGAGGAGGAGGAGGAGGAGGTGAGCTTGGTAGCTTTCTTGCAGACGTCTCACGTGTTGTTCATGAAACATCTATAAGAAAACTACCAAACCCAGAGAGCACCCAGGACCCCCACAAACCTGGGTGACCTGGACAACATTTTTTTCCCCTTCTGTTTCAGCCTCCTCGGTTTGCTTGACGTTGCAGTGGAGGTGAACATCACAGCAATTGTCCGCCTGACGATGGACGGCACTGGCTACCCCACCCTTGTGATTGACCACTGTGACACGCTCCTGGGAGGCATTAAAATTAGACTTCTTAGAGGGTGAGCATCCTCAGCCCCTCCTGTGCCATCCCTTTCCTGGCCACCTTTGCATTTTCATCCCTAACATTTGTCCGTGCTGTTTATAGCTTGTGATATAAATGCAGGTGGACCTCAGAACATCCACGCCTTCAGCAGCCCTTCCAAATAACAGTGCTGAATGAATGCAATTTGTGTCTGATCTGCATAGTGGCAGCTGTCAACAGTGTCCCTGCGGTCACCAGGTCACGGTTCATGTGCTCCTCGATTATGACGTTGCAGCGTTCCACACTCATGCGATTTCCATTTGCAACCTTTCCTGCTGACTTCCCACAGAGTCACTGGGGAAGCCGGCGGGAAATAACAGATCCTCACTTAACAGCCCGTGGTGATGCGCTTAACAAAAATAACCAGGATTGCTGGAACTGCCTTTGCAGTTGTGTGAAGTCACGCTTAATGACCTCATTGTTTAGCAGTAGAGTTTTCAGTCCCAGTTACCATCATTTAATAAGGACTTCCTATGACAGTGAGGGCTAACCTTTTTGTCCTTGTGTGCCAAAATCGCATGCGCATGACAGTACGCGTGTCCACACCCATAATGCAAAGCACCTGCACATGCATACATGACCCCCCATGCTCCCCCATCCCCACCCCCCTACCCATGCATGCAATCCCCCCTGCACAGCCCCACGCATGCACACACCCCATGGCCCATTTTGCGCCTCCCTGAAGTCTCCTGGGACCCCAAACGGGTCGTGGGGGGAATAGTGCAGTCCCCCATGCTCCCCCCACATGCGCACATGACCCCCCTCCCCCCCACGCATGAGTGCGCGTCTCTCGCATGCGCAGCAAAGATCTGAAAATCAGCTGGCTGGCAGGAGGCGAATGTACGTGCACAATGGAACTGAGCTGGGCAACGGCTCATGTGCCCGCAGAGAGGGCTCTGTGTGCTACCTGTGGCAATCGCGCCATAGGTTCACCATCACAGGCCCATGAGGACAATTATGTTTATTTTAGTCAACTCGAAGGCCTTCGTTTAGGTCTGTCCTTTAATGAGGCCTTCTTATGTCAGCGTTCCAAATATCATGCAGAATTAAATCAGAGTCCAAGGCAGAGATATCCCTAAAGTTCCAATTTAATAAGACAGACAACGAACTGTGAAAATCCCAAATCTAAACCTTCCTGGGATTCCACCCAGTTGAAAGTTCATGATCTTATCCCCACACCCATAAATCCATCACATGGCCCAATCTTCTTCTTCCACGCTGGCATCTCCACCCAGCTTCCTCCGGTCAAGTGTTGAGGTGCGGAGACAAAAGATGAATGCAAAAGCAAAGAATGACAACAACACATTCCACAATTCTACTCCTTTCTATTCCCCCCTCCCAATTACTACACTAATGAAACAGCATAGGAAAATAATAGAAAGTGTGGCAGGCCAAAGATCCTAAAAGGAACATAACTACAGGCCTGACAACTTATTCTTTAAAAAGTAATATATGTACCAAGAACGACCCTTCCTACTGACTTCCATACCCATCAGCATTCAATTTCAATTTCAATTTCAATTTATTTGTGCTTCTAGACCGCCCCCTCTCCCAGAAGG
Organism: Natrix helvetica; assembly: GCF_964273705.1. Taxonomy (NCBI): domain Eukaryota; kingdom Metazoa; phylum Chordata; class Lepidosauria; order Squamata; family Natricidae; genus Natrix; species Natrix helvetica. Next base: position 176,935,753 of record NC_138549.1, read on the forward strand.
GACTCGGGGCGGTGTACAGTCCATAGAGAATATCACAAAAATACAATAAAAAATTAAATATGTACAGTTTGGAGGAGGTTAAAATGCAATTAAAAGAACTGTACAAAGCTAAATAAATATAATTTTTAAAATCCCTAAAACAGACACAACAGATTAAAAAACCCTAAGATAACCAGATAATAATACATTTGCCAGGAGGGACAGTTGTAATTATGCCAGCATACAATTCAAGGTGGCTTTGAACTTTTAGCAAGGTCCTGTGCGTGTTTTCACAGCTTCGTAAAGAGGCACAAAATTAGGGAAAGATGATCTGAAGTGCACAGTTGGAGAAGGTCTTCTTGGACCGCACATGGACAGCTTCCATGGGCCCCTGAAACTCTTGCCTCCTCCAAGAAGTGCTGAAGGCTATCTCTCTTAGTCTTCTGAACATCAGGTCCACTGTAACTTAGAGGAGGAAAATCAAGAGCCTGGAAATGCTTGTCAATTTGAAGTTTCTTTCTTGGCAAGAAGGCTTGAAGATTTGTGAGAGCTAACATGAGAAGATCTGACTCAATCAGAGTCAGCAGCTATGCTAACGGAAATGCTACTTTGCTCCTCAAAAGTTCTTCTGCCAATTTGTTAAATTTGTTCCTCACATCCTTGCTTCGTTCTTCTCTGCAGCCTTCTTCCAATTGTGGACAACTTATTAGCCCGTGTCCTCAACAGGCTCCTTCCTGATCTGGTAAGTGAGGTGATGGGTCTGGAGAGGCAAGTAACTCAGAACCATAAACCCAACAAGACTTGTGTGGCAACCAAGGCCCCAAGACGACACAAAGGCTCCCAATCACAAAACGTAAGGTCTGCGGAGGTTCTCAACCATCCAGGTCATAGTTGTCCCAAAGCTGCTTTTTCCAAGAGGCAACTGGACGTTCTTGTTTTTATTTGAAGACAGATTTGTACATTGGGGAAACAAAACAGCCACTTCACAAACACATGGCGTAACATAGCAGAACAAACCCATCAGGACTAGATCCAGCCGTCCATCTGCATTTAAGAGACAAAGGCCCCTCTTTTGAAGATAGCAAAGTCCACCTTTTGGCCAGAGAGGATCACTAGTTTGGAAGAGGGGTCAAAGGGGCCATCTGTGTCCAAATTGAACAGACCTCTCTCGACAGAGGGGGAGGGGTACGACATCATCTATCTCCAGTCTACAACACGGTCCTTTCAACAATTCCAAAAAGGCTCCATAAGCATTTGCATCACACAAGTGACCCTGAGGACACAGTTAAACCTCCAAGTGGCCTCAATGTCCCCCTAAAAGGTTGCAAACGACCAGCTGTCTGCAAGGAGTATAAATCCTTTCCTGCCACCCAGTCAGAGCTGAAGAAGCTTCTTGGATGAGGAGCAAAACATCTTCAAAGAAAAACCAGAAAGCCCAGTTGCTTCCTGAAAAAGCACATTTGGGACAAACACAAAACTTGTCCAGGTGTGGCTGTGACCTTGGCTGCCTTCTTCCATGGAATGAAGAAACTAGCAAGGACGGAAGTCATGGAGATAACCATGAATAGGATGGTTTCTTTGTCTCTTTTGCCAGTTTGTTTCCTGATAATTGCTGCAAGAAAGTCACTCACATTTTAAATTTTCCAGCTTTGTCCCGTCCTTGATGTTGTCCTGGGCCTTGTAAATGACCAGCTTGGACTTGTGAATTGTGAGTTTTTGCTTTCTTCTTTCCATATATTTGAAAACTCTTCTTCATGTTAGAGAGACTGAAAACATACCAGGATGCAGGGCAACATTCTCTCTCTCTCTCTCTCTCTCTCTCCCTCTCTCTCTCTCTCTCTCTCTCTCTCTCCCTCCCTCCCTCCCTCCCTCCTCCTCCTCCTCCTCCTCCTCCTCCTCCTCCTCCTCCTTCTTCTTCTTCTTCTTCTCTTCCTCCCCCTCCCCCTTCTCCTTCCCCTTCTTCTCCTTTTCCTTCCTTGTCCTCCTCTTCCTCCTCCTGTCTCCATCTTCCTTCCTTCTTTCTCCTTTTCCTTCTCCTTCTTTCTCCTTCTCCTCCTCTCACTTTCCTCTTCCTCTCCTTCCTCCTCCTGTCTCCATCTTGCTCCTCATTCTTTTTCGTTCTCTTTTTTCCTCCTCTTCCTCCTCCTCCCCTTCCTCCACTTCAGGAGAGAAATGGAGCTATAGATGGCACCTACAAAGGCCAGATCATGTTGCTCTGAGGATAAGCCACCTGATAGTGCCAGTATAGGGAGCTGTCAAGTGATGCCACCTGTTCCATGGTATCTGTTGACCTTCTTGTTCTCTACAGCTCTGGTTCCTCTGGGCATACTGGGAAGCGTCCAGTATACGGTCTCCAGCCTGCCGTTGGTCACAGGACATTTCCTGGAAATTGATTTAAATGTAAGTCTTAAATGTGAGTTTCAGCTGCCTTCTGGTGCCACCAAACAAGGCCCAAGAAGAACTTGTCTTGTTCATCAGTTCATTTTTTTTCAGTGCCATTGTAACTTCGAACGGACACTAAATGAACTGTTGTAAATCAAGGACTACCTGTACTACATTTCTAACTGACCCATTTAAGCTGATTGGGCAAATACACCGAGGGAACTTTGATGGGCAAGATTTGCAGGTGTGGTGACCATGGCAAAAATCCAACTATCTGACAAAAGATCTCCAAGTAGTTTACACTGGTGGTAACCCACAAGGAAGATGTTTATGTTGATATTTGAGAAGAAGGGGAAGCCGTGATAGATAGCGGGAGACAGGAATATTATTATTTTTCATTTTGCAATCCAAAGTCGAAGCGAAGATCACATTACTGAGAACAGGGATGGGGTTTGCTCTGGGGAGGGCAGGTGTGGTGTCCTAAATAAAAGTCCCCCCCCCCAGGTGAGTTTCCTCCTCTGATCTCTCCTGCCAGGGAAAGAGCAACTTTTCATGCGATTGAACAAAATTTCAGGAGGAAGATCGTTGCAAATTGGGAAGCCTGGCCAAAGACTTTCTGCTTTTGCAGGGAATGTGGGATCTTTTTATTTATTTATTTGTCTGTTTGTTTGATCCCGCCTTTATTATTTTTAGAAACAACTCAAGGTGGTAAATATAGTCAATGCACCTTCCTCCTTTTGCCATAACAACAACCCTGTAAGGTGGGTTGAGAGAGAGAGAGGGACAGGCCCAAAGTCACCCAGCTGGCTCTCATGCCAAGGTGGGACTAGAATTCACTGTCTCCTGGTGATTGGCCCAAAGTCACCCAGCTGGCTCTCATGATGAAGGCAGAACTAGAACTCACCATCTCTTGGTGATTGGCCCAAAGTCACCTAGCCAGCTTTCATGCCTAAGGTGGGACTAGAACTCTTCGCCTCCTGGTGAAGGCCGTCAAACAGCCATCGGAACTCGGAATAAGGGAGGTCCACTTGGACAGTCGCTAAGTGAGCAATTATACAACAAGGGCCACACATACTGTGAGTTGTGAGGGTTTGGTCAGAGTAATGCAAAAAAAGAACCAAATGTGTATAAATAATACATGTAATTTTTTAAAACAAAAAACTATGCTTAAATCAGTCACGGTTTCATACATCTGGCATCTCCACTGTGGTTTCCACCAAGACGTCCATAAGACCGAAGGAGAGAACACAGGGAGTCCTTGAGTTACGACCACAACTGAGCCCCAAATTTCTGTTGCAATGTGAGACCACTGTCAAATGAATTCCCCCCACCCACCCCATTTACGACCTTTCTTTCTGCGGTTGCTAAGTGAGTCTCTGCAGTTGTTAAGTTAGTCACATGGTTGTTAAGTGAACCCGCCTTCCCCATTGAACTTCATTGGTCAGAAGGTCGCAAGAGGGGATCGTGTGACCCCGGGAACACTGCAGCCGTCATAAATATGAGTCAGTTGCCAAATGTCTGAATTCTGATCAGGTGGCCACGGGGAAGCTGCAATGGTTGTGTGAAGAATGACCATAGCTCACCTTTTCCAGTGCCATGGTAGCTTTGGTCACTAAATGAACTGCTGTAAGTTGAGGACTCCTTGTAACCTGAAAATGCTTCTCCATCATTTTCTGGGGTTCACCACTGTTTTACCTCTTCCTCCTAGACTGTGGTTGGGCAAATCGCCGGCCCCCTCATCGACTACCCCCTGGGCAAGCCGGAATCCCCCCCTCTGCCACGCAGGGTGCCCATGCCACCTATGCCACCCATGGAAGACACAGCCAACTCTCAGCTGGGACTGTCGGTCAACTTCCTCAGCTCCGTGCTGGGTGTCCTGCAGAGGCAAGGGGCCTTGAACCTTGATCTCACTGATGGGATGGTGAGTTGGCTTGATTCTTGATGTATTTCGATAGGGCGGCCTTTATCAACGCTGTTGGTCTTGGTAGCCTTCAAGCCAGACACAGAAGAAGGTGGCTCCTCAGAGCCTTGAAGAATCCAGAACTTCAGCCAACGGGATCCTTGGTTCCTAAAGAGGAGATGTTTACGGAGCTTCTCAGCGAAACATCTTCAAAGCAAAACCAGAAGGTCCAGTTGCCTCTTGAAAAGGTCATGTCAGCGTTCCAAATATCATCCAGAATTAAATCAGAATCCAAGGCAGAGCTTTCATCAAAGTTCCAATTTAATAAGAGAGACATGTTGGTACATCTGTGGAAAACCCGAATCTGAAAGCTTCCTGGGTTTTCCACACCCAGTTGAAAATTCAAGACCTTGCCTCCACCCCCACAAGTCCATCCCATGCTCCAATCTCCCACTGCTACGCTGGCAGCTTCCACCCATCCACTTCCAGTCAGGTGCAGAGGTGCAAAGACAAAGGATGACCTTGGGCTTCTAGAAAGGAATGTTCTATTTTGACAACAAACACATTCTACTCCTTACTATTCCCCCTTCCCAATTCCCCACTAATGAAACAGCATAGTAAAGAAAGAGAGAGAGAGAGAGAGAGAGAGAGTGACAGGCCAAAGATCCTAAAAGGAATATGACTGCTGGCCTGGCAGGACTTTTGGGGTTAAAGGGGGGATCTTCTGACCTCTGAATCCCGTAATCTGGATGCCACTTGGGTTAGCTCCAAATAGTTGGGTATGTCTAGTCTAATAAAGAGAAGGACCTGGGGTGACAGGATAGCATCTTCCAAGAAGAGGGAGTCAAACTATTATCCAAGGCATCTGAAGGCAGGACAAGAAGCAATGGGTGGAAACCAATCAAGGAGAGAAGCAACCTAGAACTGAGGAGAAACTTCCTGACAGTGAGGACAATTAATCAGTGGAACAGAAGTTGCCTCCAGAAGTTGTGAATTCTCCATTATTGGAGGTTTTTAAGAAGAAACTGAGCAGCCGCTTGTTTGAAATAGCATAAGGTCCCTCGCTTGAGCAGGAGGGTAAGGGTTAGGGTAGATGACCTCCAAGGTACCTTCCAAATCCATTATTCTGTTATTCAGTGCAACGACTTGCCTCCAGAAGTTGTAGGCATTCCATCACTTTTAAGAAGAGATTGGACAGCCAATTATCCGGAACATTATTAGACCTCCTGCTTGAGTAGAGGGTTGGACTAGAAGACCTCCATGGTCCCTTCCAAATCTGCTATTCTGTTATTTAGTGGAACGGCTTACCTCCAGAATGGTCCATCACTCCAGGTTTTTCGAAAAGAAACAGCCATTTGTCTGAATTGGTATAGGGTCTCCTGCTAGAGCAGGCAGGGGGTTGGACTAGAAGACCTCCGAGGTCCCTTCCAACCATATGACTCTATGATTCTACCTCTCAGAGAAAGATGGGGTTAATTCTAAAGTATTACATCCCTCACACTTCTGCCCCTAACCGAAAAGGCTGCTAATTAATTATGCAAATTGCTCTAGCTGATTTATTTGCAACAATCAATAAATTAAGAGCCTCGATGGCGCAGTGGTTAGAGTACAGTACTGCAGGCTTTGGCAGTTCAAATCTCACCAGGCTGAAGGTTGACTCAAGCTTTCCATCCTTCTGAGGTGGGTCAAATGAGGTCCCAGATTGTTGGGGGCAAGAGGCTGACTCTGCAAACTGCTTAGAGAAGGCTGTAAAAGCACTTGAAGTGGTATATAAGTCTAAGGGCTGTTGCTATTGCTATTGTCCTTCCTTCCTTCCTTCCTTCCTTCCTTCCTTCCTTCCTTCCTTCCTTCCTTCCTTCCTTCCTTCCTTCCTTCCTTCCTCCCTTCCTCCCTTCCTTCCTTCCTTCCTTCCTGTGGTGGCACAGTAGCTAAAATGCAGTTTTGCAGACTAACACTGCCAGCAGTTCGATCCTGACAGGCTCAAGATCAATTCAATCCTTTGTCCTTCTGAGGTCAGAAAAATGAGGTTCCAGATTGTTGGGGGCAAGAGGCTGACTCTGTAAAGCGCTTAGAGAGGGCTGTGAAGCACCGTGAAGCTTTAAGTGCTAAGTGCTAACAAGACAAGGGACATAAGTCCTGAATCTACCCCTGGCCTGGTTGAGTTCCTGGATAAGGCTATCCGGGAATCTCCCTGGAATTTTAGGGAAGGACGGGAGTCCCAAAGGAAAAAAATAATAATACTTTAATGCAAAATGAAGGGTCTTTTTTTATTTTTAACCGAAATGATGGTCCTTTGGCTAAAACGAGCTCTGTCAGTCTTACAAGAGGCTCCACCCTGAGCCTTATCAGAGGAAAGGGGCTAAAGTTTGGGACACGGGTGGAGACCAAAGCCCTTGTAGCCAGAAATAAACAATGCACCACAATGGTTTATGTACACTTATGGGCTTCTTGTGTTTCCTTCTGCCAGTATCCTGAGCTTCCTCCTCTGATGACCTCGACTCTTGGGGCACTGATTCCGGCGGTAAGTCTCCTCGGCTTTGGGGGGAAATGAAAATAAAGCGATGCTTTTAAAGACCTTAGCTGGGCATTGATGTGCGTGAATAGCTTGCACCCAGTGTCCTTCCCATTGTACCTCCTAGCCTCTGGCTCAGCAGTTGCGCCTGTGAGGGGGGTGAGGTCTCACCCAAGAGGCTTGCTCTGACCGTGTTGGGGGGCAGGGGGGGGTACTTGGTAGCTCCTTGATTGGGTGCTTGGATATATGTGTCAACCCTGACAATAAGCAGAGAGCAGACCCCTTCCTTTCTAGCCGTGATAATGTTACTTAGTCGGGAAACGAAATGTCTGTGAGGAAGCAACGAAGCTTCTCCTTCTCCTCTTCTCAAACCCCCTTCCCTTCTGAAATGATGATGTTACCTAGTTGGGTAATGAAAGGTCTACCAGAAAACCCCACATGCTCCTCCTCCTCCTCTCCACAACCCCCCTCCCTTCTGAAATGATGTTAGCGATTTGGATCATGAAACATCTGCAAGAAAACCCCATAATCCTGTTCTTCCTCCTCCTCCTCCTTCTCCTCCTCCTCCTCCTCCTCCTCTTCCCCCTCCCTCTAGCCTTCCTCCTCCTCCTCCACACAACCCCCTCCCTCCTAGCACTGATGATGTTCCCTAGTTTGGGTCAGGAAACATCTGCAAGGAAACCACCAAGCTCAGAGAGTGCCAAGGACCCCACAGTCTTCCTCCTCCTCCTCTCCTCCTCCTCCTCTTCTCCTCCCCCTCTCTCCTCCCCTCCCCTCTCCTCAAACCCCCCTCCCTTCTAGCACTGATGATATTACCTAGTTTGGGTCAAGAAATGTCTGCAAGAAAAACCCCAAGCTCAGAGAGCACCATGGACCCCACAGTCATAGTCCTCCCCCTTCCCAATCTCCTCCCCCTCCTATCACTGATGATGTTACTTAGTTGGGTCATGAAAAATCTGCACGGAAATCACCAAGCTCAGGACTTCCTCCCCTTCCTCTTCCTCGTCTTCCTCCTCTGCACTGGTGGTATTACCTAGGTGGGTCACGAAACGCCTGCCAGAAACCCACCAAGCTCAGAGAGCACCAGGGACCCCAGGCGTAATCGCGAGCTGCAGAGATCGTCTCCTAATCTTACATCTTTTCTCCGACGGGTGGGATCCCCAGATCTTCCAGAAGTTCCCCGAGCCTCGGCCCCTCCTGCTGAAGGTCTCGGTCCCTGAGGCCCCAACCGTGAAACTGCAGAAAGGCATGGGGTTGATTCAACTTCAAGCCGCCGCAGAAATCTTGGCCACGGAGCCCGATGGCGCGGAGAAGAATCTCTGCATGGTGAACATAGTGAGTAGGAAATGATGATGGTTGCATTCTGGAAACCGTTTTTCCTGATGTGGGAGAGGAGGGGCAGGCGGAGATTTCATCCCGGACCATAGCAAGTTAACCACCCATCTTCTGAGCCATGTTCCAGGTAGTCCTCAACTTATGACAGTTTGCTTAGTCACCTCTCAAAGTTCCAACGGACCTACTTGGGGAATGCTTACGATGGAGAGTCAAAGTTCCAGCATTTATGCCCGTTTGCAGCATCCGGGGGCCACGTGACTCCATTTTACGACATATTCTTTATAAAATAATTTTTTAATCAAATTTATTGGCTGCTGATCTCACCCCAGGGTCATACAGTATTACTGTTCTGACTGAGGCTTCCTGATACAGTCAAAAGCACACGCTTAGTCCCCAAAAATCCTCTTTTTATTTCAAAGGCTGCGAATTATGTTCATTCCCAAATAGTTGTAAAGAGTCCTACAGTAGGCTGCCAAAGTCTTTCGGGATAAGGCTGATAGGCACCCAACTTTATCTCCCTTGAAACGCTGCCAAAGACTGAATTGGCAAGTAGATTGGCCACACGGAGCACAGAGTCAAAACAGAGCTTCAGAAGGTAAACTGACCAGCATGAACCAGGTTGCTTCCTGCAAAGGCTCAAGTGTCTTTGCTCCTCCTTTATGTCCTATGGGAGGGGCCAATCACCTCCAAGCCTTACTCCCGAGTCCTCCCTTCTATCTTAACTGTTCTTGCCTTCTGGCAGCTCTGCGCATGTGCGCACTGGGAATAGGTGGAGCCTGTTCCTCTGCCTCGTTGATGTCCGACTCTGGAGGCTCCACAGGCAACACATAACTCCCACATGGCCCTGGCCCCTTCTCTGCCTCCGACACAAAGCCCTTCCCCAGACTCCAGGACTGGCCCCTCGCTTCCTCCCCAACCTCCTCACTGTCCGAATCGGCTGCCAGCTCCACTGGCCACTGGCACCGGCCACAACAATTATTCAGCTTGTTTGTTGAAAACAAAACTTAAAGATCTCAGCGCTTGTTCAAAGGATTGCTACCAAAAAATGAAAATAATCAAAATTTATGACTATTATGAGTTAGGACCGTGTTGGGCAGACTCCATTATAGCCATAACATGAGGACATGCTACCACAGCATTCCAGTCTGCCTAAATTTCACGCTAGCCGGATCGTCATCCAAAGCCCTGCTTCTGTGTACAGCTGGTCCTCGACTTACGACCACAATCGAGTCCAAAACCAATGTGGCTAAGTGAGATGGTTACTAAGTGAATTTTGCCCCGTTTTAGGACTTTTCTCACCACAGTTGTTAAGCGAATCTCTGTGGTGGTTAAGTTATTCACACGGTCGTTAAGTGAATCTGGCTTCTCCCATGGGCTTGTCGGAAGGTCGCAAAAGGGGACCACATGACCCCGGGACACTGCGACTGTCATAAATATGAGTCGGTTGCTAAGCGTCTCAGTTTTGATCACGTGACTGTGGGGATGCTGCCACAGCCCTAAGTCCCATTTTCCAGTGCCGTAGTAGCTTTGAATGGTCACTAAACAAAGCACTACCTGTATATCTTATTCCTGCACATTTAGGCCAAAATTGGCGACTTTTGTGGGGAAAATACACAATAAAAGTGTGGGGTTTTTTTTGGGAAAAAGCACCTTTGCGATATTGTCAGACTGTGTCGGTTTTTGTCATTCTAGGAAGCTTCTTTGCTGGCCAAATTCTCTGTCGAAGACAACAAGCTCAAAATCAGCACTCAGCTCGACAGGTAAGTCAAGGCATTTATCATTTCCCATTCTCTGTGCCCTTTTTTTAATGAACAGCTGTTTTAACTTTTTAATTTTCTACTTTTTTTTAATAAAGTAGTGGCCCCTTCGAGGTTGACTTTGGGGGAGGGGGTCCAGCTTCTCCCCTTCCCCATTTCTTCTAGGTTGGAGAGAATCAGCCTGGAACTAAGGAGAATCTTCCTCACAGTGAGAAGGATTAACCCGTGGAACAGCTTGCCACCAGAGGTTGTGGGGCTCCATCCCTGGAGGCTTTTAAGAAGAGACTTGACAGTTTCCTGCTTGGGCAGGGGGTTGGACTAGAAGACCTCCAAGGTCCCTTCCAACTCTGTAATTCTGTTCCGGTATATAAAAGTTCTTAAGAATGCAATACAAGTAGTCCTTGACTCACAACTGCTCATTTAGTGACCGTTCAAAGTTACAACGGCACTGAAAAAAGTGACTTATGACCCTTTTTTCACCCTTAATGACAATTGCAGCCTCCCCAGGGTCATGTGATCAAAATTCAGCCGCTTGGCAACTGACTCGTATTTATGACGGTTGCTGTGTCCCAGGGTCACGTGATCCCCTTTTGCGACCTTCTGACAAGCAAAGTCCATGGGGAAGCCGGATTCACTTAATAACCATCTTACTAACTGAAGAACTGCAGGGATTCACTTAGCGACGGTGGCAGGAAATATCCTAAAACAGGGTCAAAAGACTCAAAACTCACTTAACCAATGTCTGGCTTTCTGCGCTCGTTTTTTCTTCTCTCTCTCCATCCACCTTACTTTTTTCCCTCCTTCCTTCCCTCCCTCCTTCCTTCCTGATTCCTTCATTTCCTCCCTATACTCCTCCCTCTCTCTATTTCACTGCCCCCTCTCTCTCCCACCTCCCTCCCTCTTTCCTCCTTCCTTCCTTCCTCCCTCCCTCCCTCCCTCCCTCCCTCCCTCCCTCTATATCCTCCCTCCTTCCTTCCCTCCCTCTTTCTTTCCTGATTCCTTCATTTCCTCCCCCCCCTCTGTCTCACTCCCCCCTCTCTTCCACCCTCCCTCCCTATTTCCTCCTTCCTTCCTTATTTCCTCTCTATCCTCCCTCCTTCCTTCCTTCCTGATTCCTTCATTTCCTCCCTATATTCCCCCCTCTGTCTCACTCCCCACTCTCTTCCACCCTCCCTCCCTATTTCCTCCTTCCTTCCTTCCTTATTTCTATCCTCCTTCCTTCCTTCCTTCCTTCCTTCCTTCCTTCCTTCCTCCTTCCTTCCTTCCTTCCTTCCTTCCTTCCTTCCTGATTCCTTCATTTCCTCCCTATACTCTCCCCTCTCTCTGTCTCTCTCCCTCTCTCTCTCTCTCTCTCCCACCCTCCCTCCCTCTTTCCTCCTTCTTTCCTCCATGGGGAAGCCAGATTCACTTAACAACCATCTTACTAACTGAAGAACTGCAGGGATTCACTTAGCAACGGTGGCAGGAAATGTCCTAAAACAGGGTCAAAACTCACTTAACCAATGTCTGGTTTTCTGCGTTCAATTGTGGTCCTAAGTCCACTCTTTGGGGCTCAGTTGTTGTGGTCGTAAGTCGAGGACTGCCTGTATTTGGAGATGGATCTGCCATGAAAGGAGCCATCCAAAGATCCGCCGTGGGCCACGTGAAACCTTGTGTGGCCTTTTGCAGGTTGTCATCCACGGTCTGGGACAAGATTGACGTCCTGGGAGGTTTTATGAAACCACGGGAGGTTTGTCCACCCCGGGGGAGTCCTGGGAGTTTGTACACCTTTTGTAAGTTGGCCCCTTGGAGGTATTTGGGGAGAGAAACTGTTGCCCTAAAATGCACCATTTTGTCCAGTTACAGACAAACAGTCACATTTTATTCATGTATAATTGCACATAAAGGACTCTTAATTTCTCCATACCTTCCTTCTCAGCCTTCTTCCCTCTCTCTCTCTCCCTTCACCTTCCTCCCTTCCTTCCATGTCATTTCCTTCCTTCCATCCATCCATCATTTCCTCTCTATCCTTCCCTCCCTCCCTCCTTTCCTTCCTTCCTTCTTCCCTCCCTCCCTGCCTTCCTTCCATCTTTTTCTCCCTATCCTCCCCTCCCTCCTTTCCTCCATCCTTCCTTCCTTCTGACATTTTCTCTATTTTCCCTCCTTCCTTCCCTTCTTCCTTCCTGCCTCCTTCCTTCCTTCCTTCCTATTTTATTTTTATCGTCCTCCCTCCCTCTCTCCCTTCCTATTTCATCTCTATCCTCCTTCCTTCCTTCCTTCCTTCCTTCCTTCCTTCCTTCCTTCCTTCCTTCCTTCCTTCCTTCCTACTACCTGCTTACCTTCCTTCATTTCCTTTCTATCCTGCCTCCCTCCCTCCAAGTCCAACCATCTCACAGGTTTCCTGCAGATCCCTCCGTCTTCTCATCCCCCTTTCCTTTTGCTCCTGCAGGTCCCGGGTTAAGCTGGTTTCCTCCAACGTTGGGAAATTTGACGTAAGAATAGACTTTTGACTCTTCGTTGGGGTGTGGGAAAGGCAGTGCCTCTTTCTGGGAGGAGTAGGATGGAAGAGGTCAGCCTTCATCCGTGATGGCCTGATGGGCAGCTGTGGAGAGACCTGGCCAGAGGTTGCCCTCTGCTGGGCCTTGAGTCTTGTGTCCTCTGGGCCTTTTGCCCAGCTGAATCCTTGAGTTGGCAGAAAGTCTCTGCTGCCCCATCGCCAGTTTAATAACCATTTTAACAACTCTAATAGTAAGTTTAATAACTCAACAGGTTGACTTAACAACCATTTGTAAAGGAAGACCAATCAATCATCCAGGCCAAAAATATCTACAAAGACTTTCTGGCTCTCAGCCTAACTAAGATTTTGATTTTGACCGAAGAAATTACTTGGATGAGTAACGAAACGTCTTGTTTTTAGAAGCTTTGGTTCTAATTGCCACGATTTAACCTTTAGAGATACTTTTGGCCTGGATGATGGAGTCTTTGTTTACAGACAGGTCGTCCTCCACTTACAACCGCTCATTTAGTGACCATTCAAAGTTACAACGGCACTGGAAAAAGTGACTTATGACCATTTTCCACAAGGGCCGTTGCAACATCCCCCTGGTCAGCTGATCGAAATTCAGACACTGGGCAACTGACTCACATTTATGACCGTCCCAGGGTCATGTGATCGCCTTTTGCGACCTTCTGAGACGCAAAGGCCACGGGGGGACCAAGTGTTATTCACTTAGCCACTGTGTGATTCACTTAACAACCGTGGCAAGCAAAGTCATATAATGGGGCAAAACTCACTTGACAAATTTCTCACTTAACAACGTACATTTGGCCTCGCGACGGTGGTCGTAAGTTGAGGACTACCTGTACTGCAATACATTTTGGGAGAAACCCCTGCAGCCGGTATGCAAGAGTTAGTACATTCCAACAACTTCTCTGATTCTCTGCCTTCCCAAAATGTTGATTTTGACTGAAGAAAAGACTTGGATAAGTAACAAAATTCTCAGTTTAATCAACTTTGCCATGATTTCACTGTTTTTAGATGCTTAACAACCATGTTATTCAGTTAACACCTCCAGCGATTCCTTGAACAACTATGGTAGGGAAGGTTGTAAAACGGGACAAAACTCGCTTAACAACGAGCTTTGCAATGGAAATTTTGGCATGGTTGTGCCTCCTAATGCATGCGTGTACGTTCACACATAACGTGTTTAACTGCATGCCTTATGCGTTAAGGGCATTGCCAAGGCTTATGGATATGAAAGGCTTAACTTAAATCCAGGTTGGTCAATATTGTGGACTTCCCAGAATCCCCCAGCCAGCAGGTCTCCAATTTGGCCTTGTGGACTTCAACTCCCAGAATTCCCCAAACAGCATGGTGGAAGCATGGCCAACGAAGACCAGTGAAGTCTCTATACTTCTCATTCTGCTCTTCTTGAAAGGTTTTTAGAACAGGGGTCTCCAACTTGGACAACCTTTAAGACTTCTGGACTTCGACTCCCACAATTCCCCAGCCAGCTGGCTTAGGAATTCTGGGAGTTGAAGTCCAGAGGTCTTAAAGCAGCCAAGGGTTGGACATCATTTACTTAAATCATGCCTCAAAGACCCAACACGGACATGTAAGACTGGAGTATGACTTAGCAACAATCTTATTTCAATGTCCTTTCTTAGATGTTGTGAAGGTAGATTTTGGATTCTAGGAATGTTTGCTAGGAAGAGTCCTTTCTGCTTTAAGTTTAAGTTCAGAGATGGGAAGCTGGTGCCCGGGTTCCAAATAGCATCCAAAATTAAATCAGAATCCCACGCAAAACATTCCTCAAAGTTCCAATTTATGAAGAGGGCCATGTTGGCACATCTGGGAAAACCCGAATTTGGAAGCTTCCCGGTTTTTCCCCACCCCCAGTTGAAAGTTCAAGATCTTCCATACACCCCCAAGTCCATCCCATGGTCCAATCTTCCACTGCCATGCTGGCAGCTTCCACCCATCCAGTTCCGGTCAGGTGCAGAGGTGCAAAGACAAAGGATGACCTTGGCTTTCCAGAAAGAATTTTGTTATGGCTGCATGTCATCTGACTCCTCCCATTTCCCCACCATAGAGAATGCATAGTAGAATAATAGAAAGTGTGGCAGGCCAAAGACCCAAAAGAAAAGATGGCTGCAGGCCTGACAGGTGGGCTCATAACTGTAAATCAAAGGGTATCTCCATTGTCTTCAACCCCCTTTGGATGAGTTGAGGGCATTAAAATGTTTGTCGTCTGGATGCAGGTCTCCCTGATGGAGGGACTGGTGGGCAAGATCTTTGAAGTGGCCTTCCTTCCTGCCATGAACGGTAAGAGAATTCCAGAACTTCTTGGAGAGACTTCAAGTCAGCGTTTCTCAACCGGGACAATTGCCAGAGCCGTGGACCTCAACTCCCAGGATTCTCTACCACAGCAAATGTTGGCTACAGTAATTCTGGGAGCAGAGGTCCAGAGAACCCTGGAAGCTTCCTAGGTTGGCCAACAGGGTTCTAGATACTTTGTGGGCAATGGAGGGATAATAGTCAGAGAGGAGGGGGTCAAGCTATTCTCCAAAGTCCCTGAAGGCCAGAGAAGGAAGAATGGATGGAAACTGACCAAGGAGAGATTCAACCTGGAAATAAGGAGGAATTTTCTGACAGGGAGAACCATCAACCCATGGAACAGAAGTTGCCTTCGGAAGTTGTGGGAGGTTCAAATGAACACAACAGCCCATGTTGTCACACGAAGTCTGTTCTCTCTGCCTCTGCCTTGTCATCTGTCTCATTCCAAGCGATATATGTTGAATTGAAGGAAAGGTCCCATTAAAATGGCTGAAAATTAATAATAAGAGATCAATAGAAGGGAATATCAGGGTTGATTCTTGGCGGTCTCTGAGCTTGATTATCTTCTTGCAGATGTTTCATGATCCAGCTGGATCACATCATCAGTGCTAGAAGGGATTTGTGGGGAGGAGGGGGAGGGGGAGGAAAGTAAATGGAGGGAGGAGAAGGAGGAGGAAGAAAGGAAGGAAGATGGAGATAGGAAAAGGAGAAGGAGAAAAACTGTGGGGTCCTTGGTGCTCTCTGAGTTTTAATGTTTTCTTGCAGACATTTCATGACCCAGCTAGGTAATTTCATCAGTGCTAGAAGAGTTTGGGGTATGCACTCTATTTATGCACAAGTGGCTTGTTCTATCAGTGTTGGTGGAAGTATTCTTGGTGGTTCCTTGGTTGAGGTTTAACACCAAGATTAATACTAGCCCAACAATCAAGAAGTAAACCATACCCCAATCAAGCAAGTACCAACTCAGACCAACAAGTTAACAATACATAACCTAATCAAGAAACCACTTGAATATGAACATGGAGCAAACCTCCCTCCCTTCTAGCACTGATGATGTTATCTAGTTGGGTCATGAAATGTCTGCAAAAAAACCACCCAGCTCAGAGAGCATCAAGGAACCCACAGTCCTCTTCCTTCTCCCCCTCTTCCTCCTCCTCCCCTGCTCCTCCTCTCTGCAAACCTCCCTGCCTTCTAGCACTGATGATATTACCTAGTTGGGTCATGAAATGCCTGCAAGAAAACCACCAAGTTCGGAGAGCATTAAGGACCACCCAGTTGTCCTCCTCCACCTCCACCTCCTCCTCTTCTCCTTCCCCTTCCTCTCCTCCTCCTCTTCCTCCTCTCTGCCAACACCACTCCCTTCTACCACTGATGATATTACCTAGTTGGGTCATGAAATGCCTGCAAGAAAACCACCCAGCTCAGAGGGCATCAAGGACCCCCAATAACAACCTAATTAAATGGCTCCTCCATTAACTTATCTAGACCAAAATGCCTTCAGGACAGGTGAACAGAAGGGCCATTCCCCACATGCAAGCTGGACCTTTAAGGACTTCAGGTTGTGTGAGTGGCTTTCCTGAGCGTCCTGGGAAGAGGAGAAGAACGCGCTTTAAAATCCCCTGTTCTGAAATCATAAATTTCAGCCCTTAACGCTGATGCTCCTGCCGTCTTTCTAAGACCCATAAATCCTTCGGCTGGTAGAAAATAAGAAGAGGATCCAGACAGTCAATGCTAGAAGTCATTATTAAGGTTTCATAGGTAGCCAAGTCCTTCCCCCTTTGGGGGAAGTTGGGCCTTAAATTGATGGCCCGTTGAGAGGACCACAACAGCTGAGATTTTCAGGTTGCGAAGAAAAGTGTCCCCTTGGCAGCTAGGGAGAAATGCCCCAGGCCTCACCCAGGGGGCCAAATGTTTGCCACACAAGACATTGCAAAAGGCAGGATTTATTTGAGGCACAGCAGAGGCCGGAGGGGGGAAAGAGAAGGAAGTCAAAACTGAAGCTCGTTTGCTTTTGAGCTTAGAAACCTGACCCATTTTTGTTTCTGGCTGCAGAGGTCCTGGGCGGAGGGGTCCCTCTCCCCAAACTGCTGAACATCGATTTCAACAATGCTTCCGTCGACGTCATTGAAGTAAGTGCTACAGGAGGAAGCTGGTGGTGTATGTGTAGGTGAGGGAGGGGGAGGGAGGGGGAGAGGGGAGGGAGAGAGAGAGGGTGGGGGAGGGAGAGAAGGAGGGAGAGGGGGGAGGGAGGGTGAGGGGGAGAGAGGGAGGGAGAGATAGAGAGAGAGGGCGGGAGGGAAGGGAGAGAGAGAAAAGAAGTGAGTGGTTGGGAGAGTTAGATGGTCAAGATGTCCCATTGTCAGGACCTTTCATTGCTTTCTGGAAGACCCAATTGAAGACTAAAAGGTCTTAGTGCTTTTTGGCCACCATCATTGGTCAGTTTGTGGTCACCATTATTGGTTTGGTGGCCTAGAACGGGAGCTTTGGCCTCACAATCAGGAGGCTGTGAGTTCAATCCTAGCTAGAGGCAGATCTTTCTCTCTCTGGGCACGATGAGATTATATCTGCTGAACAAAACTCCGCCCTGGTGACAGGAAGGGCATCTGGCCACTAAACACTCAGCTCCATTCAGTTGCCCCCAACTCCACCCCAATGCAAGGGATTATGGGGTTGTTAAATGATCATTGCTGCACTGTGTGGTTGCCACTAGTATTTATTTATTTATTTATTTATTTATTTATTTATTTACTGAGCACTTATAGACCGCCCCCTCTCCCGAAAGGGTGAGGGTGCTTTGTGGTCACCCCTCTTGGTGCATGAGAAAGGAAGACCACAAATTTTATGAACTGATCTTCTGAACTGTTCACGGAATGGTTTAGCAGACTCATAGAATCACTGAGAGAGCCCACCTAAACCCCAAGGTCTTGAGACCCTTCCCAGGGTTTGGTGGGTGCAGTGGGAAAGGATCCCAACCATCCCGGGTGGCGTCGGGTGGCATTCCTCCAAATTCCTAGGCAGGATGATATCCCCCCACACCCCCGGTGAAAGTTGCAAGAAGAAGGGACCACAATACGGGAGTTCCTCCTTTGGGTCTGTTTTGCTCAGGATCTGCTGGTGTTGTCTGCGTAAGAGAAGACCTCGGTGGAGGACAACGATGGAGGAGGAGGAGGAGAAGCAAGTTTCTTGTAGCAGGATCCGTCCTTCCCCTTCCTCATCACACACACAGCTTTGAGTTTCTCCTTCCTTCCGGACAAAAGGAAGCCACACAACTTCCTAACTTCGTACGCAGGAAGACAAGGCGTCGCTTCTCCAGAAGGGAAGATGGTGGCCTTTTGAGCTGTCCTCACCAGGCCTCCGCACAGCTTTGTCGTTTCCAAGCGGGTGTGGACCAGCCATCCCTGAACCAACACACACACACACACACACACACACACACAGCCAACAAAGTTGTGTTTCTGGCCTGACCCGTTTTAATAAAAGCTTCTGATTTCACTGCACTCCAAGTCTGTAGTCTGCAAAAGATCGTCGGCCGTTGGGAAAGAGGGTGGAGGAAACGTCCTTACAGGCGGTCCCCAACTTACAACAGCTCGCTTAGTCACCATTCGAAGTTATGATGGTGCCAAAAAATGTGACCTAAAACTGTTTTTTTTACCCTTATGACCGTTGCAGCATCCACCCGTGGTCAAATTTTAGATACTTGTCAACTGACTCGTATTTATGATGGTTGCAGTGTCCTGGGGGGGAGGGGGTTTGAGTCACGTGATCCCCTTTTGCGACCTTCTGACAAGCAAACTGAATGGGGATTCACTGAACAACCCTAAGTGCTATTGCTGTTTTCCTTCCTTCCTTTTTTCTTTCTTTCTTTCCTTCCTTCCTTCCTTCCTTCCTTCCTTCCTTCCTTTCCTCCCAGTGGTTAGAATATACCATATTTTTGGAGTATAAGACGCACCTTCCCCCCCCCTCCCAAAAGAGGGTGAAAATTTGGGTGCGTGTTATACACCGAAGGTAGCCCCACCCACCCACCGGCCCCCACCCTTTGGCCTCTGCCTCCCAGCAATTGACCTCCTTGCAGCAAACGGGGGTTTGCGGAGGCTTCAATAAGCTATAGCACTGATGGCACATGGAGCCATTTGTCAGGGCATGCGAGGTGCTGCCCTGTCAGCTGGCCAGCGCACATGCGAGCACTGGCCATCTGAGTTCACCCTTTTTAAAAGCCATTTTTTGCCCTCCCCAGGCTCCAGAGGCTTTATAGGAGCCTGGGGAGGGCGAAAAGAGCCTCCCCCGCCCCACCCACCGCTGAAGGCCCTCCGGAGGCTTCATGAGCTTCCCTGAAGCCTCCGGAGCGCAAACAAACGGCCCTACGGGCAAACCGGAAGTTCGGAAACGGACTTCCGATTTGTTCAAAGGTTCGTTTTGAGCGCTCAGAAGGCTTCAGGGAAGTGTCCTGAAGGTCCCTGAAGCCTCCAGAGGGCTTCCAGAGGGGCGGGGGAGGCTGTTTTTGCCCTCCCCAGGCTCCTATAAAGCCTCTGGGGCCTGGGGAGGGTAAAAAAGCATGCAAAAAATGTGGGGGAGCGCTTGTAGTGCGCGCATGCGCACTGGGGGGATCACGCATTGCATTATGGGTGCGGCATGCCTGCATACTACCCCCCTGCGCTCCCCACACTTATGGCATGCAAGCCAAAAAAGATTCGCCATGGCTGAGCTATAGCAATCCCTGCAGCCTCTAACAGCTGATGATGGGGAGAAAGTGAAAGTGAAACTAGCTATTTGCTCCACATGGAAAATTGCTGGGAAGCAGATTTTTTTCTTATGCTAATCAGGCTGTTTGCTGCAAGGAGGTAAGTCAACAACTATAAATGCCTATATTTATTTTATTTATTATTTATTATTCACACTTATAGACCGCCCCCTCTCCCGGAAAGGACTCGGGGCGGTGTACAGTCACTAAAATACATTCTAAAATACATACATAAACAATTAAATTAATACTGGTGAAGGAGGTTATGAGACTGTAATCGAATAATAAATATAATACGTTAAAAGCCTATAAACCCTTAAAACCCAATTAAAATAAATAAATCCCGGGAGGTAAAACTAAGACGGTGCCAGGCCAGCTGATTGAAATAGAATGTTCAAATTGTTAGACCTATTTTTTAAAGACTGTGCTTTATTATTGTTTTAGACAACTTAACAAAATGAAGAAGCTTTTTAAAACAAATGCTTGATCTGAAGAGGTCCAGTGCTATTGTTTTAAAAAGTCCTATTCTTTTAAATAACAGAGAATAACTATACTTCCAGAAAGTACATTTTAACAGCATCTGTAATCTGAAATATAACACTAAAAACAGTGTATATTGTCTGTACTGTTTGTTGCAAGGAGGCAAATTGCTGGGAGGCAGAGGCAGATATTTTTCCCTTGTTTTCCTCCCCAAAATCTAGGTGCATCTGATACTTCGGAGCATCTTATACTCCGAAAAATATGGTAGTATCTCAGGGCCAATTCTGCCAACTGTCAGCAGTTCAATTCTCAGTGGCTCAAGGTAGACTCAGCCGTCCATCCTTCCGAGGTCAGTAAAATGAGGACCCAGATTGTTGGAGGCAAGAGGCTGACTCTGTAAACTGCTGAGAGAGGGCCATAAAGCAGTGTGAGGTGCTGTAGCTAGTGCTATTAGCCATCTCACTTAACAATGCTGGGCTCAATTGTGGTCATAACTCAAGAAATACATGTAATATATAGGTAGGAGAGACAGACAGACAGACAGACAGAGACAGAGAAAGTGAAAAGAGAGATGGAGAAAGTGACAGAGACAGAGAGAGCGAAAGAGAGACAAAGAGAGAGAGAGAGACACAGACAGTCAGACAGAGACAGAAAACGAAAAGAGAGATGGAGAAAGAGACACAGAGAGAGAGACAGAGAGAACGACAGAAAGACAGGGAGAGAGAGAGACACACAGACAGACAGACAGAGACAGAGAAAGCAAAAAGAAAGACGGAGAAAGAGACAGAGAGAGCGACTGAGAGACAGAGAGAGAAAGAGAGAGACAGACAGACAGACGGAGAGAGAGAGACAGACAGACAGAGAGCGATGGAGAAATAAATAGACAGAAGACAGACAGAGAAAGAAAGAGAGAGAAAGAGAGAGACAGAGATAGAAAGAGACAGAGTAAGAGACAGAGAATAATTCATTTTAAGTCAAGGACTACCTGTATTCTAAGAAATGATATTGTTCTTCCTTCTTTCGAACTACTCCAATGTCCCAAAGGGGCTTTTTCAGGAGGCAACTGGACTTTTTTTGTTTTTTTCTTCGAAGACAAGAAGCGAAACGCCTTCAAAATAGAAAAATAAAACCCAGAAAGTCCAGTTGCCTCTTGGAGAAAAGCACCTTTGGGACAACCCTGACCTGGATGGGGGAGACTCTCTCTTCCATCTGAGGGCAACCCAAGGTCCCCTAATTGCACCAGTTACCTTAAAAAGCACCGATGGGAGAGCAAACACGGCAGGGCTGCCCAATTCGTTCTGCTCCAGTTTCCAGGAGGAAGGAACAGAGGCTTCCCACCCCGGACGCCAAGTTCTCGTGTCTTCTCTGAAACCTGGCACCAAATCAAACAAAGATTCAAGCATTATCCCCCAAGCTCCTTTGGAGGGCTTACGTGGAGTTTTTGGGGCCATAAAAAGGAGCCTCTTGACTTTTGCATTTTCTTCCGCTTCCTTAGAACAGGGTTTTGTTCTTCCTTAATTGAGATCAAATATTTGCCCACGTATCTTTTTTCCTCTCAAGAGGGCCTGCACCTGACTCCCCAGGGTTGCATCAGAGGCAGATTGACTCCCCAGGGTTGCATCAACGTGGAGCAGAGTTGTGCGTTGACTCTCTAAAGCCCCGGGGTTTCAGATGGGGTCAATCGGAACAGAAGCCTTCCAGTCCAACCCTCTGCTGAAGCAGGAGCCCCTGTGCTATTCCAGACAAGCGGCTGCCCAGTTGCTCTTCTTGAAACCTCCAGTGATGGAGCATGTACAACTTCTGGTGGCAAGCAGTTCCACTGGTTAATTAATTGTCCTCACTGTTAGGAAATTTCTCCTGAGTTCCAGGTTGCTTTTCTCCTTGATGAGTTTCCATCCGTTGCTTCTTGTCCTGCCTTCTGGCGCTTTGGAGAATAGGTCGCCCCCCCCTCCTTTTCGTAGAAGCCCCTCAGATATTGGAAGACTGCTGAAGGCAAGACATGGAGGTTACCTTAGAACAAGAATCCAAGGAAGAAGCACAGAAGGATCCCACCTCATCTTTTAGGGGGGTTATGCCCCCCCCAGATAGACCCCATTTCTCTTCCTTTATGCTGGCCTATTTTGGAGGCACCTTGATGGTAAAAACAGCCACAAGGTTCTGGCAGTTTCTTTCTTTCTTTCTTTCTTCCTTCCTTCCTTCCTTCCTTCCTTCCTTCCTTCCTTCCTTGCTCCCTTCCTTCTTTCCTCTCTTTCTTCCTTCCTCTTTCTCTCTTTCTTTCCTTCTCTCTTTCTTTCTCTCACTCTCTTCTTCCTTCCTTCCATTCTTCCATCCATCCTCCAATCCTTCCTTTTATCCTTCCTTCCTTCCTTCCTTCCTGTCCTTCTTTCTCTCTCTCTCTTCTTCCTTCCTTTCTCTCTCTCTTCTTCCTTCCTTCCTTCCCCTTTTTTTCTTTCCTTCCCTCTCTCTCTCTCACTCTCTTCTTCCTTTCATCCTTCCATCCATCCCCCCCTTCCTTCCTCCCTCCCCCCTCCTTTCTTTCTTTCTTTCTTTCTTTCTTTCTTTCTTTCTTTCTTTCTTTCTTTCTTTCTTTCTTTCTTTCTTTCTTTCTTCATTGGCCAAATGTGATTGGACGCAGAAGGAATTTGTCTCTGCTGCATACATTCACAGTGTACCTATAAACATCAGATAAATCGGTCATAGATCATAAATCATCGTTACAATCATTAATCATGTTATGAACGATTTTAACGTACAATTAATGATTAATATACATTTGACAAATTTTAAAAAAACAACAGGAGAAGATAGTAGGAAAGACGAGAAGATGAGAAAAGACGAGAAATGAGATAGTGCTGTGGAAATTAGTTGTTCAGCAGAATGACAGCACATGGTAGGGTGGGGAACGAGCTTTATGTCTAGTTGTCTTGGTGTGCAGTGCTCTATAGCATCATTTTGAGGGTAGGGGTTGAAACAATTTATGTCCAGGATGCGAGGGGTCTGTAGATATTTTCACGGGCCTCTTTTTGACTCCTGCAGTGTACAAAGTCCTCAATGGAAGGCAGGTTGGCAGTCATTGTTTTTTCTGCAGTTCTAATTATCCCTTAGAGGGACGCGGTGGCTCAGTGGCTAAGACGCTGAGCTTGTCAATCAGAAAGGTCGGCAGTTCGGCGGTTTGAATCCCCAGCGCCGCGTAACGGAGTGAGCTCCCATGACTTGTCCCAGCTTCTGCCAACCTAGCAGTTTGGTGGGAAGGTAACAGCGTTCCATGCACCTTCGGCATTGAGTGATGCCGGCCACATGACCACGGAGACATCTTCGGACAGCACTGGCTCTTTGGCTTTGAAACGGAGTTGAGCACCCCCCCTAGAGTCAGGAACGATTAGCACATATGTGCGTGGGGAAGCTTTACCTTAATTATCCTCTGAAGTCTGTGTCTGCAGAGCCAAACCAGGCAATTATCGAGGTGCAGATGAGAGACTCGATAATGAAATGCATTTGAATGTAATTCCACAGACTCAATCCTTCCTCTGCAGAACTGGGTCAGTAGATCCTTGGGCAGCCTGAGCTTTCTGTGTTGACTCAGGAAGAACATTCTTTGTTGTGCCTTTTTAACAAATGGTTCTAATGTTAGTTGTCCATTTCAAGTCCTGGGAGATTATAGAACCTAGAAACTTGAAGGTCTCTACTGTTGATCCCATGTTGCCTTTTAAAGATCAGCTTCAGGTCACCAGATTGAGTAGAGATGTTTGTGTCCAGAATAACACTCCAAAACAAGACTATGTGGAAGGAGGAGGAGGAGGAGGAGGAGGAGGAGGAGGAGGAGGAGGAGGAGGAGGAGGAGGAGGAGGAGGAGAAGAAGAAGAAGAAGAAGAAGAAGAAGAAGAAGAAGAAGAAGAAGAAGAAGAAGAAGAAGAAGAAGAAGAAGAAGATGATGATGATGATGGTAGCAACCCATCCCTGAGAGATAGGGAATAAAGGCTTTGAGGTGTTAGAAGAAAGGTCCTTCTGGGTTCAGTTCCAAGTGGGGAAAAAGACACTGAAAACATGGAGGCTATTTGGAAAGATGGTTTAATGCTGGAGAGGACCACATGGTTTGAGCCAAAGGGTGAGAGAGAGAGAGATTTATACCCTCTCTTGGTCCCTGCCTTAGAGCTTCCTGTTCCTGTGTAAGGGAAGGTATTCTGTTTGGTTGTCAGACTCCCATGCAGGGGCCATACAGAGGTAACTTTGTAGGTTGTCTTGAGTCCCAGGCTTGGTTGAATTTTGCTCGGTGATGTAATCTCCCCAGGTGCCATGTGGTGGGTTCTGTTGCTAGATGAGTAGAGGGCTAATCCTATCATGTCCTGATGTCTTAATCCCTTCACACTGGAGCTGATGGTCTTCTGTGTTGTAGATGAGCTGGCCCAGCCTTTCTGGGGCTATTAACAAAGGTGGGGGCTGCTTTCAAAGAGGATGTTTCTCCTTTTCTCATCCAGGCAGGTAGAATATTCTGCCTTTTTAAATATTTCCTAAAATATTTCATTCTTCTGGAAGAGGGGTGAGTGTGAACTTCCTGCAGAGGTTAGGATCCACCTCTCTCCTTCCCACCTGTTTTACTGATCATGGTGTTGAGTCCATCAGCAGAAGGTAATCTCCCCTACCACCAGTGCATCTCTCAGTCCTGAAGCTATTTTGTGGGAGCATCTAATCTCCCCAAAAAATGAAGGGATGTGGTGGCTCAGTGGCTAAGACACTGAGCTTGTCAATCAGAAGGTCAGCAGTTCGGCGGTTCGAATCCATTGTGCTGCGTAACGGAGTGAGCTCCCGTTCCTTGTCCCAGCTTCTGCCAACCTAGCAGTTCGAAAGCACGTAAAAAATGCAAGTAGAAAACCAGGAACCACCTTTGGTGGGAAGGGAAAAGACCACGGAGACGTCTTCGGACAGAGCTGGCTCTTCGTCTTTGAAACGGAGATGAGCACCGCCCCCTAGTGTTGGGAACGATTAGCACCTATGTGCAAGGGGAACCTTTACCTAGCCCCCCTTTAATTTTCTCTTGCAGGAGGTCCTCCTCATCTGAAGGTGGAAGCCTGTCATCCCCAAAGCCGTCTTTTGGGAGCATTTTCAAGGCTGCCACAGCAAGGCTGGGTGGAGCTGTGGGAACCTAAGATGGGCAGTAGAGATAGCTGGGGAGATGTGTAGCCAAAATGATGTTCTTTCTCATGAGAACCAATGACATGTTACCAGATGTTGGAGGGGCGTGGACAAGTCGGCCACGTGATGGACATGTGACCTGGGGGGGAGCAAGACCTTTGGGTTTTGATTTGGGTGGGGAAACCCCTGGTCCTTCAGAGTTGGGTTTTCACCAGCTGTGCCAATATGACATCCCAAATAAAATTAGGCTTTGAGGAAGCTCTAGGCCTCAGGGTTTTGATTGCTTTGGGTCTACTACTAGAACCCTGGCAGCATTTCCAAATTAAAAAAAACAAAACTCCCACTTGCTTGATTGATCAATGAAGACATAGCACTGAATATTCCAGCATGGAACGTTCCAGAAGTCCTCGAAGTCATTCAAGTTGAAATACCAACGACTGGGCGTGGCAACCAAGGGAGGGTGTTTCCATCCAGCCATCCATGGCTGCTTCTCCTGCCTTCTTAGGAACTCAGAGAGATGCATTTGAGTGTGCCGGCGATGCGTCTGCTCCAGTCTTGTCCCCCCAAATTTTAGTGGCTTCTCTGGTGAAGCCCCCTCATCCGGTGGCATCTGCATTGCATTGGCACAGCACCAGAGGCTGGCTGGGAAAAGCCGCTCACTGTGCGCTCAGGAGGACCGAGACGGAGTCCATTGGACCCATGTGCCTAACGGTGCGAGAATCATATAGCTAGAAATTTCAAAGAGAACTAGTTCATCCTTGGTAAGTACTTCTGCGGTTGCAATTTGATTCCAGAATGTCTGGCTTCGTTTAATGCAACCCTTTGCGTTACAGATTAGAGATTAACAGAGTTGGAAGGGATCTTGTAGGTCATCGAGTCCATCCCCCCGCCCAAGCAGGAGACCCTACACTGTTGCAAATTTGGTAAGTTCCTCTTCTATTCCCTCATCTAAGTCATTGATGAAGATATTGAAGAGTCCTGGGCCTAAGACAGAACCTTGTGCTACCCCATTGCTTACTTCCCTCCATGTAGACGTAGACCCATTAAGGACTACTCGTTGAGTACGGTTTGTCAGCCAGTTATGAATCCATCTGGTGGTGATGCTATCTAGCCCACTTTTTTTCTAGCTCACCAAGAAGTAGGTGGGGGTCTACTTTGTCGAATGCCTTCCTGAAGTCTGTGTATATTATGTCCTCAGTACTTCGCTGGTCTACTAATTTAGTCACCATGTTGCAGCTGCCTTTCGTGGTGCTCTTTTTAAATCTGGATACTGTCCTATTTGTAAGCTACCTGGGCAGATTGCTAACGTTCCCCGGTCTTTCTGCCTTTGTGGACCAGCGGGGGGAGAGGGAGAAGGAATGGTTCCATGCAAGTGTATGCACGCACCTCCATCTGCCTGAGCATGTACCCACCACGCACACAAATGGAGTAAATTCGCTCACCCACTGCCTAGAGTGTGGATGCGTGGGTGAGCTCACTCACCACTTCCTCAGCCCAGTTCCAAACAGTTCAAGACCCAATAGAAGGCCGTGGGCCAAGGGTTGGGCACCCCTGATCTAGAGTCTCTGGTCTGTGCTCTCCAAGCCAAAATTAGTTGTCCAGCTCAACCCTTCTGTTCCATGGAGATGTCCCGCTCTGCTCCCACTCCACCACAAAGGTCCTGCAGAAGAAGAAGGGCAGTCAGGACACATCCAGGGTGAGAGCCGTGAACCACAAACACAAAGTTTTTTGGGTGTCCCTGCCTAAGAGACACAAGCCTTGATGACCTTAATCAATATACTAAGGGGGCAGCTGTTTGCGATGAGGAAGATAACTCACCTGAGCAGGAGATTGTGGTCCGACAGGAAGAAGTTGTTTTGGATAGGAGAAGGTATGACTCTGTGATGACTCTCCCCGGACGCTTCCCCTGACACCTCTCCAGATGTCAATTCATAGGATGGTGAACCAGTCCCGGGCCCATCAGGAGCTGATCAATGGGTCTGAACAGCTGGCAAAGAGGGATTTGGTTGAAGCACAGCTTCAGGTGGGAAAAGCACGCAGCTGCAGCCCATCAGCAATGAGGAAGAGGAACTGCCTTCCAAACTCCATTCCAGAACACGTAGGGCAGAGAAAAGGCAGGAGCAGAGAAGGTCAGCCCGATGACTTGCGAGGAGGCAGCTTTGCCCCTCTCGGTGGGCTGCACCAGAAGCTGGCTATTTAGCACAGCAGACAGATGGACGCGATGGTGGGAACAAGGCATTCACTTCACAGCTGTGTGTTTCCTGGTTGTTGTGATTCTCTGGATTTGGATTGACCCCGTGCCTTGTGAGTCCTCTTGTGTTGTGGATTTAATTTTGCCTGGTGGATTTGTTCTTGTTTGGGAAGCTTTCAAGTGTCTTGTGGACTCACTGGCCATTGCTCTGTGGACTAGTAACGGTCTGCTTTGGGCTGGACATCACTAGGACAGTCCTGGGGTTTGGGTGAAGGGGATTGCTGGGGAATATTAATAAACCCATAGGGCTCAGGGGCTAAAACACTGAACTTGTTGATCAGAAAGACTGGCAGTTTGGCGGTTTGAATCTCTAGCGCCGCGTAACGGAGTGAGTTCTGGTTACTTGTCCAACTTTCTGCCAACCTAAAAGTTCGAAAGCAGGTAAAAATGCAAGTAGAAAAATAGGGAACACCTTTGGTGGGAAGGGAACAGCGTTCCGTGCACCTTTGGCATTGAGTCATGCCGGCCGCATGACCACGGAGACATCTTTGGACAGCTCTGGCTCTTTGGTGTTGAAACGGAGATGAGCACCGCCCCCTAGAGTTGGGAGCGACTAGAAACCTTTACCTTTACCTTATTAATAAATGCACCAAACCACAGTTACCTGTGCATATGAGTGAGTGAGCCGGACATCACAGAATCAGGTATTGTACATTAGTCAGGTGAGGAAAGTATGTAAAAAGAGAAGCCACTTTCTGGTTGGTGACTCAATTGTTAGATATGTCAATTTAGGAAAGGACCTGGATGTTTGGGAAAAGGTGAAGTGTCTGCCAGGTGCTACTGCCAGGAGGGTCAAGAGGCTGGTAGTCAACAATGCCAGTAAGGACGGTGATGTTGATGCTGTTGTACATCTTGGCACCAATGACCCCTCTTCCAGACTTCCAGAGTTTGAAGTGGGAACTTATTGGGATGGCTGTAGTCTTTTACTTTTTCAGAGGTTTTACCTGAATAAGTAAAGGTAAAGGTTCCTCTGGCACATATGTTGCTGGTCGTTCCTGACTCTAGGGGGCAGTGCTCATCTCCGCTTCAAAGCGAAAGAGCCAGCGCTGTCTGAAGGTGGTATTTGCCGGTTGTCCGAACTACTCAAAATTTTCGCTACCGGTTCTCCAGAACCTGTCAGAACCTGCTGAATTTTTACCCCTGCCTTCCTTGCAACCCCTGGATGTTTGGGTGAGGTAGACCTTCCCCTCCCAGCATGGGGATAACACCGTAAGGACATCACTCCCTTTCTCCAAGTTGCTGGGCTCCTTCCACCGGCCAAGGAAGAACTGTAGCCACTGTCGCTCAACCAGGAGCAGGTCTACCCCTGACTTTGTTGAAGAAAAAAATTGTCCTGGGAGAACTCAATTTTACACACTTACACAAAGTCACTGGAGGAGGAAACAATTCTGCTGAGAGGTTTCAAATTCAACCCTTCTTCCTCTTCTACCTGCCCACGGCTTGCTTATATAAGAAAGGTGGCAAGGAAACCTTATTTGCCAAAGCTGAAGACTCTCAGGTAAGCACATTCAGTTTCTTCTCCTAGGACCAGACAGGGAGAAGGTGGGTCTCGAGAAGCAGGCAGGAGAGTCAGTTTCAATGGGGGTTTTGAGGACTAAAGCTCTGGAGAACATAGAATAACAGGGTTGGAAGGGACCTTGGAGGTCTTCTAGTCCAACCCCCTGCCCAAGCAGCAGACTGTATTCCATTCCAGATTAATGGAACTCTTCTTGAAGACCTCCAGTGCTGGAGCCCCACAACTTCTGGAGGCAGGTTGTTCCACTGAATAACTGGCGGTTGAGTTACTCCTCCACTGAAGGAGGCTGAGACATCAGCAGAAGACCTTCCCATGTAATTTTGGTCCTGTCTGAAGTATCTCAGTAGAGAACAGAACAGAAGAACAGAGTTGGAAGGGACCTTGGAGGTCTTCTAGTCCAACCCCCTGTCCAAGCAAAAGACCCTATGCCATTTCAGACAAATGGTTGTCCAATCTCTTCTTGAAGACCTCCAGTGATGGAGCACCCACAACGTCTGGAGGCAAGTCATTCCTCTAACTGTTCTCACAGTCAGGAAGTTTCTCCTTCATTCTAGGTTGCTTCTCAACTTGATACGTCTCCATCGCTTGCTTCTTGTCATGTCTTCCGGTGCAAGGGAAGGACCAGGGGAGACATGATAACAATCTTCCAATATCTCAGGGGCTGCCAGAAAGAAGAGGGAGTCAAAATATTCTCCAAAGCACCTGAGGGTAGGAAAAAAAGCAACGGGTGGAAACTAATCAAGGAGAGAAGCAACCTAGAACTAAGGAGAAATTTCCTGACTGTGAGGACAATTAACCAGTGGAACTGCTTGCCTCCAGAAGTTGTGAATGCTCCAACACTGGAGGTTTTTAAGAAGATGTTGGATAGCCATTTGTCTGAAGTGGTGTAGGGTTTCCTGCCTAGGCAGAGGGTTGGACTAGAAGACCTCCAAGGTCCCTTCCCACTCTGTTATTCTATTCTATTCTAAGCCCCCCGCAAAGGAGCTGAGTCTGCATAAAAATCAGAGGCAGAAAGAAACAAGCGCAGTTTAATCATCTCCAAACTCACAAAGGCAGGTGGAGGGGATGCAACTGTGAAGTGTTGATTAAATGTTCTGCCTGAACTGAAGTCTTGAGCAAAGGTGACACATTAATTCGAAAGGCGTTGTTGCATTAATAACCGGAAGGATTTCAAATGCTCTCCGGTGGTGGGGGAAAAATACCGCTGGTTTAAATTAAACAGTGGGCATCGAAACATCTGAGGGAAAGTTATCTTCCTCTCCTTCTTTAAAAGGCCTTAATTAACCTGCTGGAGACATTGACGAAAATGAGAGGAAATGTGAAATATTAGCTGGGTTGCCTGATCTTGGGAAGCTAAGCAGAACACCGGTCCTCCTTAGGTCTTAGAAAGAAGACAACGAGGAAATCCCAGGGCTGCAGGCTAAAACTGGGAAACTGAAAGAAAATTCTGGAAAAAGACAGTGGCCAATGGAGTTCACCTTTTACCTTTTGGTAGCGGAGGGCCTCCCATAAAAATTCCCCCCTTTTGGCCCTTCCCCTTGGGGAAACTTCAGCAGGTAGTTGGCTCATTGAGGTTAATCAGATAGTATTCTACTACCTGCCCTTACTGGTGAAGCAATTAGAACAGAATAGTGGAATTAGGGAATAACAGAATAACTTTTGATGGACAGTTAGAAGAAGAGAGTTTGAATTCTCACTTACTGGTCAATCATATCAATATCAATATCAGTCATGGAATAACTGGGTTGCAGGGGACTTTGGAGGTCTTGTAGTCCAACCCCTTGCCCAAAGCAGGAGACTCTCTACCATCCTGCACAGGAGCAACAGAACAGGAGCAAAGCAGAACAGAACAGCACAGAACAGAACAGGAGAAAAGCAGAGCAGAACAGAACAGGAGCAGAACAGAAAGCAGAGTAAAGCAGAACAGAACAGGAGAAGAGCAGAACAGAAAACGGGAGCAAAGCAGAACAGAACAGCACAGAACAGAACAGAACAGAACAGGAGCAGAGCAAGACAGAAAGCAGAGTAGAGCAGAACAGCACAGCACAGAGCAGAACAGGAAAAGAGCAGAGCAGAACAGAACAACACCAAGGAGAGAAGCAACTTAGAACTGAGGGGAAATTTCCTGACAGTGAGGACAATTAATCAGTTGAACAGAAGTTGCCTCCAGAAGTTGTGAATGCCCCAACACTGGAAGTCTTTAAGAAGATGTTGGACAGCCATTTGTCTGAAACGGTATAGGTTTTCCTGCCTAGGCAGGGGGTTGGACTAGAAGACCTCCAAGGTCCCTTCCAACTCTGCTATTGCATTGTATTGTAACACAAAGGAGTCAGAAGGTACCTTGGAGGTTTTCTAGTCCAACACCCTGCTCAAGCAGGAGACCCTCTACTATTCTGGACAAATGGCTAATCCAACTCTTTTTCAAGGCTTCCAATGATGCAGCATCGATCACAGTCTACAACACCTCTGTAGCCAACTGTGTCCAATTTTCCAAACCTCTCCAACTTCCTTCATTGAGCAGAAAGGATGACTCCTGATTTTGACATGGTTTTGAGGTTGAGCCCACAACTTAAAAGTTGTTAAAGGCAGTCATTAATTCTGGTCAGCAGATGTCAACCGGTGGCTTTGAAGGTTTTTCTTAGAAGGCATTTTGCTTCTCATCTGAGAAGCTTCTTCAGCTCTGACTGGATGGTGGGGAAGGAAAGGATTTATACTCCTTGCAGACAAAGCTGGTCATTTGCATCCTTTTGGAGGGTCCTTGAGGCCACTTGGAGGTTTATTCTCAGGGTCCCCTGAATACTACAGATGAGCGTGGAGCTTTCTTGGAACTCCTGAAAGGACTGTTTTGTAGTTGCATCCATTTGCACCCCTCAGGTGACCCCGAGGACACAGGTAAACCTCCAAGGGGCCTCAACAACTCTCTAAAAGGTTGCAAATGACCAGCTGTCTGCAACGAGTATAAATCCTTCCATTTCCCTCCATCCAGTCAGAGCTGAAGATGCTTCTTGGATGAGAAGTGAAACATCTTCAAAAAAAAAACCAGAAAGTCCAGTTGCCTCTTGAAAAAAACACCTTTGGGACAACCGTGATCTGGATGACGGGAGATGGACATCTCCATAGATGTCCCAAGGTCTTCACATGCTGAGAACCCATCCAGATCATCTCCACCCATTCTTTCCTTCCTTCTCTTTCAGGATGTCCACCTTGACCATGGCTGAGGTCACCTGCCTGGCCCTCTTCTGCTGCTTGCTAGGACCAGCGCTTGGGCTCAGCAGCCTCCAAGATTTAAACTCTGCAAGAACCCGAAGGGGTAAGTCAAATGTTCAGGGAATCCCCTGAAATGGCATTTTTCTCCTTTGGGCAGATTCCATCCGACTAAAACCATGATTGAACAATGGTTCATCCTGGCAGGAATGCTACCTTTGCATCCATGGGCGTATCTGGGTAAGGAGATTGAGTCTAAGTATCTCCCACCGTAGTGTTTTCAGAAAAAAACTTCACGAAGAAACTAAGCATCAACTCATAAAGTTGCCATGGTGAGGAAAGGGGGCGGGAGAGCATTCCACGCACACCTTCGACTAGAGTGGGATCTCAGATTACCACAGCAGGCTTGGGAGGGGTGCACCTCATTGGGGAATGTGATTTATGACACAGACTGAGGGGAGGGAAGGAACAGGGGAAAAGTTCAGCTATAATTCAAGTGAGGCTTAGATCTGACTGCAATACGCTATTGCCGAAATGGTGCTCCTAATAAATGACTGGATTTCTTTTGAAACTTGGGTTGAGGCTCATGAATCAATTAGGGCATCTTTTGGAAACCTGACACTAATCTTATAGCTAATTATATTTAAGCAAGAAATAATCTCTTCCAAAACATGAAAGCAGACATTCCAAACTGCATAAGAGTATATATACAAAAAAACTAAAGTTACAATCTGGATAGATTTCTTAATCTCAGCAAATTGAGGATGTGTGGACTTCAACTCCCAGAATTCCTCAGACAGCCATGCTGAGGTTTCATTGGACAGTTGGTTTGGTCTGGTGCAAGCGGTTTCTAAACTTTAAGGCTTGTGGACTTCAACTCCCAGAATTCCCCAGCCAACCATGCTGGGTATTGAAGTCCGCGTTGGAAAGTCCCCAAATTTGGAGACTCTTGATCTAATGGTTAAGACACCAGACTAGAAACTGGAGATTATGAGTTCAAGTCCCACCTTAAGCATAAAAGCCAGCTGGGTGACTTTGGGCCTATCACCAGGAGACCGTGAGTTCTAGTCTCGCGCTAAGCATGAAAGCCAGCTGGGTGACTTTGGGCTATCACCAAGAGATGGTGAGTTCTAGTCTGACTTTATGTATGAAAGTTAACTGGGTGACTTTGGGCCAATCACCAAGAGGCGGTGAGTTGGGTAACTTTGCACTCATCACCAGGAGCCTGTGAGTTCTAGTCCTGTCTTAGGTATGAACGCTGATTGGGTGACTTTGGGTCAATCACACCAGAAGACAGTGAGTTCTAGTTCCCACCTTAGCCAGCTGGGTGATTTGGGGCCAATCAATCTCTCTTGGCCCAACCCACCATGTAGGAATGTTGTGATGGGCAATATCAGAAGTGTGGTTGGATATGTTTTTCATCTTGAGTTGTTGGTAACAAAAATATTATAAAGGGTGGAATACCACCATAATAAAACAAAAAACAAACAAACAAACACATACATACATACATACATACATACATGCATGCATGCATAGATACATGCTTACACGCATGCATGCATGCATACTCAAATAGGTAATAGCATTAGTGCTAGGATGCAGAGTAGTGTGAAGGCCTAGAGGTGGAGCTCTCTCGCCTCACACTCAGGAGGCTGTGAGTTCAATCCTAGGTAGAGGCAAATATTTCTCTCTCTCTGGGCACAATGAGAATATATCTGCTGAACAAAACTCTACATTGGTGACAAGAAAGGCATCCGACCAGCATACATTCTGCTAGCTCTGTTCAGTTACCCAGACTCCACCCCACAAGGGATTATGGGGTCGTTAAAAGGGGATGATGATTGGTGCTAGGCTGTAGGAGCCAAGCAGATGGTGGAGAGGACCTCCTGGCAGGTACCCGATGGAAACTTGAGTTCAAGCTGCTGAGAACCGAACTAGAGAGAAAAGAAAGAAGTAAAACTTTCCCTCCAGAGAGGGATATCAGGGACACTTGGACCCAGAAGGTCTGATTAATGCAAGTCCTGTTGATGGGGAAAAGATTAATGGGAACCATTCTCTTCTCGACACAGGCTTGTTTGGAACAGGAGGAGGACTTCTTGGTGGTCTCCTTGGAGGTGGAGACAAAGGCAGTGGAGGACTTCTTGGTGGTGCCCTTGGAGGTGGAGAGAAAGGAGGTGGAGGACTTCTTGGTGGTGTCCTTGGAGGTGGAGACAAAGGCAGTGGAGATGGTGCCCTTGGAGGTGGAGAGAAAGGAGGTGGAGGACTTCTTGGTGGTGTCCTTGGAGGTGGAGACAAAGGCGTGCTTGGTGGTGTAGTTGGTGGGGATGGAGGAGGTCTTCTGGGGGGTGTCGGGGGTCTTCTCAACAATACAGCCAATGGAGTCCTAAATGGAGCTGGTGGTCTCCTGAATGGAGTTTTGAATCAGAAGCAACTTCTTGATCTCCTGACGGGTCAGAACGGTCTTCTTGGACTGACAGATGTCCTCAACTTACTCGGTCTGGGAAGCAGAGGCCCAGAAGAGCCATTCCAGTGGTGAGTGGATAAGGACCAAGAGGCCAACGCCGCCTCCCCTGTCCCTCCAAATGTAGCTCCGGGGACATCCCTTGGTATCCCTACCTGCTCATGCAGGCACAGGCAATCCTCAACGTACAACCACAATTGAGCCCAAAAGCAAGACAGTTGTTAAGCGAGCTTTCACTCATTTTACGACTTTTCTTGCCATAGTTGGGAGGTGAATCACTGCGGTTCTTAATCAATCTCAGAATAGAGCTTCAGGAGACCTTGGAGGTCTTCTAGTCCAACCCCCTGCTCAAGCACGACGCTCTATACCATTTCAGACAAGTCTCTTTTTAAAGCCTCCAGTGATGGAGCACCCATGATTTCTGGAGGCAAGCTGTCCTATCCATCCATCCATCCATCCATCCATCCATCCATCCATCCATCTATCTATCTATCTATCTATCTATCTATCTATCTATCATAGATCTATCTATCTATGAATCATAAAATCCTAGGGACCGAATGGAACCTTGGAGGTCTTCTAGTCCAACCCCCTGCTCAAGCATGAGACCCTACATCATTTTAGACAAGCAGATGTCCAGTCTCTTCTTAAAAGTCTTCAGTGATGGAGCACCGACCAACCGCTGAAGGCAAGCTGTTTCATCATCCCTCCCTCCCATCCATCCATCCATCCATCTATCATCACCTATTGATCACCTATCTATCAGCTATCTATTCCATCTATCATCTATCTATCCATCCTAGTGGCTGGATGGGACCTTGGAGGTCTTCTAGTCCAACCCCCTGCTCAACCAGGAGACCCTCTACCATTTCAGACAAGTGGCTGTCCAGTCTCTTCTTAAAGACCTCCAGCCAGGAAGCACCCACAACCTCTGAAGGTGCGCTCTTGAGTTAGTAATACAATACAATACAATACAATACAATACAATACAATACAATACAATACAATACAATACAATACAATAGTAGAGTTGGAAGGGACCTTGGAGGTCTTCTAGTCCAACCCCCTGCCTAGGCAGGAAACCCTATACCGTTTCAGACAAATGGCTATCCAACATCTTCTTAAAGACTTCCAGTGTTGGGGCCTTCACAACTTCTGGAGGCAATTTCTGTTCCACTGATGATTAATTGTTCTCACTGTCAGGAAGTTTCTCCTCAGTTCTAAGTTGCTTCTCTCCTTGATTAGTTTCCACCCATTGCTTCTTGTTCTGTCCTCAGGTGCCGTGGAGAATAGCTTGACTCCCTCTTCTTTGGGGCAACCCCTGAGATATTGGAACACTGCTATCATGTTTCCCCTAGTCCTTCTTTCTCTTAAGCTAGACATACCCAGTTCCTGCAACCGTTCTTCATATGTTTTAGTCTCCAGTCCCCTAATCCTCTTTGTTGCTCTTCTCTGCACTCTTTCCAGAGTCTCCACATCTTTTCTACATCGTGGTGACCAAAAATGGATGTAAATATTCCAAGTGTAGCCTTACCAAGGCCTTATAAAGTGGTATTAACCCTTCACGTGATCTTGATTCTATCCCTCTGTTGATGCAGCCTAGAACTGGGTTGGCTTTTTTGGCAGCTGCTGCACACGGCTGGCTCCTATTTAAATGGTTGTCCACTAGGACTCCAAGATCCCTAGTAACATGGTTGTGAAGGGAATCTGGCTTCCCCATTGGCTTCGCTTGTCAGAAGGGGGATCACGTGACACACACACACCCCGGGAGGCTACATCCATCACAAATATGAAGCCAGTTGGCAAGCATCTGGATTTTGGTCACATGACCACGGGGATGTCGCAGTGGCTGGAGTTCAGGTAAACAAACGGTTTCAGTTCAGGATGACCTGTTTATTCTTGGTCTCCTCCCACTTGAAGCCTCGAAGAAAGCCTAAGTTTCAGCTCCTTGAATTCTTGCTGGCTGAGGAGTCCCAAAACACCAGGGTCTCAACGTCTACTTGAGAAGGTGGCATTTATTGCAGGAGAGATGCAGGAGAAAGTTATGGGAAGCATATTTCAAGATATGGCTCGGAACGGCTTCACATTGTTTTCTTCATTGAAAAATATCCTTCACGTTTGAGCTGGGAAAAATAAATCAGATTATGGAGCGTGAGAAAACGCCTGGCGGTTTCCTGCGGACCTAATCCCTCACCTGGAACGTCCGTGTGTCTAGATAGAGACTAGAAGATGCCGGTGAGCAAAGCGCCATAAATTTCTCTCCAGATAAAGGAGATTATTTCGAGATAATTCACAGCACAGGACAAACTGATTCTCCACACCGGGTGGAGCTTCATTATTCACGTCAGCCTCGTGGCGGCTGATTTGAATGTGAGGTTGTTTAAAAGAAATCACACCAATGCTACTACAGGCAGTCCTCAACTTATCACAGTTCATTTTATGACCGAAGTTATAATCATCGTCTTCTTTTAATCCCTTGCATTGGGGTGAAGTCGGGGCAACTAAATGCAGCTGAATGTTTACTGGCCAGATGCCTTCCTGTCGCCAATGAGGAGTTTTGTTCAGCAGATATATTCTCATTGTGCCCAGAGAGAAAAATATCCACCTCTACCTAGGATTGAACTCACAAGCCTCCGGATTGTGAGGCGAGAGCTCC
This sequence comes from Natrix helvetica, assembly GCF_964273705.1. Classification (NCBI taxonomy): domain Eukaryota; kingdom Metazoa; phylum Chordata; class Lepidosauria; order Squamata; family Natricidae; genus Natrix; species Natrix helvetica. The sequence continues at coordinate 176,972,873 of NC_138549.1, forward strand.
ACCTCTAGGCCACCGCGCCACCGCTCGAAGTCACAATGATATGAAAAAGGCATGACCGTTTCACATGACAGTTTCAGCATTCCCGTGGTCATGTGATCAAAATTCAGCGGCTTGGCCACTGGCATGTACTTATGACGGTCGCAGTGTCCCGGGGTCACGTGATCTCCTTTTGCAACCTCCTGACAAGCAAAATCAATAGGGAGGCCAGATTCACTTAGCGACCATGTGTCTGTCTTAACAACAGCAGTGATTCACTTCACAGCTGGGGCAAGAAAGGTCACAAAATGAGGCAAAACTCACTTAACACACATCTCGCTTAGCAGCAGAAATTTGGAGCTCTGTTGTGGTCATAAGTCGAGGACTACCAGTAGACCTCCCCAGGTGACAAGTGAGATTCTGATTGAAAGATGATCACTTGATAGAGCCCTACCCTTATCGAGCAAAAGGGATCCCTTGGCAGATAGAAACGAGGGGGACTGGTGAGACCAACTTGAAAAGCCAAGGGCAATTTTGGGGTGACCCCTTTCCCTTCTATTTCCTTCGTAGGCACGATTTACTGAAGCTTGAGTTTATCAGAGGATCTTGGGAGATCGTACACGGGACGCAGTTAATCCTCAACTTGAAATCAAAGATCGTCATGAAATTGCCAGGGTGAGTCATTAGGTGAACTTGCTTGACGGAGAAAAGGCTGTCAGACCTGCCCCAATCTGGTCCCTTGGAAAAGAGAAACCCTTGACTCCCTTTGGTTTAAAGCAAATGGCTCTTTTACTAGGGATGTTGGTTGCAGTAAACTCGAACCAGCTCTGAAATCTCCCATGCTCACTAGATACAAAAATAAGGTGTAGGTTTCGCCCCAGCTCATCCCTCCCTCCCCCTCCCCCCCACCATGAGCAGTCCGTTTCCAGCCAACCGGAGTTCGCCAAGATGTTTGGAGAACTCTGAAATGTTTGGGGGTAACCCACATATTTCTCATGGTGCCCGGCTGTGGGATGCTACCCTGTTTCCCTGAAAATAAGACAGGGTCTTCTTTTTTTTTTCTTTTTTTTAATCCCATCTTCTAATTTATTCATACATATATTTCAATAAGGTTAAAGCTTTTGGGATAAAAATATGGTGGGTTATGCAGAATGTATTTAAGAAAAGAATACAATTCACTCCCCAAATGTTTTTATTGGGTATAGCTAAGGATTTTACCAAAGGGGAAACAAAATTGGTTTTGTATATGGTCACAGCAGCTAGGTTGTTGATTGCGCAACATTGGAAAAAAGATTTTTTACCGACAATTGATCAATGGATTCAGAAGGTGGCGGGGTTCGCTGAAATGGCAAAAATTTCAGCTTTCTTAAAAGCTCAGAAACAGGAGGATTACACACAGGAATGGGCAAAATGGATTGATTATATACAGAATAAATACCAGACCAGGAGTTATTATCTAGCCTTTAGGTAAGAATGTTTAGATTGATAGATGATCAGAGTAAATAATATATGGGATGTTTGGAATTGTTAGCGTGGTATACAGCGGAAGTCAGGGGGGTGGGTTTGTGTGGGAGGTGGGGGAGGGTTAGGGTGGAGGGCGGGGCAATATATATGTATGAAGACAGGGTCTTCTTTTGACCCCCGAAATAAGCACTTGGCCTTATTTTCGGGGTGGTCTTATTATTTTTGAGGGGCAGGAGGCGGCGAGCGTGGTCACCTCATGGCTGCTGCTGTGCTGCAATATTTTCAGGGAGGACTTATTTTAGCGCATGTGCTCAAAAGAACCGATTGAGCTTATTATCCGGGGAGGTCTTTTTTTTCAATTTTTTTTCAATTTTAATAACAAACATATTTATTTTATTTATTATTCATATTTATAGACCGCCCCCTCTCCCGAAAGGGACTCGGGGCGGTGTACAGTCATTAAAATGCGTTATAAAATACATACATAAAACAGTTAAATAATTAAATACGTAGGTGAAGGAGGTTGTAAGACTGTATATAGAATAATAAATATAGTACATTAAAAGCTTATTAAAACCCCAAACCCAATTAAAATGAATAAATCCCCGGGAGGTAAAACTAAGAAAGTGCCAGGCCAGCTGATTGAAATAGGTGAGTCTTTAACTTTTGCCGGAAGGAACGGAGGTCGGTGGTAGTTCGAATGTCTGGGGGGAGGTCATTCCAGAAGGTTGGGCCCATCACAGAGAAGGATCTACTCCTAGGTGTCGCCCGCTGGCATTGCCTAGCAGACGGCACCAGGAGGAGCCCCTCTCTGTGTGAGCGGATAGGTCGCAGGGACGTGTGTGGTAGGATGCGATCCTGCAGATACCTAGGTCCTATGCCATGGAGCGCTTTAAAGATGGTAATCAGTACCTTGAAACGCACCCGAAAGGCCACAGGTAGCCAGTGCAGCTTGCGCAGGAGAGGTGTTACGTGGGAGTAACGAGTACTTCCCATAATAACCCGCGCGGCTGCGTTCTGAACTAGCTGCAGTCTCCGGATGCGTCCCAAGGGAAGCCCCATGTAGAGAGCATTGCAGTAGTCCAGGCGAGACGTCACCAGCGCATGAGTGACCGTGCGCAGGGCACTCCGGTCCAGTAGGGGGCGCAATTGGCGCACCAGGCGAACCTGGTGGAACGCCCCCCTTGCCACGGCTGCCACATGGTCCTCCATTGACAGCCGGGCATCGAGGAGGACGCCCAAATTGCGCGCCCGCTCCACAGGGGACAGCTGTTCACCCCCTATGGCCAGCGATGGGGTCAGCTGGCTGAACCGAGGCGCCGGTACCCACAGCCACTCAGTCTTGGAGGGGTTGAGTTTGAGTCTGTTGTCCCCCATCCAGACCCCGACGGCTTCCAAACACCGGGACATCACTTCGACAGCCTCGTTGGGGTGGTTTGGGGTTGAAATATACAGCTGAGTATCATCAGCGTAAAGATGGTACTCAACCCCAAAACCACGGATGATCTCGCCCAGCGGCTTCACATATGCGTTGAACAGGAGAGGCGAGAGGACCGACCCCTGTGGCACCCCACAAGTGAGTGGCCTCAGGGACGACCTCTGCCCCCCTGTCAACACACATTGCTTCCGGTCGGAGAGGTAGGAGCCGAACCACCGCAGAACGGTGCCTCCGACTCCCATCCCCTCCAACCGGCGCAATAGGATACCATGGTCGATGGTATCAAAAGCCGCCGAGAGGTCTAATAGGACCAGGATAGAGGAACAACCCCTATCTCTGGCCCTCCAGAGATCATCAACCAACGCGACCAAGGCTGTCTCAGTGCTGTGCCCGGGTCGGAAGCCGGACTGGCGTGGGTCTAGATAGTCGGATTCGTCTAGGTGTCGTGGAAATTGTTGCGCCACCACATTCTCAACAACCTTTGCCAAAAAGGGGAGGTTGGAGACTGGACGATAATTAGCTAGCTCCATTGGGTCGAGCGAAGGTCTCTTGAGCAAGGGTCTCACCACCGCCTCTTTCAAGGCGGTAGGTAAGTATCTCTCACCCAATGAGGCGTTCACCAGGCCCAGGAGCCAGCCTCGTGTCACCTCCCAGGCTGCCAGTACCAGCCAGGAGGGGCACGGGTCCGTTAAACATGTGGTAGGTCGCAGCCGTCCACGCAACCTGTCCAAATCCTCGGGGGCAACAGAGTCAAACTCCTCCCAGAATGGTCTCTCAAGACTCGCTGTTGGCAGCTCGTCTGGTCCACTGACGGAGGCCCACCCGTTCCGGATCTGATCGATTTTGTCCTGAAGATATTCTCCAAACTCCTCTGCTCTACCCTGTAAGGGTGTCTCCCGCGCCCCCTGCGATAAAAGGGAGCGGGTCACCCTAAACAGGGCGGCAGGGCGGTTATCCGCGGACGCAATAAGAGCAGCACAGTGTCTACATTTGGCCGCTCTTATTGCCACAAGGGTAAGTCCGCAAATAGGCTCTTACCTGTGTTCGGTCAGATTCGGAGCGTGAGGACCTCCACCTGCTCTCTAGACGTCTCCTGTGGCGCTTCATCACCCTAAGCTCCTCAGTAAACCAAGGAGCCCGGGTGGGTCGATGCCGCAGGAGAGGTCGCAAAGGCGCAACCCGGTCCAAGGCCCCAGTCGTCGCCCTATTCCAGGCAGTCACTAGGTCCTCGGAGCGGGAGCGGGACAAGGCTACAGGAATTGGCCCAAGCTCCGTCTGGAATCTATCAGATTCCATCAGGTGCCTGGGGCGGTACCAGTTTATAGAGTCTGGTTCCGCCTCCTCGCGGTGGGGGATAGCGCCAGGGAAGTCCAGCCGGAGGGATGAGTGGTCTGACCATGACAGGGGCGTGATGACTAAATCCCCTATTCCCAGATCACTCGTCCACTGTTCAGATACAAAAATGAGGTCCAGTGTGTGGCCCCCTTCGTGAGTGGGGCCCTGCACTAATTGGGTCAGGTCCATGGCCGTCATGGAAGCCATGAACTCCCAAGCCACCTCGGAAGCCGCTCCCGTTGACGGCAAGTTGAAGTCCCCCATGACCAAAAGTCTGGGAGTCTCAACTGCCGTCGCTGAGATTAGCTCGAGGAGCTCGGGCAGGGCTGCTGATGCATAGCGAGGAGCCAAGTATACAATCAGCAAGCCCCACTGCCTCCCTGGGCCCCAGTTCACACCAAGGGACTCACACCCGGGTATCTGAGGGACAGTGAACTCCCTCGGCTCCAAACATTCCCGCATAACCACCGCCACCCCTCCACCCTTACCCAGGGCCCGAGGCTGATGGAATGCACGGAAACCCGGTGGGCACATTTCCACGAGGGGTAAACCACCCTCGTGGCCCAACCAGGTCTCCGTTATCCCTGCAAGGTCTAGCTCCCCCTCTGAGATCAACTCATTAATGAGGGGGGCCTTGTTGGTGACAGACCTTGCGTTGCAAAGCATCAGCCGCAGGCCCTGGCTCTGTAGGACCTGTCCACCTAGACTGCAGGGGTTGGTACAAGCGACCGGGCGTAACCAACAGCCGCGGTCTCCCAACCGACCTTGGGATCTTATCCTGTCCTCGCATCCCCTCCTCCCCGCGACCGTTGTAATAGGACAACCCTCTGCTTTAGTGACCTTTATATTCCCCCCCTCCACCGCATCCCCGTCCTTCCTGGACTCACCTGTCTGTCCGGCTCTGGCCCTCCTCCCGGTCTGATTAACCCTCCCCCCCACCCTGGGACCCCCTAAAAAAGATAAAAAACATTTTACTAAAAATCCCCTTATCTTCCGGTTCCTGCACCTCTCGAGGTCCACGAACCCGTCATCAAGGCGGGCCCTTGAAAGAGCCAAGGGCCATGCCTGCGAGAGAGGGGCCTCCCGCAGGCGGAGCAGGTCTGACCTCGAGTAGATTGTTAAAAACCCAGTGGGGTAAGGGTGCTGGTAATGAAAAGTTGGTAAACGGGGGTTAGAGTCTCAATAGGAAGTAGGAGGCTTCAATGTCCAGATTAGTACTTGGATAAGGGGGGGGGGCGGGAAATGATCGAATATCCTCAAGTGGTGAGAGATGGCAGAGATGACAGAAAGGTGGGAGACAGTCCAAGGTGGTTCCAGATGGGGGGGGGCGTTCTTGGCCCAGTTGTTCTTGGCCTAGGTAACTGTTCAGGCCTATCCATGGCCCTGAAACAGGGCCTCCAGTGGCCTCCGGTGTTCCAGGCCACCCCCAACCGTTGTTTTATACCTTCGCCCTCACTCCTGGTTTCCATCCAGAACGCCCAGGTGGGCACACTCCACCTTGGCCCCCCCACTCGGCGCTCCAAAGTTCTCCACGGATTAGGATAAAGTTCTCCAAAATTCTCCAAGATCGTAAACCATTCGGCGTCCTCTGCTGGCGCCGGCAAGGCCCGGGGGGGGGGGGGCATGGGAGCAGCCAGGATACGGCAGAATACCACAGAGGAGTCCCTGGCAGCGGCGCCACTCTTTCCACTCGTCCCGCTGCCGCAGCCGTCTCCAACTGCCTCTCCCAATTGCCTCCCAGCCTTATTCTCCTCCCCGGTGCCTCGTTCTTCTCCCCGGTGCCTTTTTTCGCCGCCAGCGCAATCCTCACGCCGCGCTGCGCTGCGCGCGCCGCCGCCATTACTTCCCAGCTGTTCCCCCGGCCGTTTACAGCCTTCCGTTCCTCCTTTTCCTCCAATCTCCCCCGACCACCCTGGCGGGCCAAAACGAGCCCAAAACAAGCCAGGGTGGTCGAGCTGTCCAACTCTCGGCCCTCCGATGACATGAGGGCCGGCAGCAATCCCTTACCCGGTTGGGAGCTCCATGGCGTTCTTAGGAGCTCAGGAGGCGACCGCCATCGCCGGAAGCTCCTCCTCCTATAAAATACACACACACAAAACTTAGACGTACAACACATTTACACAATGCAATACAAACAGGAGCTTCCTGTTCTTTCTACTAGCAGTTATCAATCGATAGCGCTCACTTTATATTATTTCCCATTCAATTGTATTTCATTTGAGTTTCACCATTCTTTTTTTTTTGCCTAGTAATTTTTATTGTTTTTCTCTTTTCAGCGTATGTTACAGTCGTTATGTCAACATTTTGTACATTGTCATATCGTCTTATCTATACATGTTTTTCTCTTTTCACCATATATTACAATCATTATGTTAACATTTGTACCTTGTTATATCATCTTATCTATACATGTTTATAATATTCCGCTTCTATATTTACATACTTTTATACACAGTTCTATACGTATTTATATATATATTGTTTTTGGCTTAATTACTTTTCTTGTTTTCTAACCATTCATACCAATTATTCCAGATTTCATAATATTCCGATTCCTCTTTATCTTTTAATTTTAGAGTTAATTTGTCCATCTCTGCGCAGTACAGTGTTTTTTTATCATTAATTCGTCCGGGGGAGTAGTAGTTTGTTTCCAGTATTGGGCGAAAGCAATTCTAGCTGTAGTTAGAAGATGTGTTAGTAAATATTTGATTTTTTTTGTGTGTGTATTTCCCTTTGATTATTCCCAGCAAGAAGGTTTCGGGTTTATATTTTATTTGTTCTCTCGTGATTTCTTGCAAATGTTTTTCCAATATTTTTTGTGATTCCGGGCAAGACCACCACATATGATAGAAGGTCCCTTGTTCTTTTTTACATTTCCAGGAGGTCGGTTTCAAATTTGGGTATATTTTAGCCAATCTTGTTGGTGATAGGTGCCAATGAGAAAACATTTTGTATATATTTTCTTTCAATGTTGCTGATTGTGTTAATTTATAGTTTGTTCCAAATTCTTTCCCAATCCGCTAGATCTATATTATAACCAAAATTTTTGGCCCATGCTATCATACAGCCTTTAACTTTTTCTTCTTCTAATGTTACTTCTAGCAAATATTTATGCATTTTCGTTATAAATTTGTTTTCCGGGCCAATTAAGATTTTATCTATTTGTTGCAATTCTGTATATATTCCATATTCTTTTACATCTTTTTTGTATCTTGATTGTAATTGCAGATATGGCCACCAATCTATATTTATATTATTCTCTTTTAGTTCTTGATTTGTTTTCAAATTCCCCTGGTTATCTAAAATTTCACTGTATCTAATCATTTTTGATAGATCTAGCGTATTGGGATGTATCATAGCTTCCATAGTGGAGAGCCATATCGGTATTTTCATGTAATGTTTTGCTTTAATTTTGTCCCAGACCTGAATCAATGCTTCTCTAATGTAATGTCTATGGAAATATTTTTGTTTCTTTTTACTTTCTTCCCATAAGAAAAATGCCATCCTGTTTGCAGGTCATGGCCTTCTAATGCTAATATTCTTCTGTTTTTTAAATTTATCCAGTCTTTGATCCAAATTAATGCTGCTGCTTTGTAGTAGAGTTCCCAGTCAGGTAGCCCCATACCACCTCTGCTTCTATCATCCTGTAATGCTTTCAATTTTATCCTAGCTTTCTTCCCTTGCCAGATAAATTTTAGTATAATTTTGTTCAGTTCAGTGAAAAAAATTTTCTCTAATTTTATGGGGATAGTTTGAAATAGATATAGCACTCTTGGTACTATATTCACCTTTCTGGTTGCTATTTTCCCTAATAAAGATAGTTGTAATTTCCCCCATAATTCTAGATCTTTTTTTATTTGTTGCACTAATTTTGTATAATTATTTTCTTTTATAGTTGAGCACTTTGCAGTTAGCCATATTCCAAGATATTTGACTTTCTTTACCACTTGGAGTCCTATTATTTTTTCTAATTCTTTATTTTGTTCTTCCTTCAAATTTTTGGTTATTATTTTAGTCTTTTCTCTATTAATTTTTAATCCTGCCACATTTCCATATTTTCCTAGTTCTAGCATTAAACTGTTTGCTGTTTCTAATGGATCTTCTATAATAAATACCAAATCGTCTGCAAAGGCTTGGATTTTGTATTCTTCATTTTTAATTTTGGTTCCTCTTATTTCTGGATTTTGTCTAATTCGTCTCAGAAGACTTTCTAGTGTCAGGATGAAAAGCAGAGGTGATAGTGGGCAGCCCTGTCTCACTCCTTTCGTTATCTCAAAAAACTCTGTGTTTTCCCCATTTAATAGTATGTTTGCCTTTTGAGTGGAGTATATTGTTTCTATTAATCTTTCAAATTTGTTTCCTAGGTTCATATTCTTAATTTGTTGTTTCATATATTGCCAATTTAGATTATCAAATGCCTTTTGTGCATCCAGGAAAACAAGTGCCACTTGTTTCTCTGGATGCACCTCATAATATTCCAAGATATTAGCTATTATTCTGGTATTATTTCTAATTTGTCTTGTTGGGAGAAACCCGTTTTGGTCTGGATGTATGTAATCGTTTAGTAGTCTTTTTAGTCTCTCCGCTATTATTGTTGCAAATATTTTATAATCGGCATTCAACAACGAGATTGGCCTGCAGTTTTGAATTTGGTTTTGATCTGTACCTTCTTTAGATATTAACGTGATGTGCACTTCCCTCCATGAGTGTGGTATTTTTGCTTTCATCAATGCCTCATTGTACATCTCCAGCATCAAGGGTTCTATTGATTCACTCAAATCATCCATTATTTTATACCATTCTGCTGGGAATCCATCTGGGCCTGGTGTTTTATTATTTTTCTGTTTCAGGATTGCTTGTTTTAGTTCTGTTTTTGTTATTTGTTTTGTCAACCTTTCTTTCATATCTTCCGGTATTGATGGGATTTCTTCTCCGTTTAAATATTCTTTTATTTGTTTATCATCTATTTGTTCCCCCTTATATAGTTTTTCGAAGTATTTATGTATAATCTTTTTCTTCCCTTCCGTTGTATGTTGTAATTCGCCAGTTTCCTCTTGGAGTTGATATATTAATCTTTTCTCTCTTTGTTTTCTCAATCTGTATGATAGCCACCTCCCTGGTTTGTTTGCTTGCTCAAAAAAGTTTAGTTTCGTTAATTTTAAATCTTTTACTATTTCTTCCTGGGCTAGTATATTTAATTTGTGTTTCGCTAGCATCCAATCCTTTCTAATTTTATCGTTTTGTGGCTTGTTTTGCAGTTGTATTTCTAAATTTTTAATTTCAATAATACAATAATACAATAATACAATAGTAGAGTTGGAAGGGACCTTGGAGGTCTTCTAGTCCAACCCCCTGCCTAGGCAGGAAACCCTATACCGTTTCAGACAAATAGCTATCCAACATCTTCTTAAAGACTTCCAGTGTTGGGGCATTCACAACTTCTGGAGGCAAGCTGTTCCACTGATTAATTGTTCTCACTGTCAGGAAGTTTCTCCTCAGTTCTAAGTTGCTTCTCTCCTTGATTAGTTTCCACCCATTGCTTCTTGTTCTACCCTCAGGTGCTTTGGAGAATAGTTTGACTCCCTCTTCTTTGTGGCAACCTCTGAGATATTGGAATAATGCTATCATGTCTCCCCTAGTCCTTCTTTCTCTTAAGCTAAACATACCCAGTTCCTGCAACCGTTCTTCATATGTTTTAGTCTCCAGTCCCCTAATCATCTTTGTTGCTCTTCTCTGCACTCTTTCTAGAGTCTCCACATCTTTTTTACATCGTGGCGACCAGAACTGAATGCAGTATTCCAAGTGTGGCCTTACCAAGGCATTATAAAGTGGTATTAACACTTCACGTGATCTTGATTCTATCCCTCTGTTGATGCAGCCTAGAACTGTGTTGGCTTTTTTGGCAGCTGCTGCACACGGCTGGCTCCTATTTAAATGGTTGTCCCCTCGGACTCCAAGATCCCTTTCACAGTTACTACTATTTCCTCCTCTAATCTCTTCTGTTGTGCCCATTTTTCTTTATTTCTTTTTGCTGAATACGCTATAATGATTCCTCATTTATAGGCTTTCATAGTATCCCATAAATTTTGTATTGATGTCTGTTCTTTTGTGTTTTCCTTAAAAAATAGTTCCAGCTCATTCTTACATTTTTGAATAAATTCTTTTTCTTTTAGTATTTGCAGATTTAACGTCCATCTTCATCTAGTTTTTTCCCCCTTTCCAGATTATTTTAATGGGGTTGTGGTCTGCCCAAGTATTTGGTAGTATTTCAATTTTATGTACTTCTGCCCCAATTTCCCCATTCATCTATGCCATGTTGATCCGTGACCAAGATTGGTGTGGATTGGAGTAAAAGGTAAATTGTTTTTTTTCTGGTTCCATTTTTCTCCAGATATCTATCAGATTTAACTCCTCCATCATCTCAAAACATGTTATTGGTATTTTTTTTTTATTTTTAGTTTTTTTGTCACTTACGTAGTCTTTTTTACTATCTACTATGGCATTATAATCTCCTATTATACAGATGTTCCTCCTTCCGATTTCTCTAATTTTTTCATGTAATTTTTTATTTAAAAAATGCTGGTCTTCATTTGGGGCATATATTACTACCAGCAGTATTGGGTTTTGATTTATCCATATCTCTATTATTAATATTCTTCCCTTTAGGTCTGCGTATATTAAGCTTGTCTTTATCCTATCTTTAACATATATTGCTAACCCTTTTCTTTTTTCTTCTGCCGATACTGTATACAGTTTTCCTAATTTTGGACATTCCAAGTATTTTGTATCTTGTTGTTTAATATGTGTTTCCTGTAGGCATATTATGTCTGCTTTTTGTTTTGTTAATTTTGTCCAGATATGTTTTCTTTTTATTGGCGAATTTAATCCATTAATATTTACTGATAGTAATCGGATTTCTTCTTCCATTCTCCTAATTCTCTACTTGTCTTTGTTTTTATTGACTCTAGTTTCTTTTTTGGCTTCTTGTTTTTGGTCTTACTTCCTCCTCTTTCTGTTGTTCTTCCTCTTCCCTGCTTTGTCCTCCCTGTTTTCTTTCCGTTACCTTTTGTTGTCTTTCCTCCTTACTTCTATATTCTATCTCCTCTTTACTGTTTTGTTTCTCTTCCGGATCTATTAGTTGCTCATATAGTTCATGTGCTTTCTCCAAATTGTCTATTTTGATCCTCTTCTCCTGCCATGTTACCAGCATCCCTTCTGGTATTAATCCTCTAAATAGTATTTCGTGCTTGATTAATTGTGTCACCAAGAATTGGTATTCTCTCCTTTGCTCCCTCACTCTTCGTGGAATTTGCTTTAGTATTTGTATCTCTTTCCCTTTGTACAACATTGCTTCGTCTCTTGTTATTTTATATACTATGTCTCTTACTTTTTTCCTTGCGAACCTGATGTGCACTTCTCTGGGTAGTCGATGTTTTCTAGCATAGTTAGTACTAACTCTATATATGTCGTCCAATTCGTTTAAAATCTCTTGTTTATCTCTATTTAGTGTCTCTGCTATTAGGACTGACATTATCGTTAAATCTTCATCTTTTGCCTCCGTCACATTCTGAAAGCGGAGGTAAAAAGCTGCACGGTCCATTTCCATATGAATAAGCGATTCCTCTAAGTTTTGGTTTGATATTTTCATTTGTTGTTCAACCTGGTTTATCTTCATCTCTGTTTGTTCTGTTCTTTTTTCTACTGCTTTTATTGATTGTTCATTTTTCTCCAAAGTTTGTTGTATAATTTCCATTTTATTATCTAATTTCTGTATGTCATTCTTGACTTCACTTTTCATTTCACACATCTCTGACTTCATTTCATTCATGTCTGTTTTCATTTCACCGTGATTTTTTGCTGCTGTTTCTTGAAGTTTTAACATGGTTTCTTGGATGATTTGCAGCATTGCCTGTACATTTTCAGTGTTCGGCCCTGGGTTTGGTTTTTCTGTTGCATTCATTTCTTCTGTTGACCCTTTGGGTGCTGGGGAGGCAGTCGGTACCTTTGCCGGATTTATCTCAGGATTAACGTTTGTCTTTTTTCCGGTCCTTAGTGCTGTTGATGTTATATTTGCCATTTCTTTTATGGTTTTATCTTGTTCTATAAGTATCTTATATATATTGTCCCAGATTAGCATTCAATATCTTTCCCCCCCCTTTCCCCCCCTGTATTAATATATCAACAGTAGTCTTAATCTTAGTACAATATAAAAGTCTTAAATAATATATATAGGTTATTCAATGGTGCCTAGAAATGGTAGCAAGGGGGGTTATATAGGTAGAAAGGAAGGACGGGGGGGAAAGAACTCAATACTTATTCATATCAACATCCACAATACTATATCTTAAATATTTAAATTGTTCACTATGTCCTTAGTGTTACTGAAATTACTAAGATTTAAGTTGATTAAACATTTGTAACATAGGTATATATAAATAGTGATTGCCACAGATTTTCAAACTTACTTATTTGTGAATATAACAGTAAATATAAATAGAAATATTTATATTAAATATTGATTTAAATACTTATTTATAAATATTATACAATTATATATAGATATGTATTATTAATATAGTTAGTTCATTCACCACTTTCCTCAGGGTTTCTTTAAGTTCTTTTAAGTTCCTTTCTTTCAGTTTTTATAAAATTGTCCAGGCTCTTCTAAGTTGTTTCTGTATCGTTGTTTCGTCAGCTTTCTCTTCCGTTTTGTTACTTTGTTACTCTTTTCTTCTTCCTAATTAATGGTCGTCTACCGCTGCTTTCCGGTATAACACAGTCCACCAAGGTCTCCCTCTGGCTCTCTTTCTTCTCTACCCGAGTCTACAAGACCCCGGTCAGTTCGTATTTTTTTCTCCTCGTTTCTTCGGGTTTGTTTTTACCTTTGAAGTTGTCGCTCTCACCTCTTCCAGTGGCCTTTCGGTTGTAGGGCTCTCTCACCCGGTCCCTGGAGACTCCCTGTTTGCCCGCTTTCCTCTGCGGTCTGCGATCCATCTTTTTCCAGCCTATACTCTCCGCTGTTTTCGCTTGTAAGCCGGTCTGTTGATTCTCACGGCGTTATAACAATGTAGCAACAAGTTGAAACAAGTTAAATCTTCCTTCCTTCTCCTATTAGGCGGTTTGCTGAGGCTTCGGGTCCGCCATAAAAGAAGAGCGGCAGACGCTTACACGCTGGGTTGAAAAGGGTATCCCCAGTCATAACGGGCGATTGCCCTCCGCCTCGTTAGTTCTGGGGTATCCCTGCTTCTCCATGTCTCCCTTCAGGATCAGTGTATCCCCGGGGGGATCCTCCAAAACTCGCAAATCGGGGTTTGAAGACAGAGCCCTGTTTTCTTCCCCGCACTTGCCTCGACGTCACCACCGGAAGTCCGAGTTTCACCATTCTTAACTTTCTTATTTTACTCATAACTATTATTTTTGAGTTTTCTTACATTCCTCCATTGATTCTTGTTTCTTACCTCCAACCACCTCTACCATTTATCCCATATCTGGTAGAATTCAGATTCTTCTTTTCCCTGAATTTCTTTAGTTAGTTTGTCCATTTCAGCACAGTCCATAACCTTTCTTATTATTTCATCTTCACTTGGAGTTAGTTTGTTTTTCCATTTCTGGGCAAAAGCAATCCTTGCCACCGTAGTTATATGTAGTATTAAATACTGGATTTCTTTTTTGTATTTCGCAGACATTATTCCTAATAAAAAAAATTCAGGTTTCCATTCTATTTTAACCCCGGGGAGGTCTTATTTTTGCAAAAACAGGGTAGTACAAAGATAATGTTTATCATCTGTCATTCCCTCCTCCCAATTTCCAATCGTGTACACACAAACCTTTATTGGCCTTTCATCCTTCCCCCTTTCTTCCTCCTTTCGTCCTTCCCCCTTCCCTTCTTCCCCCTTCCAGCTGTGAGGCGCCAAGCCGAAGTAGTGAGGAAGGGTCTGGACTTGAAGGGGGAGAGACCCAGATTTTATTCTCCTGATAGATATGGAATTTCCTTGGTGACTACTTGTAATGAGTATCTCTCCATCTCTACTGAAGACTCAATAAAGAGGAGTGAAGAAGGGGAACTAGACCAATTGAGGAGAGAGACAGGACATAAAAAGTAGAATAAGGTTGGAAGGGACTTTGAAGGTCTTCTAGTCCAAACCCTGGAATACCAATCTGGACAAATGGGTTGTCCAGGCTCTTCTTGAGACCTCAAGTGATGAAGTACCCACAACATCTGGAAGGAAGCTATTCCATTGATTAATTGTTCTCACTGATGGGAAATTCCTTCTTAATTCTAATTTGGTTCTGCCCTTCATGAGCTTCCATCTCTTACTTCTTGTCCTGCCCCCAGTTGCTCTGCAGGTTGACAACCACCCCTCTTCTCTGTGACAACCCGGGTTCTGGTCTCCATCTTAGCCAGAGAAGCTTCCTGAGAGATTTTGGCTGAGTTCTCCCTCTCATTCAAGAGGGAGTATTGAGGAGAGTGCTGGATTGAGGGAAAGGAGATTCAATTCTCTCATAGTTCTCTCCTCACCCATAGAGGTTCTAGTCCATTCTTAGCAATCAAAGTTCTAGAGAGAACTCAAGGTCAGTCACTCTCTCTCAGGCCAGGCTCCTACAGAAGGTCGTTGGGGGGGGGGAATAGGAGGAAGGAAAGCCATGTCTGTTACAATGAGCTTCTGGAGAACCTCAACAAACCAACAGATCTCTTGGCACCATTCTCCCTTGAAAAATTTCTCCCACTGGTGCAGAGAGGGATATTTTAATTGATGAAGCAGCTTGGTGTCCAAAAATAAGAATTAGAATAGAATAGAGCTAGAAGGGACCTTGGAGATCTTCTAATCCAGCCCCTTCCTCAAGCAGGAGACTCTACACCATTTCAGACAAGTGGCTGTCCATCTCTTCTTAAAAGCATCTTTTAAAGCACCCACGACTTCTGAAAGCAAGCTGTCTCACTGGTTGATTATTCTCATTGTTGGAAAGTTTCTCCCTAATTCCAGGTTGCTTCTCCCCTTGATATGTTTTCAACAATTGTTTATTATCTGAAGGCTTCCCAATTTTTCCCACCCAGTTGTAAGTTCAGGATCTTGCCCCCACACCCACAAGCCCATCCCATGGTCCAATCTCCCACTGCCATGCTGGCAGCTTCCACCCATCTAGTTCCAGTCAGGTGTACAGGTGCAGAGACAAAGGATGACCTTGGCTTTCTAGAAAGAATTTTGTTATGGCTACATCACATCTAACTCCATGCAACCTCCCCCCCCCTCCATTTCCCCACCATAGAAAATGCATAGTAGAAGAATAGAAAGTGTGTCAGGCCAAAGACCCAAAAGACAAGATGGCTGCAGGCCTGACACCTTTCCTATTTGTCTTCAACAGGCTGCTCTTTCGGACTATCAACGTGGATGTGGACATCACTGCAGACCTGGCCATCACCCAAGACAAACCTGGTGACCTGAAGTTGGTCCTTAAAAATTGCAAAAAGCTTGTGGCTGGTTTTGCTGTCAGGCTGCCTGCAGGGTACGCTGGCAAAAAGGAGGAGAGAGAGGGGGGGTCTAAGGATCCATCCAGGGGGCCCAGAAGCTGCCTCCACACCATATTCTTCCCAGGCCATCTTGAGACCTTGAGCGGTGTTATTTAGACAAAGTTTGGGGAATTTTAGCAGCTTAGTTGGGTGAGCTCAGATCATTCAGGGTTAGAGGGGCTGAGGGAAGAGATACGGTAGCACTGTAGATGGAGAGGAGGGGGGAGAGGGAGACAGATAGATGGATGAACAGACAGACACATGGAAATGATAGATTGAGGGGAGAGAGAGACACGGTAGGTCAGTGATGGCGAACCTATGGCACGCGTGCCACAGGTAGCACGCGTAGCCAATTGTCAGGGCACGCGAGGCGCTGCCCTGTCAGGTGGCCAGCATGCCTGCGCGCGTTGGCCAGCTGAGTTCACTGTTTTTAAAAGCCATTTTTCGCCCTCCCTAGGCTTTATATGGCGAAAAGAGCCTCCCCCCCCCCCCCCCGGAGGCCCTCCGGAGGCTTCAGGGACCGTCCGGAGGCTTTCCTGAAGCCTTCCGGTTTGCTCGGAGGGTCGTTTTAAGCGTTCCGAAGGCTTCAGGGAAGCCTCCAGACGGTCCTTGAAGCCTCCGGAGGGCCTCCGGGGGGCGGGGGAGGCTCTTTTCACCCTCCCCAGGCTCCTATAAAGCCCCTGGAGCCTGGGGAGGGCGGAAAATGGCTTTTAAAACAGTGAACTTAGCACGCCTCGCGTGCCCTGACAAATGCTACGCGTGCCACCTGTGGCACGTGTGCCATAGGTTCGCCATCACTGATATAGGTGATAGATGATAATGATGATAGATGATGATGATAGATGGTAGATGGTAGATGATAAAAGATAGATAGATGGAGAGAGAGAGAGAGATAGGTGATAGATAGATGGTAGATGATAGATGACAGATGACCGATGACTAGAGATAGATAGATAGATAGATAGATAGATAGATAGATAGATAGATAGATAGATATAGATGATAGATAGATAGATAGATAGATGGATGGATGGATGGATGGATGGATGGATGGATAGATAGAGATAGATAGATAGAAAATAGATAGAAGATAGATAGAAGATAGATAGATAGATAAATAGATAGAAGATAGGTAGGTAGGTAGGTAGGTAGGTAGGTAGGTAGGTAGGTAGGTAGGTAGATAGATAGATAGATAGATAGATAGATAGATATAGATAGAAGATAGATAGAAGATAGATAGATAGATAGATAGATAGATAGATAGATAAATAGATAGATAAATAGATAGATAGTAGATAGATAGATAGATAGATAGATAGATAGATAGATAGATAGAAGATAGGAAGATAGATAGATAGATAGATAGATAGATAGATAGATAGAAGATAGATAGAAGATAGATAGATAGATAGATAGATAGATAGATAGATAGAAGATAGATAGAAGATAGATAGAAGATAGATAGATAGATAGATAGATAGATAGATAGATAGATAGAAGTTAGATAGAAGATAGATAGATGTAGAAGATAGATAGATAGATATATAGATAGATAGATAGAAGATAGGAAGATAGGAAGATAGATAGATAGATAGATAGATAGATAGATAGATAGATAGATAGATAGATAGAAAGATAGATAGATAGATAGATAGATAGATAGATAGATAGATAGAAGACAGACAGACAGACAGACATAAATAGACTGCATAGACAGACAGACAGGGCAAAAGTAAATAGTAAATGCTCTAAAGGAAAGACTTTAGGGGACTTGTGAGGTCAGGTGATCTCACAAGAGGTGCAGCTTTCTTTCTTTCTCTCCCCCTCCCCACTTGAACATTTGAGCCTGGTTTCTGGGGCTGCAGCCTTGGAAGATGGGGGCTGATCCCCTCTCCTCCCCAGGGGAGCTGAAACGCCACTCAGCTCCTCACTCCGATCCTCCGCTTTCCTTTTCTCCGCAGCCTGATTTCCTTGCTGGTCAGCAACGTGGTCAACTCGGCCATTCAGAACACCCTGCCTGCGACGGTGAGTGACCAGGTACCCGCTGGGGGTGGGGGGGGGGTGGGGGGGGGGTGGATGGGGGGTGGGGGGTGGGGGGGTGGGGGGTGGGGGCCGGAAGAATAGTTTACAACCCGCCTGCAGGCGTCTTCCGTCTCACCTTCTCCTCCAACCTAGAGATCTGGAAGAATTACAGAGCAGAGAATCCTAGGGGCTGGGAGGGTACTTTGAAGGTCATCTAGTCCGACCCCCTGCTTGAACAGAAAGGGCGATACCAGTGGCTCTCAACCTGTGGCCCATTTATTTTGCGAAGAGAGAGCATTGTTACGCAAATTTTTCCCCGTTTTTACAACCTTTCTTACCACCATTGTTAACTGAATCCCTGCCGTTGTTAAACTACTACCATGGTCATTAAGTGAATCTGGCTTCCCCCACTGACTTTGCTGGTCAGAAAGTCACAAAGGGGATTGTGTGACTCCAGGACACTGCAACCGTCATAAATACAAGTCAGTTGCCAAGTGTCGAAAATGGTCACAAGTCACATTTTTCAGTGCTGTTGGAACTTCAAACGGTCACTAAATGAACTGTTGTAAGTTGAGGACCCTCTGTACATGCCAATTGCCAAACACACAATTTTTGAGCACGTGAGCACGAGGACGATGTTGTAAGTGAGGAAAACTGTCATAAGTCATTTTTTCACAGCTGCTGTGACTTCGAGTGGTCACTAAACGAACTGTTGTAAGTCGAGGACTACTTGTAATAGAGTCGGAAGGGACCTTGGGGTCTTCTAGCGCCACAGTCCACAAAAAGTATGGTCCAAGAACTATTAGGGAGGAGCTGCCTTCACCCTCTTTCCCCAGCCCAATCTAAACTGGGTCGCTTCCTCCTCCTCTGGAATGCAGCCCCTCCCTCCCGGGAATCATGGCTACATTCCACACCACGTCATCAGATCTCCCAACTTTAAAAGAGTAACAGAATAACAGAATTGGAAGGGACTTTGGGGAGTCTTCCAGAGAAATACTGTGGACAAAAATTATTTAGACTTTAGCAAGGCATTCAACAAGATAGACAGTGTGGCAGCCAAAAAAGCCAATGCAATCCTAAATTACAATAACAGAGGGATGCAATGAAGATCAAGTGAGGTACTA
Source organism: Natrix helvetica (assembly GCF_964273705.1). Classification (NCBI taxonomy): domain Eukaryota; kingdom Metazoa; phylum Chordata; class Lepidosauria; order Squamata; family Natricidae; genus Natrix; species Natrix helvetica. Next base: position 176,991,741 of record NC_138549.1, read on the forward strand.
ATACCACTCTATAAAGCCTTAGTAAGGCCACACCTAGAATCCTGCATCCAGTTTTGGTCACCACACTGTAAAAAAGATGTGGAGACTCTAGAAAGAGTGCAGAGAAGAGCAACCAGGAGGATGAGGGGACTGGAGATGATGGACGGTTGCAGGAACTGGGCCTGGCTAGTCTAGGGAAGAGAAGGACCATGGGAGACAGGAGAGCATCTTCCAATATTTGAGGGGGTGCCACAGAGAGCAAGGGGTCAAGCGATTTTCCAAAGCCCCTGAAGGCCAGACAAGGAACAACAGATGGAAACTGACCAAGGAGAGATTCAACCTGGATATAGGGAGAAACCTCTCCTCAGTGAGAACGATCAACCAGTGAGACAACTTGCCTTCAGATGTTGTTTCCTCACTGGAGGTTTTGAAGAAGAGATTGGACAAACATTAGTCTATGGTATAAGGTCTCCTGCTTGAGCAGGAGTTGAACTAGAAGACCTCTAAGGTCCCTTCCAGCTCTATTCTGATTTTGGGCATATTTGCATAGCTTATTAATTTTTAGTGAATGTAAACTACTGGGAATCAACCCATGGAACAGAAGTTGCTTTCAGAAGTTGTGGGAGCTTCATGCTTGGAGGCTTTCAAGAAGAGACTGGGCTGCCTTCTGTCAGAAATGCTGTAGGGTCTCCTTCTTGGGCCGGGTGGGAGGGTGGACTAGATCAGTGGTTCTTAACCTTTTTGAAAGAATCGCCCCCTTGAGCCATTGAGGAAGTTATCATCGCCCCCCTCCCCCAACATAACCTCTCAATCACAACACGGGGAAATAATTCTTCAATTTATGCAAAGACATTTTTTGTTTCCTTTAAAATTGTCATCAGGACATATCGATGCAAATAATTTATTTCAAGTCTTTTTCCCCTATCTCAACTGTGTGAAAAATTCTGATGCCACCCATCACTTTACTCCCAAACTTTGTGATACACGTATTTCATTATTATCTTATTTATTCAAGACACTTAAATGCAATGACCACTGAAAACAACATTCAATTGCAAGAAAATGAAATGCCTGAAAAAACCAGTAACATTTAATGCTTTAATTACAAGTGAATTTTATGACGCACAAATAAATATAAAACCCCAATGCAGGAACTTAGAATTTCAAGACGAAAACTTTGAAACTAAATTAAGATTCGAGGAAAATATATATTCATGCACACTGTAAAAAGGGTTAAAAAGACACAAAGAAATTTTTTACAGAAGGAAAGCAACAAAAATCAGAGCAACAAATTTAATGCCTTAAACTGAAGAAATATATATATATATCTACACAAAAAGTTTACACGAAGAGCACAACAACAAAAATTGAAACCATAAAGCCAAGAAAATATAATATTGAACTGGAGTGCATGCTAAAGAAGTACAATACAGTTTTACAGAGCACAACAAGAATTCGAAAACGAAGCCAAAAACTCAAACTGGAACGTAAAATCCAATGCAAGCAAATACTATAAGAGCTGAGACAATTATTAACGAAGAAAATGTATGTACACAAAAAGCAAAAAAGGAACATCAATGGCTGCCTTGTGCTTGGTGAGCTGATGCCAATTTCTTGATGTCTGGAACCATTTTTGTTAATCTCATTCTTAAATTGCCGCTCTCAGTGATCTTCAACATGTTCCTTGACTTAGAAAGGATCTGTTGGATGGCGCTGAAGCTCTTCTCCACTAAGTAAGTGGAAGGAAAGGCTAAAAGAAGCAACTTAACTTCCTCCCACAATATTGGGGAAGTGTTCCTCATTTTCACCCAAAAGGTTTCGCAGCCGTAACTCTGAAAAAGATTGGGCTTCACAGTCGTATTTCAGATCTGTCAGTGGCTCTTGCAGTTTGGGATGAAGTTGTGCAAAGTCTGCTGTGAAAGGATTTAGCACCCAAGTGGGCACTTCCAGATTTCTCAGATCATAGAATCTGGTTTCCACGTCTTCTTTTAGTTGCTTCAAAAGGCAGCAAAAAACGTCCACATCTTCTGCTTGGAGTTGATGTTCATTACCAAGGCTTGGGAACTGATGCAGCTCCTGGCGACTCATATTGCTTGCAAGGAGGTCCAATTTGGAAATAAATGAGCAGATGACTCCTTTGACCTTAAGAAAATTGATTTTATCTCCTTCCAGCTTTATGTTCACTTCATTCAGCTTGTCAAAAACATCAGCGAGATAAGCTGCATCCAGACGTCGAAGTTTAAGAGAATTGCTTAGACTTGGATCAATGGATTCAAGAAATTGGACAAGTGTGTCAAAACGTTCATGGAATCACCGCAAACACTTTCCTTTTGAAAGCCACCTTACTTCGGTGTGCAAAAGGAGATGGTCAAATTCCTCGTCATTTTCTTCACAAAGCTTGTGAAAAAGTCGGTTGTTCAAGGCATTCGACTTAATTTTATTCACAGCGTTAATGACGTAACGTATAGAGTCGTGCAAACCGCCACTCAAATTTTTTGAGACAAGGTGCTGTCTATGAACGACGCAATGGACAGTCATAACTCCAGGTACAACCGATTTTAGATGAGCTTGAAATCCGCGATATCGTCCAACCGTCGATGCAGCTCCATCGGTTGCACATGCCACGGCGTTTGTCAAAGGGATGTTTTTCTCATTAAAAAACTTTTCAACCTTTTTAAATATCGAAGAAACTTTTGGGTTGGTGGCTAAATTTCGAGCAAATAACAGTTCTTCCCCGAACTCTTCATTCCCGTTGATGAAACGGACATAAGCCAATAACACGGCTTCATTTTCACGACTCGTTGGCTCATCAATCTGCATCACGAATTCTGTACTTTTCAAGGTGTCAATAAGCCTTTCTTCCACATCAGCAGCCCTTTCATCAATTCTTTTTGACACGGCGTCATTGCTCAAAGGAATCGATTGTGTGAAAGGGCTTGCGCTGGGCCCCAACATGGTGGCAACAATCTGTTTCACTGCTGGTAAAATCAGCCTTTCTCCGATAGTGTGAGGTTTGCCACATTTTGCTCTCAACAAAGATACTTCATAGGAACAAATGGGCCCCTTGTCGGCGTTGAGTGACGATTTTCCAAATAACCTCTCAACAGTGCTGCGACCCTCAAACTTGGCCTTTAAGGATTGGAAAAACGATAGCAGTTTGTCGGCTTTATCCAAATTGTTAGATTGAGTATTGAGAAGGCAGAGACAGGCTTATAGTAACGACAGCTCTTTATTAAACAGTAGAACAGTATGTACAATCCAGCAACTGCTCGGTCTGACAGCAGCCCTTTTACAGGGAGCTGTCAGACCTCTCAACCAAAAGGATTGAACCTCTGTTCCCGCCTGAACAGAGGACCTTGGTGGAAACCGTGGTAGACAGAGTGAATATCTAACACCCCTCCCCTTTTAGTTGGGATGTTTCTATTGGTCACGTAATCACGCAGGTAGGCGGGTTTTTGTTTAGTCCTACCAGACCTGCGCAGTTCATTTGGAACCGGTTCTTTGGGCAGGTCAGACGGATCTGTCTGCTCTCCAGCTCCGCTCGGTGGAACCTCCTGGAACTTTTCCCAGGCCGCGGCTGGAGCTTCTGGGATTTGTTCATTTGGAGCTTGCTGTGGGCCTGCAACAAATTCAGATAAGTCCCTTGGTATCCTTGGGTTTGAGCTGGCTGTAGAAGGAGTGAGTGTTTGCTCCTTTTGGGTAGGGCTTTGGCTGGTTTGTTCAGGAGTTGCATCTGGTGTTCTAAGTGTGGAGTTGGAGAGGCGGCCACAGAGTCGGTCAATATGCCTCCTCCAGTTTCTACCATCCTTGAGCTCTAAGAGATAAGAGCGAGGCCCGGTGATGCCTATCACTGTGGCAGGGATCCACAGAGTTCCCCCGGTGTAGTTGTGGGCGTAAACTGAATCCCCTATGCTAAAGTTCCAAATTTTGCTTGTGGAGTCAGGGGGCGATGCAGCAAAATAGTTTGGGTGTAGCTGGTCTAAGTGGGACCTTAGCCGGCGACCCATGAGAAGCTCGGAGGGGCTCCTCCCTGTAGTGGCACTTGGCGTGTTGTGTTGAATTAGCAGATAATGGTCAACCCGTGTTTGCCAATCTCCCAGGCCCATCCTACAGAGGCCTCTTTTGCAGATCTCACCATTCTCTCCACCTGACCATTGGAGGCCGGATGGAATGGCACTACCAGGGCATGTCTGATTCCCTGAGCTGCTAAGAAGGTCTCAAATTGCATGGCTGTGAATTGGGGCCCGTTGTCAGAGACCAGGACATTGGGCAGGCGGTGCGTGGAGAAAAGTCTCTGTAGCACCTTGATGACCGCTTCTGCCGTAGTGGAGGTCATCAGGACTACCTCTAACCACTTCGAGTAAGCGTCCACAACTACGAGGAAAGTTTTAAAAGTTGCGCCTCGTTTGCAGCGATACCAAGATGCCGTCGAATTAGGGGACGACTCCTGGTATCCCCTGCAAAAGATGTTCCATGACGCTTTGGAACAGTCCAGGGGCGATACTAACTCCAAATTGCATGCGGTGGCATTTGAATGCACCCCTGTGCATCACAATGATTTGAGCCTCCGCTGTAGCGCCATCTACAGGCAACTGTTGGTATGCCTGCGCCATGTCTAATTTAGCAAAGATTTTTCCTGGGCCTAGCGAATGTAGTAGGTGCTGTACAATGGGTACAGGGTATGCGCTTTGTTGTTAATTGTACATTTATAGTCCGTGCAGATGCGGACTGACCCATCAGGCTTGACCGGGGTCACAATAGGGGTCTCCCAGCGAGCATGGTCGACTGGTTCTAGGATTCCCTGGCTCACGAGCTTGTCAATTTCCCTGTCAGAGCGAAAGGTACTCTCCTGGGTTTCAGCCTAATAGGCGCTATGTTGGGGTCCAAGTTAAAGGAGATTGGCGTCCCCACATACTTACCGAGACTGGGACTGAAGACGTCCTTGAACTCCTTAAAGATGGCCTCAGCGCCATCTTCCTTCACGGAGTTGATTCCGGTCACTTCCAACCCCAGGGCTTGGAACCAATCAAGCCCCAGGAGGCTCTGCAGGTTGTCACGGGCCACTGTCATGGGAAGCTTTGCGCAGAATTCTTTGAACCTCACACAGAAGGTGCCCTGGTCGACGATGGGGACTTGGTTCCCCTGATAGTCTCTCAGGCTGCTGTCAGGGGTGCAAAGGTGCTGCTTTTTCAAGCTCAGAATGGCTTGCTTCAGGGTCAACCAAGACATGATCGTTCATGACGATCGAGTGTCTATTTCAAGCTCACAGCGAGTGTCCTCTATGAGGACAGTGATCTTCAGTTTTTTTGGCCGCCTAGTGCGGACTTGTCCTATCGCAGTGTGATAGGTAACCTTTGTTTCTCTCTCTGGGCCCCTTTGCGATTTATGTCAGGCCCCTGGGGTGGGCCTCTGTTGGCAGTTAGGCATATCTTTGGGCTGCCATGTGGTGGCAGGGAATTCACTCTGGCACACTTTGGCAATGTTCCCCTTTCGTTCGCAAAGCCGACAGGTTGCGTCTCGGAATCGACAAGTAGACCGGGCATGGTCTCCCCCACAGCTTGCGCAAAACGGCAAAACGTACGTTGGAAGGAGATGGAATGAATCCCAATTTTAGGTATTCCGTCGAATATTGGCGATGCTTCCTCTTCTCAGCCATGTTGAGAGGTCTTCGAAATGAAAGGCACTGACTGCAAATTAAATTTTTGACTGCACTGGCACACTATAAAACACACGAGGACGTCAATAAGCCTAGTTTCAACAATTACATTGACATTGCAGCTGACACCACAGGGGACAGCCACTCAGCATGCGATGTTTCGAAAGAAGTGCTCGCCCCTCCATCACTATGGTGCGCCACTGTATGGGTAGAGTGATAAGAGGCTGCTGCGCAACGTGTATGAAGATGAGCGATGTGTATTCACATATGTACCGGGTTCTGTACTGAAGCTAGCTGGAGGAACATTTTAAAACACAGTTCAATCCACTAATAGTGAGCGATCTGATGTTTTTGTACGACAGATATACAGCGGTTCACTGTATGAAAAAAGTCTCAAAAGTGTCCCCAAAACTTCTCGCTCCATCACCCCCCCCTTCCGTTCCTTCGTCCCCACGTCTCCCCTTTTTGTTCCATCACCCCCTTGAAAAATGAAATCACCCCCTGGGGGGTGATATCGCCCAGGTTAAGAACCACTGGTCTAGATGACCTCCAAGGTACCTTCTAACTGTTAATCTAATCTAATCTAATCTAGTCCAACCCTCTGCCCAAGCAGAAAACCCTAGATCATTCTGGACAAATGCCTGCATTACAACATCACTACAACAGGCACCACGACACTGGACTGATTTAAATTAGCCTCTTGCTACAAGTTTCCAATTTTTTAAAAAAATGTTATTACTTAATCCTGGAAACAAGGACCTATTTTGAAGGGGGAAAGAAAGAGATGTGCAAACACAAAGAGGGGACATTTGAAACGGTACATTTGCAGAAAGTAAATAGATTGGTTCAAGTTGTTTCCGAAGTTTTCATCCAGAAGGCTTCACTTCAGATCGTGTCCTCAGCCCAAACCCATCAGAGCATACAGTATCGCGATGTCCTATTTTTAAATCTTAACTCTGAACACGTGATATTTGGCTATTTGCCAGTCAAGCCCTGGTAGGTTTTGGGTGATTAATGAGACGAGGTGAAGGGGCCTTGATGTTTGATCAGAAGGAGATACAGAGTAACAGAGTTGGAAGGGGCCTTGTAGGTCATCTACTCCACCCCCCCACCCAAGCAGAAGACCCTACACTATTTGTGACAGGTGGCCATCTAGTCTCTCCTTTTTTTAAAAAAAATATTTTGTTCCCTTTCAAATTCATTCATGTCTATTCTTATAATTGCTATTTAACATTTGTCTATTTATCATAGTCTCTATACTCATTTTTACACACACACACATATATATATAGTACAGTTTGGGTTGCTTTCTTTCCACCTTGTGTCTCCATCTTATTTGCAACAATCTTACTCCTTCCATCTTCTCAACCTCCCCTCTCTACCTTCTTCCTTACTCCTCTCCTTCCTTCCTTCTTTCTTCTTCCTCTCTCTTTCCCCTCTCTTCCTCCCTTCTCCTCTTTCTTACCCTCTCTCCAACTCTTAGTCCAGTCTCTTCTTGAAAGCTTCCAGTGATGAAGCTCCCACAACTTCTGAAGGCAACTTCTGTTCCATTGGTTGGAGGGGAGCTTGTAGGTCATCTAGTCCAACCCCCCCCCACCCCACCCAAGCAGGAGACCCTGCACCATTTCTGACAGAAGGTAGTCCAGTCTCTTCTTGAAAACTTCCAGGGATGAAGCTCTGATAACTTCTGAAGGCAACTTCTCTTCCATCGGTTGATTGTTCTCACTGCCAGAAAATTCCTCCTTATTTCCAGTGGCTTCTTTCCTTGTTCAGTTTCCATTATTACTTGTCTGGCCTTCAGGTGCTTTGGGAAATAGCTTGACCCCCTTCCTCTCTGGGGCAGCCCCTCAACTATTGGAAACCTGCTATCATGCCTCCCCTGGTGCTTCTCTTCACTAGGCTAGTCATGCCCTGTTCCTGCAACCATTCTTCATATGTTTTAGCCTCCAGTCTCCTCCTCATCCAGGTTGCTCTTCTCTGCACTCTTTCCAGAGTCTCAACATCTTTTTTAAAGATGCAGAAGGAGAGAAGCAACCTAGAACTAAGGAGAAACTTCATAACAGTGAGGACAATTAATCAGGGGAACTGCTTGCCACCAGACGTTGTGGGTGCTTCATCATTGGAGGTTTCTAAGAAGAGACTGGATAGTCGCTTGCCTGGGATGGTATAGGATCCCCTGTTTGAGCAAGGGGTTGGACTAGAAGACCTCTGAGGTCCCTTCCAGCTCTTGTTGTTCTGTTGCTCTTCTAAAGTTGGTAGATCGGATGATGCGGTGGAATGTAGTCTGCATTGAGCCAGCACAATTTAGATTGTGTGTGAGAAAGAGGGTGAAAGCAGCTCCTCCCTAATAGCTCCCAGAGTGTCCTTTTGATGCTCCCAGCAGTCTACTTTAGTTTGGCAAGAACAGTAAAGGAAGCTTCAAAGGGTCTTTGGTGGAAATGAGGCAGAACTTGGCAAAGGGATTATCTTCAAAGGGCCAGGAGTTCTTCCACCCCTTTGGGAGACGTTCTACTTCAAGGCTCCTACGTCTTCACCTCCCAGGTGAACATCTCCTCCCAAGCAGAAGAATCAGCTGTTTGGAGAAGACAGTCTCCAAAATCCCTGTGCTCAAGCAGGCCTCTAGAACTTCACAGGTCAGAGGTCTTCAGACTTGGCAACTTGTGGACTTCAACTCCCAGAATTCTCCAGCCAGTTGACCTGTGAAGTTCTAGAGACCTGCTTGAGCCAGCTGGAGAATCCTGGGATTTGAAGTCCACAAGTCTGAAAGTTGCCAAGTTTGAAGACCTCTGTCATATGTTAATCTTGGCACCTTAAAGGATCTTTGGAAATCTATTGGAAGCCAATGAAGTGTCCACAGTGAAGATGTTATGCCGGGTCACACCCGTCAATGTGTAGACACCAACTGAAGTTTCCAGATCATCTCCAAGGACAGACCCAAGAAGACCCAGGAGCTGGGAATTTTTCCAGAAGGTTCTCCTTCGATTCCTTCAGCTCTTAGATGAAGGTCTTCTGGTCCCATTGTGGCCTTTTCTTTATCTCTCTCTCTCTCTCAGCTTCTATATTTCTGCTCTCTTCTAGTTGTGTCCCATATTTCAAGTCTGGATTGACGCCATCAACATGCAACTCCAGATTCTCAACAGTAAGTTCTCTTTGCCTGCCTAGGCGTACCTCAGGGTCCTTGGGCGAACTTGACACTGAGGGGTCCTGGCTGCTCTCTTCAGCTTGGTAGATTTCTTGCAGACGTTTCATGACCCAACTAGGGAGCATCATCAGCACTAGAAGGAAGGAGGGTTTAAATGGAGGCGAAGGAGGAATGAAGGGGGAGGAAGAATAAGGGGAAGGGGATGAATTGTGGGGTCCTTGGTGCTCTCTGAGCTTTCTTGCAGACGTTTCATGACCCAACTAGGGAACATCATCAGTATTGAAAGGGAGTGGGGTATGTGAGGAGGAGGAGGAAAAAGGGGGAGGAGAAGGAAGAGGAGGAGGACTGTAGGATGCTTGGCACTCTCTGAGCTTGAATGTTCTTCTTGCAGACGTTTCATTACCATACTAGGAAACAATATCAATGTTAGAAGGAAGTGTGGTTTGCAGAGAAGAGGGGAAGGAAGGAAGGATGGAAGGAAGGAAAGAAGCAAGGAAGGAGAGAGGGAGGGAAAGGAGGAGGAGGAGGGGCACTGTGGGGTCCTTGGTGCTCCCTGAGCTGGGTGCTTTTCTTGCAGATATTTCATGGCCCAACTAGGTAACATCATCAGTGCTAGAAGGGAGTGAGGTTTGCAGAGAGGAGGAGGAGGAGGAGGAGGACTATGGAGTCTTTAGTAGTCTCTGAGCTGGGTTGTTTTCTTGCAGACGTTTCATGGCCTAACTAGGTAACATCATCAGTGCTAGAAGGGAGTGGAGTTTAGTGGGGGTGGGGGGAGAGAACTGTAGGGTCCTTGGTGCTCTCTGAGCTTGGGGTTCTTCTTGCAAACCTTTCATTACCAAACCAGGGAACATGATTAGCCCTGGAAGGGAGTGGGGTATGCAGAGAGGAGGAGGAGAGGGGATGAGAACTATGGGGTCCTTGACCCATCTGCCCCCCTCCCACCCCAGTTGGAAAGAGAAAGCAGAAATAACACAACGACACAACAGCAACCGAGATGGAGGTCCCCATAAACCCAGAGGGAGCTGGATCTCCAATCCCGTGTAGGGCAAAAAGTGGGTGGAGAGCCACGCCTGCCCCCTTCTCCTCAGTGGGGCTGGACAAGAGAAGGCGGCACAGGGAGACGAAGGGAAGGAATGGGGGGCCCACATTTAACCCTCTCCTTTGCCCCCCACCCCCATTGCTTCCCCCCCCCTTCAGATTACTTCACCTCTGGGCTCTTGGGCCAAATCCACACCGCTCTCACCACCATGCCAATTTCAACCGGGCATTTCTCTGAGCTGGATTTGAAGGTGGGTCACGAGTCGGTGGGCTCTTCCTCTTGGTCCTTAGTGTTTCCACCCCCTCTCTCCATTGACGGCCCCCACCCCCCTAGCTGGGAATCAAGCTCAATACTTATGCATGACAAAGAAAAAGCTATAAATAAAATTATATTGATATATCTTGGCAAAAATGTTTAAAGATAAACCAAGCAAGGATTGGAAATGTCACCAGATGCCGGGATCCTATTATCACACGGGGTGGACATGTGCAGAGGCAAAAAAATATTGGGCAAAAATTTGCATGTGGTTGGAAAGGATGAGACAGCAGCATATTGATTTAAAGCCGGCACTGTTTTCGTTGGGTATTTTACCAGAGAAATATAGTAAAGAAAATAAATATTTGGTTTTTCATGTAATAACCGCAGCTAGAATTGCATTTGCACAAAACTGAAAAACATTCCCTCCGAGGGAAAGGTAATTAAAACAAATATTAGACTGTGCAGAAATGAACAGATTAAGGTTGGCAATGAAAGAGAAGGAAGAATCAGGGTCTTATGAGATATGGGGATGTTTTTATCCCTGGGTAGAAAATGAATATAGACAAAAAAGAAACAGAAAATTGAATAATTTGGGAGGAAAAAAACCCCACAGAATTATAGGGGAGGAGAGTTGAATGAAAAGGCAATTGAAATGTAAATATAAAAGGCAAGATAAAAATAGATTTAAAACGATGTAACTATGAAATATGATGACACAAAGACTGTATCCAGATGACACACTGTCAGATTAATGGTGGAAGAGAGGCAATGGGAAAATAAAAATAAAACTTTTCAAAGTAAAACTGTATTTATATATATAAAGCAAAGGCCTCTCACAATGATGAAAAATTGCTGGGGTAAATAAAAAGGCACAAAAAGCAACAATTTGCAAGGATCATTTTCTGATTTTCTGTCTCCAGGACAAGCCATTCCCGGGATTCTTCCTCAAGTGGCTCCTTGGCCGTAAGTTCCTGGTGGTCACCTCTTCCTTCCACACCCAGGCCTCCCAAAGGAGTTGGACTACAAGTCCCATCCTTCCCAATAAGCAAGCAGAGGGAGAGGAGAGGGGGCCCTCTCTTCCCACACACACAAAAGGCTTTTATTTGGGGAGAGGGGATTACAAAATGCTTTCTTTTTTCTGTCTTTTTATTTTTTTGTCTGTTTCTGTCTTTCTTTTTTCTGTCTCTTTCTTTCTCTTTCTTTCTTTTCTGTGTCTGTCCCTGTTTCTTTTTTCTGTTTCTCTTTCTGACTCTTTCTTTTCTGTCTGTCTGTCTGTCCTTTTCTCTATTTTTCTCTGTGTCTGTTTCTGTCTTTCTTTTTTTCTTTTCTGTGTCTGTCATTTCTCTTCTCTTTTTTCTGTCTGTCTTTCTATTTTTCTCTGTGTGTTTCTGCCTTTCTTTTTTCTGTCTCTTTTATCTCTCTGCTTTTTTTTCTTTGTGTGTCTTTTTTCTGTCTGTTTCTTTTTTTCTTTCTGTTTCTGTGTCTGTGTCTGTTTCTTTTTTGTTTGTCTCTGTCTCATTCACTTTCGTCTGTCTCCGTTTCCTTTTTTGTCCCTTTCTGTTTCTGTCTGTCTGTCTGTCTGTCTCTCTCTCTCTCTCTCTTTCTCAGTGCATGTGTGTGTGTGTGTGTGTGTGTGTGTGTGTGACTGTGACTGCATGAAGAAGAGGGGCATGACCTCAACTGCAAGGAAGCAAACTGGCAACTAGTGCAGTTTACACAACAGTGGTGCAAACACACCACCCAAGAGGTCTCCAGAACTGTGCGTGCCCCTTCATTCTGCGCCACTTGTAGCTTCCGAATCCCCTTCAAGGGCAGCCCAACGTATAGCACATTGCAGTAGTCCAACCCAGACATGACCAGGGCATGAACGACTGTCTTCCTTCTCTGCAGATGCAAAGGTCAACCCGAAGACTGGGTGAGATGCTCCAGCAAGCCACCGGCGAGGTAAAGATACATAAAAATGGGGTATCTTGGGGTATCTTTGGAGCCAATGCGTTGATTCTATGCTCCCACCTTGTAACTCATGTGCTCCGTGGGGCTTCTCTTTCATCCCCCTCCCTCCCCCATTGCTTTTCTCTGCCACAGAGGCCGCCCACCCCGGATGCCCGACTCCTGAGCATCGCCCAAGGGACGCCCTTCCCAAGGAGCCCTGGTGGACCTCGCCTGTCTGCGGAAGCCTCACGCCGCCAACATCTGGAGTGCCTTCCTCCCCCAGCTGTTCACGCTCTTTGTAAACCCGCCTGGGAGACGATAGCGCACCTAAGGCAAAATAAATGCATACATTAAAAAAAATGAATATGTTGCTTAAATGGGACGTCACGGTGGGTGAAAGCCCCTAGCCCAGGGGGCCTCAAGCCCCATCTCATGGAGGGCCACGTCAGGGTTGTGTTTGACCTGGGAGGGAGGGGGGAAGGATGGAGTGGGCGGGGCCAGGATGGGTGTGGCGAGCACTACATCACCCGTGGGTGACCAAGTGCTCAGACTTCCCTCAGACCCCCCCCCTCCATTCCGAGCTCTGTTGCGGTCGTAAGTCGAGGACTCCCTGGGCCGATCCTCCCAGCACTGGAGGACAGACGTGGCATTAAATGGCAGCAAAATCAAATAAGGAAACAGATTTTTGCAAACGTTGATTTATTTACTCCACTGCTTCCCGTCCCAACCCCTGTTGATGAATTCCAGCAGCTTCCACGACCACAACTCCCATCATCCTTAAAGAGCCAAAAGCCGGGCTGCGCAGCCCCGCTGGAGAGTCCCCTGCATGGGAGAGGAGAGCCCCCCGCCCCAAAGGTTCTCCACGCAATGCACAACCTCCCAAATCTTGCAGGAGGAAGGTGGGCTCATCAAGAGTCTGTTGGCTCTGAAGCCAACGGACGTAAGTCTGAGACGAAGGGGGGGGGAAAGCGTCCACTTGTGAACCATCCCTGGAAGAAAACGGGCAGGAACTCCCTGCGTGTCTGAATGCATCCTCTGACGGATGAAAATATGGGCTCCTGGTTTCCAAGGCTGTTTGTCCAGCCACGCAGCTTCTCCTTCACGGCCTCTGCTTCGGATAATGACGCCAGAGGGCTCGGTTGGGCGAACAGCCTCTCGCCAAGAGGGGGCCAGGCCGGGTGCAGCCGCTGCTCACCAGTCCTTGGCAGCTGCTCATTGTCTGGAGGGTGCCGAAAATCCTTCCCTTGCCCCCGGGGCTGCTCCACGGGTGGCCTCTGCCGAGAATGAGCTGCCTCTGAGTGTGGTCCGGCAGAGGGGGCTGCCCTTCAGGGTCAGGGGGGAGGACGAGGAGATCTGGGAGGGGGAGGAAAGAAGGGGGAAGCGGTCAATCACCAGGGGACAGGGAGTTCTAGTCCTGCCTTAGGCATGAAAGGCAGCTGGGTGACTCTGGGCCAAATGACCAGGAGACGGGGAGTTCTAGTCCTGCCTTAGGCATGAAAGCTTGCAGGGTTTGGATTTCCTGGTGTGGCTGGGCTGGAGTAGCGGCCACGGGACTCACCTCCACCAGGACGTAATCTCCCGGCTGGGCTCGGACAGCTGACAGCCCCTCCGTCCCGTTGCTCATCTCCACGTCCGGGAAGATGACCTTGACCCCACCGTCGTTCCTGCCCCACAGATCCAGAGGGGAGCGCTTGCTGGGCTAGAAGAGATGGGGGTGGGGGGGTGGGGGGGGATGGAAACGGACGTCAAGAGACCGGGCAGCCACAGCATGCCAGCTGCTCCGAGGTGCCCACTGCGTCCCACTGGTCCTGGGGGAGGGAGAACGACTCACAATTGGGGAATTTTGCCTTTCTCTCTCTCTCATTCTCCCTCATTCTCTTTTATTCCCTTTCTCATTCTTTCTCTTTCTCTCTCATTCACTTTCTCCTTCTCTCTCTCATTCTTTTTTATTCTCATTCTCTCTATTTCATTCTATTTCTCTCTCTTTCTCTGTCTCCCTCGCATTCTCTCTCTCCCCCTTTCTCTCATTCTCTCTCCCTCATTCTCTCTTCCACATTCTCTCTTTTATTCTCCTTCTCTCTCCCTTTTTCATCCTCTCTCTCTCGCTCATTCTCTCTCATTCATTCTATTTCTTTCTCTCTTTCTCTCTTCCCTGTGTCTCCCTCTCATCCCCTCCCTCCCTCCCTCCCTCCCTCCCTATACCTCTAGAAAACGCTGGAGAAGCATTTGTCAGGACGGTGTAAGGTTTCCTGCCTTCGGCTGCAGGTTGGACTAGAAGACCTTCAAGTCCCAACTGTATCCCTATTCTTATCATCCCTATTCCTATTCTGTTTTATTATATTCTATTGCTATCCATCTCCCTCTCTCTCTCTCTCTCTCCCTCTCTCTCTTTCTCTCTCTCTCCACCTGTCTATCAACTGAATATATCCATCCATCTATTCATCTTACTTTTTCTTTTCCTTCCTTCCCATCATCTCTATCAACTTTCTTCTCATTCCTTCCTTTTCTTCCCTCCTTCCCTCCCCATCCATCATCTCCATCTCCTTCCTCCCCCCTCTCCCTCCCTCCCTATCTACTGTATCTATCCATCCATCTATCCATCTTTTTTCTTTTCCTTCCCATCATCTCTATCACCTCCCTCGCCTTCCTTCCTTCCTTCTTTCCTCTCTCCCTCTCTCCCTCCCTTCCCATCCATCATCTCCATCTCCTTCCTCCCCCCTCTCCCTCCCTCCCTATCTACTGTATCTATCCATCCATCCATCTATCCATCTTTTTTCTTTTCCTTCCCATCATCTCTATCACCTCCCTCGCCTTCCTTCCTTCCTTCTTTCCTCTCTCCCTCTCTCCCTCCCTTCCCATCCATCATCTCCATCTCCTTCCTCCCCCCTCTCCCTCCCTATCTACTGTATCTATCCATCCATCCATCCATCTATCCATCTTTTTTCTTTTCCTTCCCATCATCTCTATCACCTCCCTCGCCTTCCTTCCTTCCTTCTTTCCTCTCTCCCTCTCTCCCTCCCTTCCCATCCATCATCTCCATCTCCTTCCTCCCCCCTCTCCCTCCCTCCCTCCCTATCTACTGTATCTATCTATCCATCCATCCATCCATCTTTTTTCTTTTCCTTCCCATCATCTCTATCATCTCCATCACCTCCCTCGCCTGCCTTCCTTCCTTCTTTTCTCTCTCCCTCCCTCCCTCTCTTCCCATCCATCATCTCCAACCCCTCCCTCCCTCCCCCCCCCTCTCTCTCAAATTTTCATGCCATTCCCTTCACTCTCCCAAGTGACCCTGGAGGGAGCTGTGACCTCCAGGTGGAATCCCAGGCCTTCTCATCTCCCCTCCTCACCTGCCCTGAAGCCCTGACCAGCCCCCTGACCAGCCAGAGCCAGCTAGCCCCAGGACACACTCACCCCTTCCACCAGCACCACTTGTGTCTGACCCACGGCTGCCGCGTGGAGGCGGGAGGCCTCTTCCCGGAAGACGACGTTGAGCTCCTCCAGCCGACGGTGCTTCACTTCGGGTGGGACGTCGTCCAGCAGCCGGTGGAAGGCCCGCGTTTTCTGGAGAGCAGAGCGATGAAGAGCAGGAGGTCAGGACTAGTGAAAGCAGGAAGATGTCATGTTTCCAAAAAATGCCCTAATTGATTCATGAGCCTCGAGCCAAGTTTCAAAAGAAATCCAGTCATTTATTAGGAGCACCATTTCGTCAATACCGTATTGCAGTCAGATCTAAGCCTCGTTTGAATTATAGCTGAATTTTGCCCCTGTTCCTTCCCTCCCCTCAGTCTGTGTCATAAATCACATTCCCCAATGAGGTGCACCCCTCCCAAGCCTGCTGCGGTAATCTGAGATCCAACTTATCCAGGAAAGCCCCTGGGAGATGCCTCTGCACTGGTCAGCCCTGTAGGGTAGACCAGACAAAGAAAATAACGCCAGGTGGATCTAGAATGACAGGTAGTTTCCCAGTTACGACCACGACTGGAGCCAAAATCTCTGTTGCTAAGTGAATTTTGTCTCGTTTTACGGCAGTGAATCACTGCAGAGAAATTGCTAAGATGGTTGTTAAATGAATCTGGCTTCCCCACTGACTTTGCTTGTCAGAAAGTCGCAAAAGGGGATCGTGTGACCCCGAGAACAGTGCAAGCCCTCCTAAGTTCTGTCTTAGGCGTGAAAGCCAGCTGGGTGACTTTACGCCAATCACCAGGAGACAGTGAGTTCAAATCCCGCCTAGATAGATAGATGATAGATAGATAGATAGATAGATAGATAGATAGATAGAGATAGAGAGAGAAAGAAAGAAAGAAAGAAAGAAAGAAAGAAAGAAAGAAAGAAAGAAAGAAAGAAAAGAAAGAAAAGAAATAACAATTCAGCTCACAGCTGCAACATGGGAACATCTAACAAAATGCAATTCAAAGTAGAGAAAAGTAAAGTCTTACACTTAGGCAAGAAAAACCAAAAGTGCACATATTAACTGAGTGAAACCAGGCTTAAAAGCAGGAACTGTGAGAGGATCTTGGAGTCTTAGTGGTCAACCAGCTAAATAGGAGCCAGCCGTGTGCAGCAGCAGCCAAAAAAGCCAATGCAATCCTCAGTTGCATTAACAGAGGGATACAATCAAGATCAATGGAGGTACTAATACCACTCTATAAAGCCTTAGTAAGGCCACACCTAGAGTACTGCGTCCAATTTTGGTCACCACGCTATAAAACGATGTTGAGACTCTAGAAAGAGTGCAGAGAAGAGCAACCAGGATGATGAGGGGACTGGAGGCTCAAACATCCGATGGACGGTTGCAGGAACTGGGCCTGGCTGGTCTAGGGAAGAGAAGGACCAGGGGAGACAGGAGAGAACCTTCCAATATTTGAGGGGCTGCCACAGAGAGGAGGCAATGGGTCAAGCTATTCTCCAAGGCACCTGAAGGCCAGACAAGGAATAATGGATGGAAACTGAACAAGGAGAGATTCAACCTGGAAATAAGGAGAACATTTCTGACAGTCAACCCATGGAAGAGAAGTTGCCTTCAGAAGTTGTGGGAGCTTCATCTCTGAAGGCTTTCAAGAAGAGACTGGACTGCCCTCTATCAGAAATGCTGTAGGGTCTCCTGCTTGGGCAGAGGGTTGGACTAGATGACCTGCAAGGTCCCTTCCGACTCTGTTATTCTGCTAATGGGCACATCTGCCACAGATGCAAATCAGCCCCTAAGGTGCCCAGGCCTCACCTGCCGCTGGCTGTAGGCAAAGATGTAGGCAAAGTTGTAGCCGACCTCATGGAGGAGGGAGAGCGTCTGCAGATGATCGGCCTCCGTCTCCCCACAGAATCCGGTGATGAAGTCGCTGGTCAGCGTTGCCCCTGCAAACAGGAATAATAATAATAATAATAAATATTTATTTCTTAGCCGCACCCTCTCCCGAAGGACTCGGGGCGGCGTACAACGAAACATATGAAATAAATATGTGGACAAAACAAACATATAACAGAGACATATACCGAGACATACACAAGGAGGAGGTCGGCTGACAAATAAAACAATTAAAATACAGTATTTAAAAACCCCTAGATAATTAAATAAAATATAATTAAAATACCCAATAAAAACCCGTCAGGAGCGATATGGTTAAATCAAAGTTAAGCCAGGCCAGCTGCTTAGAATAGGTGCTTCACCTATAGGTGAATTCCATTTTCAGAGAGTCCTCATTTAGCGACCGTTTGTAGTTATATGACGAATCCCCCCCAAGGGTACGTATGACCCCATTTCCAAGTTCACCCGCCCGCATCTCTCCCCAAGCGGTGGGAGCTTCATCACTGGAAGCTTCCAAGAAGAGATTGGACTGTTTTATGGGCGGCATTTACCTCCAGCGAGGTTAGCAAAGACGTTTCAAAATCTATCCGCTAAATGTTGGAAGAGTAATCAGACACCAGGCTCCTATGCTCCTATGCTCCTATGTGGTGGACGTGCCCAAAGGGAAGAAAAATACTGGACTAAAATACATACCGTATTTTTCAGACTATAAGGCGCACCAAGATTTTGAAGAGGTAAATTTTTAAAAAAAGGGTTTTGCACTCTGCAGGCCTCCCAAACCCTCTGCGCATCTCGTTTTTTGTGAAAAACAGGGGTATGTAGAGAGTTTGAGAGGCTTGCAAAGTGCTCCTGGGGGGCTGGGGGGGAGCAAAAATGAGCAAAAAACAGGGCATGCATTTAGCAGGCTTGTAGAGTATTTCTGGGAGGGATGCGAAAATGAGCAAAAACCAGCACATTTTTTTGCTCGCTTTTGCCCTCCCCAGCCCTCAGGAGCACTTTGCAGGCCTCCCAAACTCTCTTCACGTCCATTTTTGCGAAGGGGGCGGGGTTTCAGGAGGCCAAAAATGCTGTATTCAGTGTATAAGACGCACCCAGATTTTCAGCCTCTTTTTGGGGGGGGGGGGGGAAGGTGCGTCTTATACTCCGAAAAATACAGTTCTAGGTTAGAAAAAATGACAAAGCAACATGAATATGTTTATTAAGATTATTAGTACAATTATTGTTGTATCTCTACTTAAAATAAACTGTGCACCCAGACAACAGGCTGTTCAGATAGAGATGGAATTTTCTATGTTTCAAAGGAAAAAAATGTATCAATAAAACATGGAATGTAATTTGAGTCTGGAAGCCATCGGAAAGCATAAATGAGAGACTCACCTGGTAAATAATCGCGGAGACGGTATACAAGCTCCAGGTATGACTCCCGCGTGTACCTGGGAGGATGAGAATGTGGGTGTCAGGCCCCAAACCAAGAATGACGCAAGGATTCTTTCAAAGTGAGTTCTATACCTGCAGACAGAATCTTGCCAGGCTGAAGACTCAACGCTCTGCATATAAACTCTGGGAACTGTTGAGGAGGGACTGTCTTCCTCCTCTTTCTCTCACACAGGCTATCTGTTATCTCTTACTCCTCTGCAATGCCCCCCTCCCTCTTAGCATGCCAACCTCCTAACTATATTCCATCACATCATGTGTACACTCCCTCACCTGTGGACTTCAACTCCCAGAATTCCTCAGTCGCCCTGTCTCAGGCCCCAAACCAAGAGTGATTCTTCCAAGCTGAGTATTGTTTCACACCTACAGACAGAATCTTGCCAGACTAAAGACTCTACTATCTGAATCCACAATATACTCTGGGGAATTATTAGGGAGAGGCTGTCTTCACTCTCTTTCACACACACACACAAATAACATCTGGCCTGAATTGCCTCTTATTCCTCTGGAAACTGACTTCTCCCTCCTGGGAGATCCATTTCCTGACCTCATTCTATCCAGGTGGCAAAATTAGGCAGCCTCAAATCCTCTTCAAACGCACAGGGACATGTGCTGAAACAGGATAGGTCCGTGATGGGGAACCAATGGCACACGGAGCCGCATTTGATGGCACACCAGCTGTCAGCTCCAGCATGGATGTGCGTGGTGGCCAATTTTGGATAACGGATTATATTGTCAAACCCAAAAGAAATCAAAACATATATATCCTATTGCTGTTAGTGCAATCTTGCCAGCTCCTATCAACTTAAGAGTTCTCTATGAAAAGATTACAGAGAAGCAATTTCCTACAATTAATAACTTTATTTTGGATTTGCTATCGTATTCAATGAGAAAGAAAGAAAAAGGAAGAGGGAGAGGGAAGGAAAGGAAGGAAGAAGAGAAAGGGAGAGGAAAAATAGAGAAAAACAGAAATGAGAGGGAGAGAAGAGAGAGAGAGACCCTATTCCCACAGAAAACACTGAGCCATGAAACCTGGGTAGGCATGGCGGGGGGGGGGGGATGCCATGTGACCAGGTGGGAGTGATGTTGAGTTGGCCACGCCCACCCAGGTGTTGTGGCTCCGGGTGTTTTCTTTTCTGTGGGAAACGGATCCAAGTGTGTAGGATTGCAGACCCCCTGCTTTAGTCTAGACTCTTTTTGTTCTAGTGCAGTGATGCGGAAACTTTTGTGGCTCGCCTGCCAAAAACAGGGGGAGCGCAGGGGGGGGGGGTGTCGTGCGCAGGCGTGCCACACCCATAATGCTTTGAGCATGACCAGCGCTCCCTCCCCCATTTTTGGCGTGCTTTTTTCGCGCTCCCCAGGCTCCAGAGGCTTTATAGGAGCCTGGGGAGGGCGAAAACAGCCCCTCCACCCACCCACCCACCCCCCGAGGCCCTCCGGAGGCTTCAGGAGCTTCCCTGAAACCTCTGGAGTGCGAAAAACCAGCCCTACGGGCAAAGCGGAAGCTCAGGGACTTACTCCTGAAGGTTCCTGAACCCTCCGGAGGACTAAAACCGGCCCTACTT
This sequence comes from Natrix helvetica, assembly GCF_964273705.1. NCBI lineage: Eukaryota > Metazoa > Chordata > Lepidosauria > Squamata > Natricidae > Natrix > Natrix helvetica. Next base: position 177,012,045 of record NC_138549.1, read on the forward strand.
CCAGTTTGCTCATAGGGTTGTTTTTTTGCGCTCCAGAGGCTTCAGGGAAAATGGAGGCGAAAAATGGCCTCAAAAGAAGTCAGCTGGCCAGCACACATAACGCCTCGCGTGCCATAGGTTCGCCATCACAGTTCTAGTGTTTCCTGTTACTGTTATATAGTTGAGCAGTAAAGCACATGGTGACTGTGTTCTTTGCTCTGTGCGGTGACACGAATTTCCTCAACGTTTTAGCGGAATGGGCTGCTGAGAGGGGGTGTCACATTGCTGCAGGTTTTCCATGTGCATAGCAGCCCCTACAGTACCACTCACATACACACAAACACACATCTCACCCCCTCTTCATGGCCTCCAGGACACGGGAGCTGCCGCTTTGGGCGGGAAGGTGCACCTGTTTGCAGACATTGTGTCTTTCCCGCATGACCTCGAACACCTGCGAAACGCAAAGAGGTCGTCATTGGCGCACTGCTGCTGTCTGTCGGTGAGGAGGAGATCAGCGGGGCCCAACCCACCTCATCCGGGAAGTCTTTGGGGTGCGGAGAAGTGAAGCGGATCCTCATCTCTGGATCCACGGCAGCCACGCGGTCCAGAAGCTCTGCAAAACGCAACCCGCCCTTCTTGGCTTTGTAGACGGTCCGGAATCCTTGCCTGAGCTCAGGCGATGCCAAGGAGAGGAAGTGGACCTCGGAGGTGTCCCGGTAACTGTTGACGTTCTGGCCCAAAAGGGTCACTTCCTTCACACCCTACGAGGAGAGAAGAGACGAGGAGAGGCTTGTCCATTGCTTCATGTTTATGACCATTGCTGTGTCCCAAGTTCAATGGGGAAGACAGATTTACTGAGCAACTGGGTTACCAACTTATCAATTGAAGTGATTCACTTAACAACTGCGGCAAGAAAGGTTGCAAAATGGAGCAAAACTCACTTAACAAATGTCTCACTGAACAACAGAAATGTTGGGCTCATTTGTGATCATTGAGTACTACCTGTACTGCGGGCTAACTCACTGCTCACTGCCAGCAGTTTGATTCTTACCAGCTCAAAGTTGACTCAACCTTCCCTCCTTCCGAGGTCAGTAAAATGAGGACCCAGATTGTTGGGGGCAAGAGGCTCGCTCTGTCTGTCTGTCTGTCTATCTATTGTCTGTCTGTCTGTCTCTCTTTTATGCTATCTCTCTATTTCTATATCTATATCTATCTGTCTGTCTATGCAGTCTATCATCTATCTTCTATCATCTATCTGTCTGTCTGTCTGTCTCTCTCTCTCTCTCTTTTATGCTATCTACCTCTATCTATTTCTATATCTATATCTGTCTGTCTGTCTATGCAGTCTATCATCTATCTATCATCTATCTTCTATCATCTATCTGTCTGTCTATCTGCGTCTCTGTTTTATGCTCTCTCTTATCTATTTCTATATCTATATCAGTCTGTATGTCTATGACGTTTATCTGTCTGTCTGTCTATCATCTATATATCTGTCTGTCTGTCTGTCTGTCTGTCTGTCTGTCTGTCTGTCTATCTATCTATCTATCTATCTATCTATCTATCTATCTATCTATCTATCTATCTATCATCTTTATCACCTGCCTGCCTGCGAACCCAGAGAGCTGAAGTCCACCCATTTGAAAGCTGGAGAATTCTGGGAGTTGAAGTCCACAAGCCTTAAAGTTTCAAGGATGGACACCCAACCTGGTATATGGTCTCCTGCTTGAGCAAGGGGTTGAACTAGAAGACCTCCAAGGTCCCTTCCAACTCTTCTGTTGCTCTATTCTGGACTCCCCATTGCCCAGAAGGGGCTGAGAGGAACCTCTCTCCACCTTCAGCAGAGTTTGCAGGGACTCATCAGGCCTGGTCAACGGTTCACGTCAAAGGCCTCTTACCTGGTCTGAGAGCATCTGCACTTCTTGGAGAATGGAGGCCAAGGGCCGGCTCCGTTCGCGCCCACGCGTGAAGGGGACGATGCAGTAGCTGCACATGTTGTCACAGCCACGCATGATGGACCTGGCGAGAGAGAAAGCGATTCCCAGAGAGCATTAATGGCTTTTTCAAGAGGCAATTGGACTTTCTGGGTCTTTTTTTGAAGCGGTTTCGCTTCTCATCCAAGAAGCCTCTTCAACTCTGACTGGATGATGGGGCGGGGGGGGGGGAGGGACGGGGGAGAGATGGAGGGATTTATATGCAGCTGTCTGCAAAGGACGCAGACTTATCTCCCAACGCAGCCTGTGAAGGGACACAGCTCAGAAAACATCCTGCAGCAAGCACAGCTTCGCACCACAAGTCCTTTCAGCAGTTCCAAGAAGGCCCCGCCCCCATTTGCACCCCTCAGGTGACCCTGAGGATAGAGAAAAACCTCCAAGTGGCCTCAACGTCCCTCTCAAAGGATGCAAATGACCAGCTTTGTCTGCAAGGAGTAGAAATCCTTCCATCCCCACCCTCCAGCTAGAGCTGAAGAAGCTTCTTGGATGAGAAGAGAAACGTCTTTGAGGGGGGGAAAAACCAAGAAAGTCCAGCTGTCTTTTGGAAAAGCACTTCTGGAACAACCATGACCTGAACGATGGAGAATCTCCACAGAAGAAGACGGAGAGCTGCAGAGGGTTGGGTTTTTGTTTTTTTGCAAAAGGAGATCAGCACCAGGCACGCTAGACATCATCAGGAGCACAAATGGAACTCTTGGAAGCATTTTTATTCCAGTAAGGCTCTCTCTCATTTCTCTCTCTCTCTCTCATCTCTCTTTCTATCTACATCTAACTATCTAGCTCTATTGATCATTATTTAGCTGCCTAGCTATCTGGCTAGCTATCATCTATTTAGCTATCAACTCTATCAACGTAATCTCATCTAACCCCTAATGTAATCTATGTATGTCAATCTATCATAGCTAGCTCTCTGGTTATCATATATCTATCATATCTATCTATCTATCTATCTGTCTGTCTGTCTATCTATCTATCTATCTATCCCTCCCTCCCTCCCTCCCTCCCTCCCTCCCTCCCTCCCTAATCTAATCTAGCTATGTCAATCTATCATAGCTAGCTCTCTGGTTATCATATATCTATCATATCTATCTATCTATCTGTCTGTCTGTCTGTCTATCTATCTATCTATCTATCTATCTATCTATCTATCTATCTATCTATCTATCTATCCCTCCCTCCCTCCCTCCCTAATCTAATCTAGCTATGTCAATCTATCATAGCTAATTACCTAGTTATCATCTATCTACTGTGTTTCCCCGAAAATAAGACACAGCCTTATTTTCTTTTGACCCCCAAAATAAGCGCTTGGCCTTATTTTTTGGAAGGTCTTACTATTTTTGAGGTGCGGGAGGAGGCGACCGTGGTCACCTCAAGGCTGCTGCTGTGTTGCATTATTTTCAGGGGAGGGCTTATTTTAGCGCATACGCTCAAAACCCCAATTAGGCTTATTATCCAGGGAGGTCTTATTTTCCAGGGAAACAGGGTAGTTATCACCTTTCTAGCTGTCTCTCTCCCTCTCCAAGGGAGATGGCCAGCTTAAAAATATGAACTATACATCAATCAATCAATCAATCAATCAATGTTCACCTAACCCTAACCCAGAGCCCTTCCCCAAGGAAGATAGGTGGTTAAGAAACATGAACTTTGTATATATTGATCAATCGACCAACCAATCTATCAATCAATCCCGGACATTTTCCACCTTCCTGGCTCCCAGGTTGGATCAAAGCAGGAACAAACCAGGTTTCCCCTTACACGAAGGCTGTGGTGGCACCAGGGCTGAGGTGGACGGGCAAAATGTCTGCGTAGGTCTCGTCCAGAGAGAGCAGGACGTTGGCCGCCTGCTGCCCGGATTCCGCCACTGCCAAGAGCCGGGGCAGGTCCCGGTAAGCGTCTGGGCCAGCCACAATGTCGACCAACTTCTCCTCGTCCAAAATTTTCTCCTTCAGCCTCTCGGCCATGCAGCCTGCAAGGAGACGCAGAAGGGTGAGCAGAAGAGAAGAGAAGGGCAAGAAACCTTGATCTGAAGATGCCACGTGATTTCTCCTCCCTGCCACAGATTTTACAGGTTTATTTTTATTAATAAAAATAGTTTTCATTAAACATTTTTACCTTTAAAAACAAAAAAAAGAGACACAACAAACAAAGGAAAAAAACTGAGATAAGCTTAACCATATAAAATACCGTATTTTTCGGAGTATAAGACGCACCTTTTTCCTCAAAAAAACAGGCTGAAGCTCTGGGTGCGTCTTATACACCGAATACAGCATTTTTGGCCTCCTGAAGCCCCACCCTCTTCACCAAAATGGCCCTGCAGAGCCTTCTGGAGGCTTTCAGAGAGCTCTTGGGGGCTGGGGAAGGCAGAAATGAGCAAAAAAAAGGGGCGTTTTTGCCCCCCCCCCCCAGCAGCACTCTATAAGCCTCCAGAAGGCTATGCATGCAATTTCTTTGACAAAAAAGGGCCCGTTTTTGCGAAAAATGGGCCATTTTTTGTTTGTTTCCCCCCCACCCCCGCAGGAGCACTCTGCAAGCCGCCCCCACGCAAGGCTATTCATGCCCTTAAAAAAAACGGGTCCGTTTTTGCAAAAAACGTGCCGTTTTGGGAAGGTTTGCAGAGTGCAAAAACTTTTTTTTTCCTTTTGGAAAGCTCTTTTAACTGATTGATGAGAATTAGATTGATCAGGTGCTGTGCCAGCAGAAACACCTCCCTATCTACTGTATTTCTCTCTCTCTCTCTCTATTTCTCTCTCTATCTCTTTACCTACCTACCTGCACACACTCTCTCTCTCTCCCTACCTACTGTATTTCTCTCTCTCTCTCTCTCTCCCTTTACCTACCTACCTACCTACTCTCTCTCTCTCTCCCTCCCTACCTACTGCATTTCTCCCTCCTTCTCTCCCTCTCTATCCCTCTATCTACCTACCTACTTTTTTAAAAAATTGCCTCTTCAAAACCTTGGTGCGTCTTATACTCCGGTGCGTCTTATACTCTGAAAAATATGGTAGTTATACAGTCTTCTGTCTCGGCATTCATGTTTAGCCTTTGTAGTTCACCATTCTACATTGCCTTCCCACGAATAAAGACTTCTATTTCCTCTTTTGGCTTCTGTTTTCTAACCACTTATAAATTCTATTCCTTATTTTATAAAAATCCGATTCTTCTCTTCCTTTTAGTTCCATGGTCATTTTGCAGATTCAAAATCCTGATCTGCAGAAGAAATGGAGCCTCTTTGGGTCTGGCAATGGGGAGGATGGGGAACCACTTTTTAATACTCCCACGGATTAAAAGTCACAGCCAAGCGAGCACCCGCGGCTGAAAATGTTTCCCATTTACAGGGAAGCATTCAAAGGAGGGTGACACTTGTTTCAACACAAGTTTTCATTATTATTATTATTATTAAGATCAAGATACTCCCATATAACACCATTCCTGCGCGAGCTGCACTGGCTGCCTGTGGTTTTTCGGGTGCGTTTCAAGGTGTTGGTTACTATCTTCAAAGCGCTCCATGGCATGGGACCTAGTTACCTGCGGGACCGCATCTCACCTCATACATCCCTACGACCTATCCGCTCTCACAGAGAGGGACTCCTCCAGGTGCCATCCGCCAAGCAGTGCCAGCGGGTGGCGCCTAGGAGTAGAGCCTTCTCTGTGATGGGCCCAACCCTCTGGAATGACCTCCCCCCCGATATTAGAACTACTAATGACCTCCGCTCCTTCCGACAGAAGCTCAAGACTCACCTGTTCCGACTAGCTGGCTTAGCCGATTGATAGTTCCATCTTCCACCTCCTGGCAAACATTTTATTGGGGAATTTTTTAAGGGAATTTTAATTGTATTTGTATTTTAACTAAGAATTGTACAGTATATTTTTACCTCCTCCGTCTACGTCTACGTCTACGTCTACGTTTATGTCTACGTCTACGTTTATGTCTATGTATTTGTAAATTGTTTTTAACATGACTGTACACCGCCCCGAGTCCTGCCTAGGAAAGGGTGCGGTCTAGAAATAAAAGTTTATTATTATTATTATTATTATTATTATTATTATTATTATTATTATTATTATTATTATTATTATTATTATTATTATTATTATTATTTAGATCTTCACCCATTTCTTACGCCTTTGCATGTGAATGCTTACCCAAAAAATATACTCAACTAGCATTTTATCCCACATTTATTATTTTTATAAATGACTCAAGGTGGCGAACATACCTAATACTCCTTCCTCCTCCTATATTTCCCATCACAGCTGCCCTGTGAGGTGGGTTGGGCTGGCCCAAAGTCACCCAGCCAGCTTTTGTGCCTACGGTGGAACTAGAACTCACCATCTCCCTGTGACTGGCCCAAAGTCACTGAGTTGGCTCACGGGCCTAAGGCAGAATTAGAACTCTGTCTTCAATTAGGCTTTTGTGTCTAAGATGGGACTAGAACTCACCGTCTCCTGGTAACTGGCCCAAAGTTTCCTGGTGATTGGCCCAAAGTCACCCAGCCAGCTTTCATGCCAAGGTGGGACTAGAATTCACAGTCTCCTGGTGATTGGCCTAAAATCCAGCCAGCTGGGAACTAGAGCTCACTGTCTCCTAGTAATTGGCCCAAAGTCACCTAGCTTTCATGGTTGGGGCAGGGCTAGAACTCACGGTCTCCCAGTTTCTATAGCCTGGTGCCTTCACCACTGACCTGGGATATCGAGGTGAGGCCCCTTCTAACTATGGGTAGCTCCAGCTTTTGAAAGACCTGGCCTAACCACCGATCCCAGTCCTAAGTTCCCAACCCAGAGGAGAAAACAACCTCCCCCCAAAATGGAAAATTCACCTACCTGATTTCCAGATGCTCCCACTCCAAGCCCCAGGTGGTCTCCCTTCCTGCAAGACCCTTTGCTATGAGCGTTCCCATTACCTAAGATCCCGATCTGCAGAGACCCCCGCGAACGTTGCCGTTTCGTCTTCAGAGTTTTGAATACCCGCAGGCGATTCCAGACCGTCTGCTCGGCCTTCTCCCTGCCAAGCAAGGAAACATGGGTGAAACTTTGACCAGGCCTGAAGAGTCACTCAAAACTCTGCTCGGGGTAGAAGAAGAGGTCCCGGGTTCTTCCCAGCCCCTTCTGGGAAATGTGGAATCCAGAACAGAATAATAGAGTTGGAAGGGACCTTAGAGGTCTTCTAGTCCACTCCCATTTAGGTAAGAAACCCCATGTACCACTTCAGCCAAGTGGCTCTCCAGTCTCCTCTTAAGATCCTCCAGTGATGGAGCTCCCACAACTTCTGGAGGCAACTTCTGTTCCAGTGGTTTATTGTCCTCACTCTTAGGAAATTCCTCCTTGATTTTAAGTTGGATTTCTCTTTAATAGGTTTCCATCCCTTATTTCTTGTCCTGCCTTCAGGTGCTTTGGGAAATAGGTTGACACACACACACACACACACACACTTTTCTTTGGCTCAACCCCTCAAATATTGGAAGGCTGCTATCCTTTTCATTAGATAGAATAGGTCTCCATGGTGCAGCCTTGATGGAGAGGTGGAATAGAATAGAATAACAGAGTTGGAAGGGACCTTGGAGGTCTTCTAGTCCAACCCCGTCTAGACAGGAAACCCTATACCGTTCCAGACAAATGGCTATCCAACATCTTCTTAAAGACTTCCAGTGTTGGGGCATTCACAACTTCTGGAGGCAACTTCTGTTCCACTGATTCATTGTCCTAACTGTCAGGAAATTTCTCCTCAGTTCTAAGTTGCTTCTCTCCTTGATTAGTTTCCACCCATTGCTTCTTGTTCTACCCTCAGGTGCCTTGGAGAATAGCTTGACTCCCTCTTCTTTGTGGCAACCCCTGAGATATTGGAACACTGCTATCCTGTCTCCCCTAGTCCTTCTTTCTCTTAAGCTAAACATACCCAGTTCCTGCAACCGTTCTTCATATGTTTTAGTCTCCAGTCCCCTAATCTAATCATCTTCGATAGTCAAGTCCACGTTTCAGTCTGTTCTAAAAGGGGCACAGCTCAGGGGCACCTGGGGTTTCTTCCCCCCTTTCAGAGACCCCCAAAGACAGGCCCACAGGAAGGCGTCAACCATCTAAACCAAATCACAAGGTTGTGTGGACAAGGATCCATAAATCAATTAAGGCTGTCCATGCAACTCACACAGGGGGTTGTGACTGAACTGATCTTTCTAGGGTGGGGGGGGGGGATGCTAACCCAGCAACTCCCCCCCCCCACCCTCCCCAAAGGAGCTGTTTGCATAAAAACCAGAGTCAGAAAGAAACAAGTAGTGACCAAAACTGGATGTAAATATTCCAAGTGTAGCCTTACCAAGGCCTTGTAAAGTGGTATTAACCCTTCACGTGATCTTGATTCCATCCCTCTGTTGATGCAGCCTAGAACTGTGTTGGCTTTTTTGGCAGCTGCTGCACACTGCTGGCTCATATTTAAATGGTTGTCCACTAGGTAAATGGTGCTACACATTGCAATTATTTCCAAATCCAAACAAATCAGCAAACTCTCTTACCTGATGGAACATGTGACAAGCAAAACCACGTCAGCCTGAAATAGAGGAGGGAGGGGGAGAAAGAGCTGGAATTATTAAACAGGGAACAGGGGAAGGAAGAAACATTTCCTCCTTCTGTGGGATCAAACCTTCCTTATCTATAGAGAGAGAAGACTTAAAAAGCTCCATTTGAGCAGAAAAAGTGCAGTCTCCAGCATTCAGGCTGCGCTCAGAAAAAGGGAGGCAGAATCTGCTGCTCCAAAATTTTATGACACAACATTAACAACCATTAATGCAGGGGCGTCCAAACTTGGGACCTTTAAGACTTGTGGACTTCAACTAGCTGGGGAATTCTGGGAGTTGAAGTCCACAAGTCTTAAAGTTCCCAAGTTTGGACACCCCTGCATTAATTGAATTTTGGGTCAGGGTGGAGGAGACAGGACTGTTGTGTCACAAGACACAATGTGACTCAGAAGAGGAAGAGGAGGAAGAAGAGGGAGGAGGGAGGAGGAAGAGGAGAAGAAAGAGAAGCAGGAGGAGGAGGAAGAAGAGGAAAGAGAAGCAGGAGGAGGAGGAGGAGGAGGGAGGAGGAGGAGGAGGGAGGAGGAGGAGGAGGAGGAGGAGGAGGAGGAGGAGGAGGAGGAGGAGGAGGAGGAAGGAGGAGGAGGACTGAGTGATCTTTGGTGCTGACTTTGGTCATTTCCTGGCAGACATTTCATTACCAAACTTAGGAACATCATCAATGCTAGAAGGGAGTGGGGAGGAAGAGGATTGAGGGGTCCTTGGTGCTCTCTGAGCTTGGTGGCTTTCTTGTAGACATTTCACGACCCAACTTGGGCGGCCAAACGTAGATATTGTGCCACCCTTATTGCGTCCGCGGATAACCGCCCTGCTGCCCTGTTTAGGGTGACCCGCTCCCTCTTGTCACAGGGGACGCAGGGGGCACCTTTACAGGGCAGAGCAGAGGAATTTGGGGAATATCTGCAGGACAAAGTCGCTCAGATCCGGAGCGGATGGGCCCCACTCAGTGGACCAGACGAGCCGCCAACAGCGAGTCTTGTGAGACCATCCTGGGAGGAGTTTGATTCTGTTGCCCCCGAGGATTTAGATAGGTTGCGTGGACGGCTGCGACCCACCACATGTTTAATGGACCCGTGTCCCTCCTGGTTGGTACTGGCATCTTGGGAGGTGACACGAGGCTGGCTTCTGGGCCTGGTGAATGCCTCATTGGGTGAGGGATCCTTACCAACCGCCTTGAAAGAGGCGGTGGTGAGGCCCTTACTTAAGAGGCCCTCACTCGACCCAATGGAGCTAGCTAACTATCGTCCAGTTTCCAACCTTCCGTTTCTAGCGAAGGTTGTTGAGAATGTGGTGGCCCAGCAGTTTCCACGACACCTTGACGAATCCGAGTATCTAGACTCACGCCAGTCCGGCTTCCGACCTGGGCACAGCACAGAGACAGCCTTGGTCGCGTTGGTTGATGATCTCTGGAGGGCCAGAGATAGAGGTTGCTCCTCTATCCTGGTCCTATTAGACCTCTCGGCGGCTTTTGATACCATCGACCATGGTATCCTATTGCGCCGGTTGGAGGGGATGGGAGTCGGAGGTACCGTTTTGCGGTGGTTCGGCTCCTACCTCTCCGACCGGAAGCAATGTGTGTTGACAGGGGGACAGAGGTCGACCCCGAGGCCACTCACTTGTGGGGTGCCACAGGGGTCGGTCCTCTCGCCTCTCCTGTTCAACACATATGTAAAGCCGCTGGGTGAGATCATCCGTGGTTTTGGGGTTGAGTATCACCTCTACGCTGATGATACTCAGCTGTATATTTCAACTCCAAACCACCCCAACGAGGCTGTCGAAGTAATGTCCCGGTGTTTGGAGGCCGTCGGGGTCTGGATGGAGGACAACAGACTTAGACTCAACCCCTCCAAGACTGAGTGGCTGTGGCTACCGGCACCTCGATTCAGCCAGCTGATTCCATCGCTGGCCATAGGGGGCGAGCAGTTGCCCCCTGTGGAACGGGCGCGCAATTTGGGCGTCCTCCTTGATGCCCGGCTGTCAATGGATGACCATGTGGCGGCCGTGGCAAGGGGGGCGTTCCACCAGGTTCGCCTGGTGCGCCAATTGCGCCCCCTACTGGACCGGGATGCCCTACGCACGGTCACTCATGCGCTGGTGACGTCCCGCCTGGATTACTGCAACGCTCTCTACATGGGGCTGCCCTTGGGACGCGCCCGGAGACTGCAGTTAGTTCAGAATGCAGCCGCGCGGGCTGTGATGGGGAGTACGAGGTACTCCCACGTAACACCTCTCCTGCGCGAGCTGCATTGGCTACCTGTGGTTTTCCGGGTGCGTTTCAAGGTGCTGATTACCATCTTTAAAGCGCTCCATGGCACGGGACCTAGTTACTTGCGGGATCGCATCCTCCCACATACATCCCTGCGGCCAATACGCTCACACAGGGAGGGACTTCTCCTGGTGCCATCCACTGGACAATGCCGGCGGGCGACACCGAGGAGTAGGGCCTTCTCTGTGATGGGCCCAACCCTCTGGAATGACCTCCCCCCCGACATTAGAACCACTTCTGACCTCCGCTCCTTCCGGCATAAACTGAAGACCCACCTGTTCCGATTAGCAGGCCTGGCATAATTCAACTGTCCCTCCTGGCAAACGCACTATATCTGGTTATTTTAGGGGTTTTTTAATTCACTGTATTTGTTTTTAGGGGTTTGAACTTATTTTAATCTGCTTTGTACAGTTCTTTTAATGACATTCTTACCTCCTCCATGTCAACTGTCAATTGTACATACTTAATTTTATTGTATCTGATATATTTTGTATGAACTGTACACCGCCCCGAGTCCCTTTCGGGAGAGGGGGCGGTCTAGAAGCATTAAATTAAATTAAATTAAATTAAAAACTAGGCAATGTCACAAGGGTTGCTAGTTCCTTGATTGGGATATTGTTTACTTCTTGACTGCTGATATCGTGGTAATCTTAGTGAAGCCTCTACTCATCTGGGGGTTGAAGGTGTTTTCCGCATCAAAAGAACTACTCAACAGATAAACAAGCTAACAGTAAACAATAGTCTAATCAAGGCACCAGCAGGAACATTGACACCAATACTGACAAGCCACTAGGATCTAAACCGAGAGAAAACCCCCACTCCCTTCTAGCACCAATGATGTTACCTAGTTGGGTCATGAAATGTCTGCAAGGGGGCAAAACAAGCCCAGAGAGCACCAAGGGCCCCTCAACCCCCAGATTGTGCACTGGGTCGGTCTGGGGCAGGGCAACGAACGGGCACTCCCATTATTCCAGCCACTGAGGCCACTGCGGGAAAGTGCCCAGCCTGGACTTTGGGTACCTCTGCCAGGTTGCTGGTCCTCTGGTAGCCACTCCGCTGGAGGATAGCCCAGGCCGTCTCCGTGTCGCTGACATTCATCTGGCATCCGTACGTCTCCAGGTAGACTACGAGGCAGAAGTGGAGGAGGGGAGGTGGAGGAGGAAGAAGAGGGGGAGAAGGAGAAGAAAGAGAGGAGGAGGTGTTGAAGGAGGAGGAAGAGGAGGGGGACGAGGAGAAGAAAGAAGGAGGAGAAGATGGTGAAGGAGGAGGAAGAGGAGGGGGGAGGAGGAGAAAGAGAAGGAGGAGGAGATGGTGAAGGAGGAGGAGGAGGTGAAGGAGGTGGAAGAGAAGGGGGGAGGAGGAAGATATGGTGAAGGAGGAGGAGATTCACTTAACAATTGTAACTTAACAACTGTAGCTGTTCACTTAACAACTGTGGCAAGAAAGGTTGTAAAATGGGAGCAGAACTTATTTAACACCTGTCTCACTTAGCAATGGAAATTGTGGGATCATTTGTAGTCGTAAGTCGAGGACTACCTGTAGACTTGTAAGCAGCCCCTCCCTGTCCCTGGACAAATGCCCATTTCTCACAGAGGAGATGCCCACCTGGTACCTACAACTAAACCCATCTAGGATAAAAGTTCTCATCCAATTCGACTTTTGGTCACCATAAGGACAGTTTTCTTAGCAGCAACAAGGAAAACTTGGCAGCTTCATTCTGGGACTCTGGGACCTAATTTACCCCCTCAGGATTTCCTTTTTTTAAAAAACTTTTTATTAGATAAATATTAAAACCATTGGACATAGTGCGACATTTCTTCATAAACATTTCCGTATAGTGTTTGGATCTTGCAACAATTACATTTTATATCCATTACGTAGGTGTGTGTGGTCAGTCAGATTACCTGTCCGTTGATCCTTTCTTTTATATAATTACTAATCATACAAATACATATCCGATTCCTACCTATCACACATTCTTAATACCCTATTTTCCAATTCTTAGCTTGTCTGTGTTTTTCTGTCCTGGCCTTTTTCCCTCCTTTCTAACCACTGGTACCATTTGTTCCAGATTTTGTGATATCCCGTCTCCCCCCTCGTCTTTGAGCTCTAGAGTCAGCCTGTCCATTTCTGTGCACATCAGTATCTTATATATTATTTCTTGTTCCAAAGGAGTCTCTTTATTATTCCATTTTTGTGCAAAATCCAGTCTTGCCACTATTAAAATACGCAGCATTAAATATAGTCAACCTCAGGATTTCCTAGTAGTCTCCCATCCTTCCAAATTCAAATCAGGTTCAATTCTGCTCAGGACCAGACTGCTGTTTCATCGTTTCACCCTATTTTGCCGATGTGAGAAAACTGGTTATGCAGCAGGACAGAATCTCCCCAAAAAATGTCCCTCTACAAAATCAAATCAGCATCTGCGTAGCATTTCAGAGAGTGGTGCAGAGGTGGCCTAGAGGTAGAGCTCTCGCCTCACAATCATGAGGCTGTGAGTTCGATCCTAGGTAGAGGCAGATGTTTCTCTCTCTGGGCACAATGAGAATGTATCTGCTGAACAAAACTCCGCATTGGCGACAGGAAGGGCAAAACACTCTGCTAGCTTCATCCAGTTGTGCAGACTCCACCCCGCAAGGGATTATGGGGGTCATTAAAAGCCAATGACGTGTGACATTTCAGGAAAGGTGTGATGGAGTGGCCGTACTCACCTTTCTTCGGGGAACCTGCCAAGGTGATGGGTCCAAGGTAAGGGGCGGGGTCTTCTAAGACATCAGCTGGCAAGCGGTGGGCATCCTTCACAGGGGCAGCCGATTGCAGGAAATGCTGCAGAGATGGACCCCCTACCAGTTTGGAGCGGAAATCCTCGAGGCTTCCTCCCCCTTTCTGTTTTTCGAGGGGGGTCCCGGGATCCAGACCACAGGTCGAAAGCCAGGCCTGGAATCCTGAGCGCACGGACCGACACAGAGGCCTCGGGCAGACCAGCGCACCACGCAAAGCCAGCATCTTGGCACGAGGCCCTCCTGCTCCCTAAAGCAACGGATTAGAACGATCAGTGGTCTCTTGCTAGCTGCCATTCAAACAAAATGGGGGGGAGGGATATCGTTTCAAAAACTGCTATGAATGAATGGAGAGTATGAATGAATGAGCAGGTCTGTCTCAAACTAACCCACCTCATAGGGTTGTTGTGGGGAAAAGAGGATTAGGGATTTTCTCTACCAAAAACGTGTAGGTAGGTAGGTAGGTAGGTAGGTAGGTGAGGGGGGGGAGGGAGAGAGGAATTAATTAGAGATTAGATAGATGATAGGTAGGTAGGTAGATAGATAGATAGATAGATAGATAGATAGATAGATAGGTAGGTAGGTAGGTAGGTAGGTAGGTAGGTAGGCAGGCAGACAGACAGACAGACAGACAGACAGACAGACAGACAGACATGATTAGAGATTAGATAGATGATAGATAGATAGATAGATAGATAGATAGATAGATAGATAGATAGATAGATAGATAGATAGATAGACAGACAGACAGACAGACAGACAGGCAGATGATATAGATAATTAGAGATTAGATAGATAGAAATAGATTGATAAATTAGAAGATAGATAGATAGATAGATAGATAGATAGATAGATAGATAGATAGATAGATAGATAGATAGATAGATAGATAGATAGATATTGGATACAAATTAGATAAAGAGAGATAGAGATTAGATAGACATATTATATAAAGAGATAGACGGACAGATAGAATAGATGGATGGTAGATGACAGGCAGGCAGGCAGGCAGGCAGACTAGGTGCATAAGTACATAGGTAGAATAGACAGATAGAATTTTATCCTGACTTTTACGTAATGAACGTAATCCTTAATCCTCCTCCCTGTTTTGCATGTTTTATATTTTTATACGCATAAACACAAATATGAAAATCCGTCTGTAGATATAACTTTATAATACTATTACAACTATCTATTTACAGGTTCTATTATATACATATACATATATATATACATATACATAATATACATATACATATACATATACATATATATATGTATCTTCTGTGACTAAAAAGATGGGATAAAATTGTGGGTGGGTGTAATGTATTATACACACAGACACACATTATGCCCCCTTTATAGGCGCAGGAGACCCCTAATCCTCCTGCCTCCTCTCTTCCCCACAACAACCCTGTGAGGTAGGCTGGCCGAAAGGTGCTGGCCTGGAGCCCCTCAGCCTCCTTTCATTCACTGCTTCACTCAATAAATTATCATCATAATTATTACTAGTATTATTACCATAATCATTATTATTATTATTAATAATAATTTTATCCCACCTTTTCGGGCAGAGAACACCCCCTCCCCCTTCCCTAGGAAACCCCCACCCAGGGAAGGGAGGGGGCGGGAGAGGGGCGTCTCTTACCGGGGCTGCCCGTGGGAGCAGCGCCGCCCACCAGAGGCAGGAGGAGACGGGGAGATTCCAACCCACGACCCCCGGGACGGCCGGGACGAATGGGGGCGCCTTTTGAGTGAAGGATACCGGAAGTGCAGAGGGACTTCCGGGGGGAAAGAGCCGAGAGCCGACTCCTCATACGGTAGCGCGGCGCAACCTCTGACCACGTGGGCGACTGTAGCCCTGCGGGTGCGTTGCCCAAAGTGTCCCCCTCTAGAAACGCTGCCCGCGGAGCAACGTTCCGGCCTCTAATTTCTGGCCTGGATCGTTCCCTTTCTTTCTTTCATTCTTCCTCAGTCTTTGGAGTTTTAAGAGGGGTGGGCTTCAAACCCCCGCCCCGAAGACCCCAGTCAGAAATCAGGAGGACTAGAGAATTGTTTTTCACACTTAACCACTTTTGAGATGGATGTATGGACTTCAACTCCCAGAATGCCTCAGTTGGGAAGCGGAGGAGTATTTTCCCAGCTTGGGATTCTGGGACTTGAAGTCCACCCATCTTAAAGGGGCAGAGTCCTTGGAAACACTGTTATGTGCCCCACTGCGCTGGTTGGTCCACTACAAAGCATCATTAACCTTAATCACTGTTTACAATTTATATCTCTTTCTCTTTACCTCCCTCGGATAAAGCGGCATTTACAATAATAATACAATAGTAGAGTTGGAAGGGACCTTGGAGGTCTTCTAGTCCAACCCCCTGCCTAGGCAGGAAATCCTATACCGTTTCAGACAAATAGCTATCCAACATCTTCTTAAAGACTTCCAGTGTTGGGGCATTCACAACTTCTGGAGGCAACTTCTGTTCCACTGATTAATTGTTCTCACTGTCAGGAAATTCCTCCTCAGTTCTAAGTTGCTTCTCTCCTTGATTAGTTTCCACCCATTGCTTCTTGTTCTACCCTCAGGTGCCTTGGAGAATAGTTTGACTCCCTCTTCTTTGTGGCAACCCCTGAGATATTGGAACAATGCTATCATGTCTCCCCTGGTCCTTCTTTCTCTTAAGCTAAACATACCCAGTTCCTGCAACCGTTCTTCATATGTTTTAGTCTCCAGTCCCCTAATCATCTTTGTTGCTCTTCTCTGCACTCTTTCTAGAGTCTCCACATCTTTTCTACATCGTGGCAACCAGAACTGAATGCAGTATTCCAAGTGTGGCCTCACCAAGGCCTTATAAAGTGGTATTAACACTTCACGTGATCTTGATTCTATCCCTCTGTTGATGCAGCCTAGGACTGTGTTGGCTTTTTTGGCAGCTGCTGCACACTGCTGGCTCATATTTAAATGGTTGTCCACTAGGACTCCAAGATCCCTTTCACAGTAACTACTACTGAGCAAGGTACCACCTATTCTGTACCTGTGCATTCCATTTTTGTTGCCTAAATGTAGAACCTTACTCTTTTCACCATTGAATTTCATTTTATTAGATAGTGCCCAATGTTCAAGTTTGTCAAGATCCTTCTGTATCTTTAGCCTATCTTCTGGAGTGTTGGCTATTCCTGCCAGCTTGGTGTCATCTGCAAATTTGATGAGTTCCCCATTTATTCCCTCATCCAAATCATTGATGAAGATGTTGAAGAGTCCTGGGCCTAAAACAGAGCCTTGGGGTACTCCATGCATACTTCCCTCCATGTAGATGCAGTTCCATTGAGGACTACACATTGAGTGCAGTTGGTCAGCCAGTTACGAATCCATCTGGTGGTGATGCTGTCCAACCTACATTCTTCTACTTTATCTTGTAGTAGGTTATGGTCTACCTTATCAAAAGCCTTACTGAAGTCCAAGTAAACTATATCAACGGCATTCCTCTGGTCCACTAATTTTGTCACATTATCAAAGAATGCAATAAGATTAGTCTGGCATGATCTGTGTTAGATTCGGGCAACGAGAGAACAGACTCCGGACACGTAGTAACTTAACAGCTCTTTATTTGTAGTAGAAGTGATCCAGCTTGCTCTGTGGTCTGAGGGTTCCCCTTTTATAGGGATCGGGTACGCCTCTCGACCAATCAGAGCGATACCTGTTACCCGCCGTAGCGGCGGACCAGAGAGGAGACTTGCCACTATATATGTTAATATCTAACACCCCTCCCCTCTTAGATGGAGCATTCCGGTTAGTTACATAGTCCTTCAGATAAGTAGGTGTTTGCCTCACACGGGTGGAACGCCGCAGTTAGGGTTGATCGGGAGTGGTTGCAGGATCGGTTGCTTTTTCTGCTTCGCTTCCGAGGGTTTGCAGGCTTTCGTTGCTTTGGCGTTGTTCTGTTTCGCATTCGACCTCTTGTTCTATCCTGGGCTCGCAGGTGTCCTGGTTTTCTGTATTTGGGCTCTCGGGTGGCTGACTTTGTGCTGGCAGAAAGTTTTCGTCCTTGGCTCGTAGGTCTGAGTGTACCAGGCGACCCCGTAGTTGATCGATGTGCCGTTTCCAATTCCGTCCATCTTCAAGCTCTAGCAGATATGATCGTGGACCCGTGATGCCAATGACCCTTGCCAGCATCCACAATGTTCCCCCTGCATAGTTGTGGGCGTATACTGAATCCCCTATGCTAAAATTCCGAATTTTGCTTGTGGAGTCTGGGGGCGATGTGGCAGAGTAATTTGGGTGAAGACGGTCCAGGTGAGACCGTAGACGGCGGCCCATGAGAAGTTCAGCGGGGCTCCTACCCGTCGTTGCACTGGGGGTAATATGCTGAATTAGGAGGTAATGGTCAATGCGTGTTTGCCAATCACCTGGACCCATCCTAGCGAGGGCCTCTTTTGCGGATCACACCATTCTCTCCGCCTGTCCGTTTGATGCCGGATGGAATGGCGCGACGAGGGCATGCCGAATTCCCTGACCTGCTAAGTACGTTTCAAATTGCATGGCCGTGAACTGGGGCCCGTTATCGGAGACCAGGAGATCGGGCAGGCCATGAGTGGCGAAAAGTCGCCGTAGTACCTTAATGACTGCCTCTGCCGTGGTTGATGTCATTAGGACTACTTCTAGCCATTTGGAGTATGCATCCACAACTATAAGGAAAGTCTGACCTTGGACTGGCCCTGCGAAATCGATGTGTATTCGCGACCAGGGTGCTTTCGGCTTCTCCCATTCTGTAGCGGGTGCTTCCGGGGGTGCTGGTCTCGATTCCTGGCATGGATCACAAGTGGCCACCCATTCCTCTATTTCTTTGTCCATGTTTGGCCACCAAACGTAACTTCTTGCTAACGCCTTCATTCTAACGATCCCCGGATGTCCCACATGTAACGCTTCTAATACATTTCTACGTAACGCATAAGGAATAACAACTCGATCCCCCCACAATAAACAACCTTGCAACACTGAAAGTTCATCCCGTTTTGCCCAAAATAGTTTGAATTCCGGGCCCACGTTTCCCTTCGGCCACCCCCTCCAAACCCAGGTTTGAACTTGCTTTATTATATTGTCCCTAGCAGAGAATCTGGCAACGTCGCAGGAAGAAACCGGTCCTGAGTCCAAACAGTCAATTAGCAGCACCGGTACCTCGGGAGTGGGGTCTGGCAAGAGATCCGGAAGTGGGCAACGGCTGAGTGCATCTGCATGTCCTAGAGTGGAGCCCGGTCGATGTATCAGCTTGTATGAGTACGCGGCCAGGAAAACAGTCCACCTGGTCATGCGTGGAGAAAGGGAGACTGGTGTGGGGCGGTTTTCCGCCAAAAGTCCCAACAGCGGTTTATGATCAGTAATCAGTTCGAAATCGCGGCCGTAGAGGTATTCGTGGAAACGTTTTACTCCAGCCACAGCAGCTAACGCTTCCCTGTCCATCTGGCTGTAATTCCTCTCGGCTGATGAAAGAGTCCTGGAGTAAAAAGCGATGGGTGCTTCGTTCCCATTGGGCATCCTGTGGCTGAGGACTGCGCCGACGCCGAATGAGGATGCATCACAGGTCAATACCAGTGGTAGCGCTTGGCTGTATTGCACTAACAGCGAGTCGGTGGTGAGCAGGCGCTTTACTGCGGCAAAAGCTGCTGCTTCGGATCGTCCCCATCTCCATGTTACGTTCCTTTGAAGTAGTCGGTGTAGTGGTTCAGCAACGGTCGCCTTCTGTTTCAGGAAAACGCTGTAGAAATTAAGTAGTCCGAGGAAGGCCTGCAACTCGGTCTGATTTCGTGGTGTGGGGGCGTCCTGGATCGCCTTAATTTTCTTTGAAGTGGGGTGTATTCCCTGACCATCAATTCTATATCCCAGGAATTCTACACTAGGCACGTTAATTTGGCATTTCTCCTTTTTGAGGCGGAGGCCCTTTTCTCTGATTCTGGCCAAAACAGTTCTGACTCTTTTTAATAGTTGCTCCTCGTTTGCAGCGGACACCAAGATGTCGTCGAAATAGGGGACGATTCCCGGTATCCCTTGCAAAAGCCATTCCATGACGCTCTGGAACAGACCTGGAGCAATACTTACACCGAATTGTAGCCGGTTGCATTTGAATGCTCCTCTGTGCGTCACTATAGTTTGGGCCTCCGCTGTGGCGCTATCCACAGGCAATTGCTGGTAAGCTTGTGCCATGTCTAGTTTAGCAAATATCTTTCCTGGCCCCAACGAGTGCAATAAGTGTTGGACTACTGGCACAGGATATGCGCTTTGTTGTAGCGCGACATTAATTGTGCATTTATAGTCCGCGCAGATGCGGACTGACCCGTCTGGTTTAACTGGGGTCACAATGGGAGTTTCCCAGCGCGCGTGATCCACCGGCTCAAGGATTCCTTGCTCTACTAACTTGTCGATTTCCTTATCTATTTTTGGGCGGAGTGCAAAAGGCACTCGTCTCGGTTTAAGTCGGATTGGCGCCACTTTGGGGTCTAAATTGAATGAGATAGGTTTACCCACATACTTACCAAGACCGGGGCTGAACACGTCCTCGAACTCCTTAAAAATCTGTTCAGCGCTGCTGTTCTCCACGGTGTTGATTCCGGTGACTTCTAACCCCAAGGCTTCAAACCAATCTAGTCCTAGAAGGTTCTGTAACGGCGCGCTGGCGATGGTCACGGGCAGCTGGGCTACGATGTCCTTGAAATGAATTTGGAACGTGCCTTGGCCCACGATGGGGACTCGGTTCCCCTGGTAGTCTCGTAGCAGGATGTCTGGTGCACGTAATTGGCTCTTTTTGAGGCTAGGGATAGCCTTTTTCATGGAGGCCCATGAAATGATCGTCAGGGACGATCCCGTGTCAACTTCCAGCTCGCAAGGAGAGCCCTCCAGGAGGACTGTGACTTTCAGCTTTTTTGGCCGCTTGGTGCGGACCTGACTTATTGTGGTGAGATAGGTACGCAATTCCTCTCTCTGGGTCAACTCTATCTCTGCATCGGTATACTGGCAATACTCTCGTTGAGCGTCCTGGTAGAACGCTCTCTCAGCTCTTTGTGTGTAATCTCTCTGGGAATACGCCCTTTCAGCTCTATGGGAATTGTCTCTCTGGGTAAACTCTCGTGTGTTTCTCTCTGGGCGCCCTTTTTGATTTCGCCAAGTCCCTGGGTTGGACTTCTGTTGGCGGTACATTGGAGGCTGCTGTGAGGAGGCAGGGACTTCGCTCCGGCACACTCGTGCGATGTGCCCAAGTTTGTCGCAGTGCGAACAAACAACGTTCCTGAACCGACAGGTAGACCGGGGGTGGTTCCCTCCGCAGCTTGCGCAGGGTGGCAAACGGAATCTGGATCTCCCCCCAGGCCTCATGTGACTGCTCCGCATCAGGTGACTTTCCTCGAACTCGGGATCCTCGTAGTCTGGATTGTTGTCCTCGTAGTGGACTGGCGTGTCTGGGTGCTGGCTGGCTCGCGTTGAACCCGCGTTGTATGGTTTCCGATGATCTTTCCGCTGATTCGGACGCCCTTGCTTCGTTTAGCGCTATTTGTAGGGTTAAGTTTGGGTTTGCCAACAGCCTTTTTTGTAGCGCAATGTCCCTTAACCCACAAACAAGTCTTGCCAGGATATGCTCGTCCAGATCCCTGAACTCGCAGTGAGTTGCTGCTTTACGTAGGGCTGCAACATATTGGTTGATTAATTCTCCCGCCTTCTGGTTCCGCGTGTTGAATTCCTGGCGGCAAACGTGGCGGGAAGGTTTTGGCCCGTAATGAGTTTGCAGAGTCTGTTGTAGCGCCGCCCATGATACCGCTTGTATCGGAGTAGGCTCGGAGAGGTCCCTGGCCGTGTTGAAAACTTCTCGCCCACAGTAGCTGAGGAAAATGTTCTTCTTTCGGGAATCGGTTATTCCCGTGTATTCGTTCGCTTCGAGAAAGCACTCGAAACGAATCATGTATGCCTCCCATTGGTCGTTCATCGGGTCAAACGGAGCGGGAGGAGTGTACATCGCCATCTTCTCTGCGTTGAATTTGCCGCGCTGCGATGGTCTGAGATGGCTGCCGGAATTTCTGCCGAATTCCTGGGCTGGATCGAATCCTGGGATTCTGGAGGTAGCTTCTTCGTCCTATCTGTCTCTCAATCCCACCTTCGTCGCCAATGTTAGATTCGGGCAACGAGAGAACAGACTCCGGACACGTAGTAACTTAACAGCTCTTTATTTGTAGTAGTAGTGATCCAGCTTGCTCTGTGGTCTGAGGGTTCCCCTTTTATAGGGATCGGGTACGCCTCTCGACCAATCAGAGCGATACCTGTTTCCCGCCGTAGCGACGGACCAGAGAGGAGACTTGCCACGATATATGTTAATATCTAACAATCTGTTTTTGACAAATCCATGTTGGCTTTTGGCTATTACTTTGTTTACTTCTAGGTGTTCACAAGTTTGAATTATCTCTCTCTATATCGGAATGGAGAGAGAATAAAGGCTGACTTGTCACCTGTATTAACTATGTGAGAAAGATTCATATCACAACTGCAAGAGGTGATTGCTGAGCTGTTTTCTTAAAGAAAAAAAACTTTATGGAAATCTTTGTTCTTCTCCCTGTGAAAGGAGGAGCCAAGATGGCTCCCCTTCGTCTTCATTTTTGTACTTACAAATGAAGTCTGCCTTTTGAAACTACCTTTGAAAAAAATCTCTGGCATTGTATTATTACCCCCCCTGAAGGACCCCTGGACCTCTCCTGTTATATGGTCTTCCTAGATTTCTGGCATAATTCAACTGTCCCTCCTGGCAAACGTATTATATCTGGTTATTTTAGGGGTTTTTTAATTTACTGTAATTGTTTTTAGGGGTTTGAATTTATTTTATATCTGCTTTGTACAGTTCTTTTAACGGCATTTTAACCTCCTCCATGTCAACTGTCAACTGTACATATTTAATTTTATTGTATCTTGTTATATTTTGTATGAACTGTACACCACCCGAGTCCCTTTCGGGAGAGGGGGCGGTCTAGAAGCATTAAATATTATTATTATTATTATTATTATTATTATTATTATTATTATTATTATTATTATTATTATTAGATTTTGATTATTTGATTTTCCTCTTTCTGGTGTGCCTCCGTGTCTTGGAACTGTGATGGAGAACTAACTTTACACTTTCAGATTTGCCTGCCTCCTTGGATCGGCACAGCTGATTGCCATTGACGCCATTTCTTTTGTAAAAGATTTATACCATCTCTGAACTCAGATAAATGGGGCCCCAAAAACCACCAACGGGCAAGTCATTCTCAGCTCCCACATCTGCCACCTCCAGCCCAAGTATGCATCAGACGAAAATTACTTCATTGTTACAACAAGAAGGGACTGGAGAGAGCTCAAAAGACTTATCCGTTACCCAAATGTTTCAGGAAATTATGAGGGGTCAAAATGAGTTGAAAAAGGAGGTGACAGATCTCAGAGAAGAACTCAGAGGTGTACAACATCATATAACAGAAAACAAACAAAGAATTAAGGTGTTGGAGGAGGGGGCGGCTGGGCTGGGGAAGGAGGTTAAGGCAGTCTGGAAAGGGAATTTAGAATTGGAAAATTTTATGGCAAAGATAGAACTTGAAAGAATGTCCTTTTTTCTCATATTCTGGAACTTACCAGAGACAGAAAATGAAGATCTTAAGGATATTATGAGTACAATTTTAGCAGAATATATTAAGAGAGACAAAGAACAGTTGTGGTGGGATATGGATCTGGTTTACAGGATTAATTCAGCATATGCTAGAACACATAATGTTCCAAGGGAGGTACATGTTAAATTTCTTAGGAGGACCACGAGGGATGAGGTGCTAGGGGCTCAAAGGGGGGGACCACTAAAATATAAAGACAAAGAAATTACCATTCTTAAGCAAATTCCGGAAAAAATAAGAGAGAAAAGGAGGAAGTACTCCTCCTTATCAAAGAAATTATATAATAAAGGAGTTTGGTTTAGATGGTTATTGCCAGAGGGAATGTTGATCTTCTGGGAGGGAAACAGAATTAGAATTAATACAGTGGGGGAGGCAGAAGCCTTCATTAAAAAACACAGCTCTCTCCTAGAGGATGAAAATATGGGAGGTAGTGAAAAAGGTAGTAATGTACAAGATATGAAGGAGGGAGGGGCTGTGGCTCCATCTGGGGACAGGGAGGAGGGAGCAATATCGAAAAGGCTCAGGTCACAAAAATAAATGCATTTGAAATATTAGTGTAATTGTTGATATACTAGAAAGTGACAAAAAAAGAGATGATTGAACACATGGTTGATATAATGTAGAACAAGATTCTGTTTTTGCTTATCTTTTATACGTTGTCTTTAACATTGTAAAAATTGTGAGATTTGGAGGGATTTCTACCACTAGCACGGGAGCTGCCAAAATTTTCTATGTACCCCTTTACCTTTCCCCATAAATGTTTAAAAACCAATAAAATTCTTTAAATAAAGAACATTACAACAGATTATGTTTGAAATTCAAAAATTATTAGAAACAACAGAGAGAATTGAGAAGAGATTGGAAAATATAGATTGTAATGCAGTGAAATTCGATGGAAGAGTTGAAGATATCCAGCAAATGGAAAAAGTGGAGGTTAGAGTCCTAAAAACCCAGGGGAGAAATGGACAAAGAGGCAAGATAATTGTGGATACTGACGGTGAACTGAGTGTGGTTGGAGATGGAAAGAGTGGAACAAGGAAAGGGAAGATAGATGGAAAGGAGCTCTACCCCTGATTTCAAGGTATAGAAGAAGAAAAAAGAGAAGAATTGATGGATTCAAGGAGAAGCTTTGACAAAAGCACTACTGATAACCAAAGATAAGCTGATTGAAGAAGCGGACGGAGGGTCTCAAGATTTTACAAGATATGTAAAAAGCAACAAGTTGCGAAGAGAAGTCCACACAAATTCGATCATGGAAATAACCAGAAGATTAATTCCACAAATGGCAAAAGACATAAGACTGCACTATTACTGGAAAGACACAGGTTGAGATATGAAACTTCTCCACCAACACTGAAGCAAATAATCACCTTTTCTGTTCAGGACTCAAGCCATGTGGTCCTGTCCACCATTAAACCATCTTTCCAAGCAGCCTCCGTGTCTCCAGTGTCTTTTCCCCCACTTGGAGCTGAACCCAGAAGGACATTTCTTTCATCAGTCCCTTCCAACTCTGTTATTCTGTTATTCCTCCTCCCCCCACCCCAAACCATACTCTCTTCAAGCACTGATGATGTTCCCTAGTTGGGTCACGAAACGTCTACAAGAAAACGACCAAGTTCAGAGAGGACCTCACCATTCTAGCCAGAACTTCACAAAGATTCTCTTTTCTTGCTTCCTGGAGCATTGTGCTGATTAGCCAGTCAGTTTCTTGGCCAGCTGGTCTCTTCAGACTCATTTAATCTACTTGCCAAACATTGACAGATGGGTGGTTCCTGCCTGGTCTGGAAATGCCTGCCAAGGAGGTGGCTGATTCTGTTTCATTTGTGAAAGAGCCCCGGGCAGAAGGAGGGTGCCAGAGCCATGCCACAGACAGGTTGGGTCCTGTTTGAAGAGGGATGGGGATTTCCTGCTTCCTTCCTTTCATCTATGTGTCCCTCGGCAGCTGAAACATCAAACTCATCATTTCCACTTGCTGAAGATTGATGATCCCATCACTGTGATGCCCCACTGGACTTTTGGACTTCAGAGACCGGAAGGAAAGACCCTCCTGGCTTGCACAGAATCCTAAACATGATTTGGAGGCTCTCTGCTAGGGGGTGGGGGTGGGGTGGGGCTCTGCTTCAAAACAGAAGCTCCAATCGTGCCCAACTTCCTAAAAAGATCTTTTGTTTCTACAGATGGTGGCATTGTTCCTCCAAATATGGCATCCGTTTTACACCTGTCTTTTTTTTTGGGGGGGGGGGTGCTAGGATATTCCAGCAGCATGTTGAATGTAGATCAGGGATGCATCCTGATGGATAGAAGGAGCTGTCGGAAACCAAGCCTTGTAGTGTGTGATGAAGCTGCCAAGGTCACTTGGCGTCCTACATGTCTACACATTCCACAAGCCAGGAGAAATTGGGCGTGGCACCAGGCCAGGACCCAGGGACCTCCAGGAAGGAGGGAAGCCCCACAGAGAGGCTGGCTAAGGATGGGGAGGTCTGGCAGCTTCACTGGAAGAAGAGGCCCTGGCATCAAAAGGCAAAGAACATCACTGTGGATATAGAGGGGAAGGTCTGCCAACAGGAGGGAGGGAGGGAGGGAGGGAGGAAAGAAGGAGAGGGGAGGAAGAGAGGAAGGAAGACAGGGAGGGAGAGTGGGAGGGAGGGAAGAATGGGGGAAGGAAGGAAGGAGAGGGGAGGGAGAGATGGGAGGGAGGGAGGGAGAGAGGAAGGAAAGTAGAGGAAGGAAGGAAGGAAGGAAGGAAAGAAAGAAAGAAGGAGAGGGGAGGAAGAGAGGGAGGGAGGATGGGTGGGAGAGTGGACAGATGGACAGATGGGAGGGAGATAGCAAGGAAGAGAGGGAGGGAGGGAGGAAAGAAGGAAAGAAAGAAAGAAAGAAAGAAAGAGAAAGAAAGAAAGGAAAGAAGGAAAGAAAGAAAGAAAGAAGGAAAGAAGGAAAGATGAGAGGGAAGGAGGAAAAGATATCCATCCCCAGCCATTTCAATGTCAAAATCTGAGCCTGCTCTTTTACCCCTGAAGAAGCGCCATGTTTCCCCGTGACCTTTGCTGTGCCTAGAAGATTGAGGACGGATCCATAATTCAGATTATGGGATGTCCTCCCGCTTGGTCTCGTGGGGCTGGAGGAGAACCCCCAGAGCGTAAAGGCCAGGTGGCTCCATCCCACCTTAATGGGCTCCCTACGCAAAGAGGTCCCAAAGTTGAATATGACAAATTGACTGAGTGCCTTCTCTCTTCTGCCCCCACCCCACAAAATCCCCCCCTCCCATCTGTGACAAAAACCGTATAGAAAGAAGGCTGGGAGCCGTCTGGGGGCTCAGTTAATCTGCTTTTGGACTAAACAATAAATAACCAGCGAAGCTTTTGGCCTTTTAATGGTCTGCAGGAAAGTAATGGATGGTTTGTTTACGGCCAGAGGCAGAGGGCTCTCAGCTAGTCCATTATTAATGGCCAAAGTTTGTGAGATCCAAACTAGAGGCGGGGGCGGGGAACTTCCATTTTGGAAGAAGACTGAAAAGTTCTGGAGAGGGAGAGGAGAGGGTGGCGGGTGGACGGGGGGTGGACCAGGCATGGATGGAGCCTTCAGCCAAGACCTTGAGAGAGCAGGAAAGGAGACGACGGGTGGAGGAGGATGGGCCAGTTCTGGAAGACACAACGATGGGGTGGAGGAAGTTAAAAACCCACCCCTCTCCTAGAAAAATGAAATATCCTGGGAAATATTGAAAAAGGCAGAATATTATATTTCCCTGGATGAGAAATGGAGAAACGTGTTTTTAGGCAGGAAGCAGACTCCCTCCTAATAGCCCTCCACCTTTGTCAATGGGCCATTAGAGGGCCTGAGCCGGTCTACTCTACATAACAAAGGTAGGATTAGCCTTTTACAGAAACTCACCGCATGACATCTGGGAACTCAACCAAGCTTGGGACTCAAAAGACACACAACCTACAAAGTTGTCTAACACACACACACAAACACACACATCTGGGAGTCTGACAACCAATCAGAATACATTTTCTACACAGGAACAGGAAACAGAGGTGTGGCCGAACAGAAGGAATTAAAAACTCAGGAACTTTCAGCATCTCGCTCTCTTTCCTTCTTCTCTCAACATCTGGAAGCATCTGATCCCCCGTTTCTGTTCAGGAGCTGAAGCCACGGGATCCTGTCCACCATTAAAACCCTCTTCCCAAGCAGCCTCCGTGTTTCCAGTGTCTTTTCCCCCACTTGGAAGTGAACCCAGAGGGACGTTTCTTCCCACAGGGATGGCGGGAAAAGTCTCAGGGAAAGAAGCTCCTTAGAAACCTCGCCTTCTCCGCAGGGATGGCAGGGAGGAGCAACGGGCACCAAAAGAAAACCTTGGACTGAACAGGTGTCTCACTATGCAAAGCGTAATCCAGGCTTCCCACAGGGCTGTACGAGGTGGGTTGTTTTCATGCAGACATCTCATTACCTGATGAGGTAACATCGTTCATGCTAGAAAGGAGTGGGGTTATGGAGTGGAAGAGGAGGGAGGAAGAGGGAGGAAGAGGAGGGGGAGGAAGAGAGCTGTGTGTGGTCTTTGATGGTCTCTGAGCTTGGTGGTTTTCTTGCAGACATTTCAGGACCAAAGTGGGTCATATCATCAGGGTTGGAAGGGACTGGGGTTTATGGGGGGAAAGGAGCAGGAAGATGAGGGGAGAGGGAGGGAGGGAGAGAGGAGGAGGAGAGGAGAAGGAGGAAGAAGAAGAATAGGAATAGGAATAGAGGATGGGATAGAATAGGATAGAATAGGATGGGATGGGATAGAATAGGATAGGGATAGGGATAGGGATAGGGATAGGGATAGAATAGAATAGAATAGAATAGAATAGAATAGAATAGAATAGGAATAGAATAGGAATAGAGGATGGGATAGAATAGGATAGGATAGGGATAGAAGATGGGATAGAATACAATAGAATACAATAGGAATAGAATAGAATAGGAATAGAATAGAATAGAATAGAATAGAATAGAATAGAATAGAATAGAATAGAGGGTGGGATAGAATAGGATAGGATAGAATAGGATAGGGATAGGGATAGGGATAGGGATGAGATAGGATAGGATAGGATAGGATAGGGATAGAATAGAATAGAATAGGAATAGAGGATGGCATAGGATAGGATAGGGATAGGGATGAGAGGATAGGATAGGATAGAATAGAATAGAATAGAATAGCAAAAGGA
The DNA here is from genome assembly GCF_964273705.1 of Natrix helvetica. Classification (NCBI taxonomy): domain Eukaryota; kingdom Metazoa; phylum Chordata; class Lepidosauria; order Squamata; family Natricidae; genus Natrix; species Natrix helvetica. Next base: position 177,040,497 of record NC_138549.1, read on the forward strand.
ATAGGAATAGGAATAGAGGATGGGTAGAATAGAACAGAATAGAATAGGATAGGATAGGATAAGGATAGGGATGGGATAGGATAGGATAGGATAGGATAGGATAGGATAGGATAGGATAGGTTAGGCTAGGCTAGGCTAGGCTAGGATAGAATAGAATAGAATAGAATAGGAATAGAGGATGGGATAGAATAGGAATAGAATAGAATAGAATAGAATAGAGGATAGGATAGGATAGGATAGGATAGGATAGGATAGGATAGGATAGGGATAGAGGATGGGATAGAATAGAATAGGAATAGGAATTGAGGAAGGGATAGAATAGAATAGAATAGAATAGAATAGAATAGAAATAGGAATAGAATAGGAATAGAGGATAGGATAGAATAGAATAGAATAGAATATGAATATGAATACGAATACGAATAGAGGATGGGATAGAATATAATAGGAGAGGAGAGGAGAGAAGAACAGGGTTGGAAGGGACCTTGGAGGTCTTCTAGTCCAACCCCCTGTTCAAGCAGGAGACCCTATGCCATTTCAGACAAATGGCTATCCAACAGTGTTGGAGCATCCACAACTTCTGGAGGCAATTTCTGTTCCACTGATTTAATTGTTCTGTCAGGAAATTTCTCCTCAGTTCCAAGTTGCTTCTCTCCTTGATTAGTTTCCACCCATTGCTGCCCATTTCCACCCCAGAAGAAGAAGAAAAGAGCTACGAGGTCTTTGGTGCTCTCTGAGCTTGATGGTTTCCTGGCAGACCTTTTCATGTGAGCATCGCTTCCGATCTTCATGCTGAGCCCGGTGTGTCTGATGCCTGCATATCAAATGGGGTGCCAGGGGGAAACCCCACTTTCCTTTCCCCTCGGGCAAAAGAGCAGCCCACACCCCACTCACACCCCACGCGTCCTTGCACGGCCTTCCTTTCCAGAGAGGGTTGCAAGGAATGGCAAGGCTATTGCAAGAAGGTCCTTTCGGGTCATCCCAGGCTCTGGGTGGGAGGTTCTTCTGCCTCCTGTTCTGTGGTCATGTCCCCAGGAACCGACAGCCTCCTGGCTTCCCAGGCCCCCAGTCGATCCCCCCGGAAGGCCTTGGGGGGGGGACGACAGTGGGGAGCAGAAGAGCAGCAGAAAGATTTCCCCCAAGGCTCCCAAAGGCTGGAAGAGAAGACCCTGCCTGGAGCCATCTCTGCCCAGCGCCCAGCACTGAAGTTTAGGTTTTAGGTTTTAGGTTTATTAAATTTATAGACCGCCCCCTCTCCCCGTAGGGACTCGGGGCGGTGTACAGACCGTTCGTGTATGAACAACAAAACATAACATAAAACATCAGACACAACAACGCACACATACCGTCTGTATATACAACCCAAACTAATTAAATAATTAAAAACAATTCTAAAACCAGTTTAAAACCCCAACATTTAAAATTTAGAAAGCCAACCAGGAAGGTCAGTAGTGGGTGTTCCCTGTAAGTACAATTACAATTACAGCTGCAAAGAAATGGGGGGGACACGGACGCACACACAACCCACAAGCACACACTTAAATAACACACACACAAATAACATACACACACAAACACACAAACACAGCAGAAAGTAAGATGGGAAACAAAGCCTCTTTTGCTGAAGGAGAAAACCTGGGAAAACCTGGGGTGGGTGGGGTAGACTAATACAGTAACAACGTTGTAAGGGACTTTGGAGGTCTTCTAGTCCAACCCCCGTGGCCATGCAGGAGACCCATACCCTTAGTTGTCTAGTCTGCTCTTAACAACCTCCAGTGATGGGGCACCCACAACATCTGGAAGCAAGCTCTTCCACTGATTTATCCCAAAGGGGCTTTTTCAAAAGGAAACTGGACTTTCTTGTTTTTCCTTTGAAGACGTTTCACTTCTCATCCAGGAAGCTTCCTCCGCTCTGACTGAATGGAGGGGAAGGGAAGGATTTATGCTCCTTACAGACAGCTGGTCCTTTGCATCCTTTTAGAAGCTCCTTCAAGCACTTGGAGGTTTTATCTGTGTCCTCAGAGTCACCTGAGTGGTGCCAATGATTCCTGTAGCCTGCAGTTTTTTCCTCTGGAAATCCGTTCCTCCTCCCACCCTATTCCAAGGGTCTTCATCCCAAATTGTGTAGCTAAAAGTCTCGAGAGGTTCTCAGTCAGGGTTGTCCCAAAGGGGCTTTTTCAGGAGGCAACTGTGGACTCTCTTGTTTTTCCTTTGAGGACGTTTCTCTTCTCATCCCAGAAGCTTCCTCCACTCTGACTGGAGGGTGGGGAAGGGAAGGATGGATGCTCCTTGCAGACAAAGCTGGTCATTTGCTTCCTTTGAGAGGGTCCTTGAGGCCACCTGGAGGTTTTATCTGTGTCCTCAGAGTCACCTGAGTGGGGCAAGTGGGGGTGGAGCCATCTTGGAACGGGTGAAAGGACTCCTGTGTTGTACACAACAGACGTGTTGGGTTGTATCCCTCCCACTCTGTTGAGGGGGGGGAGGTGTCACGCGATCCCCTTTTGCAACCTTCCGATAAGCAAAGCCCGATTCACTTAACAACCATTGTCACTCACTTAACAACTGCAGGGATTCACTTAACAACCGTGGTAAGAAATGTGGTAAAACGTGGCAAAACTCACTTCACAAACGCCTCGCCCAGCAACGGAAATTTGGGGCTCAACTGTGGTCGTATGTCGAGGACGTAAATTAATTGAATTGCAATTCACTCCCCCGTCTCTCCACCAGGTGGCGCAGACACAGCTGCAGCAGGAGGGGAGGGGAACTGGCATTGCCATGCCTACATTGTGCCTGCAGCTCCTGTTGCAATCATGATTAAAAGCTAGTCTGTGCATCTCGGCAAGGGCTGCTTGCGTTTCTGTGGCGAGCCGAAATGCCCACTCTTTCCAAGGAAACCAGCTCAGGAGATCCAAAGCTCTGAATTTTTGTCCGCGAGGGAAGAAATGGCTCTTAAAATCTTTCCAGCATTGCCCTCTCAAGCAGAACAGCAGAACAGAGTCGGAAGGGACCTTGGAGGTCATCTAGTCCAGCCCCCCGCCCAAGCAGGAGAACCTACACCATTCCTGACAGAGGGCAGTCCAGTCTCTTCTGGAAAGCCTCCAGGGATGAAGCTCCCACAACTTCTGAAGGCAACTTCTCTTCCATTAGTTGATGGTTCTCCCTGTCAGAAAATTTCTCCTTGTTTCCACGTTGAATCTCTCCTTGGTCAGTTTCCATCCATTCTTCCTTGTCTGGCCTTCGGGTGCTTTGGAAAAGAGCTTAATAATAATTTAATAATTTTTTTTTAATAATTTAAATTTATTAGCCGCTCCCTTTCCGAAAAGGACTCGGGGCGGCGTACAATGGAGTAAAAAACATATAACATTTACATAAATCCATGACATACATAAGTACAAAGACACACATGTTCGGAGGAGGTTAACAGATACAATACATAGACAATTAAAAACCATTAAAATACCCTAATTACAAAACCCCATGTACAGTCCAAATTCAAAATGTTAAAAAACAGACAGTCAGGAGGAGTACGAGAAAATTACGGTTGAGCCAGGCCAGATAGTTGGAAGAGGTGGGTTTTCAGTTGTACACGGAAGGAGCGGAGATCGGAAGTAATCCTGATGTCCCGGGGGAGGTCATTCCACAGGGCTGGGCCCATCACAGAGAAGGCTCTGCTCCTGGGTGTCGCCCCCCGACACTGTTTGGCGGTCGGCACCCGGAGAAGTCCCTCTCTGTGAGAGCGGATTGGTCGTAGGGATGTGTGGGGCAGGATGCGATCCTGCATGTAACTAGGCCCTGTGCTTGACCCTTTCCTCTCTGTGGCAACCCCTCCAATATTGGATAACTGCTGTCCTTCTCTTCCCTAGACTAGCCAGGCCCAGTTCCTGCTCGTTCATCATATGTTTTAGCCTCCAATCCCCTTATCTTGGTTGCCCTTCTCTGCACTTTTCTAGAATCTCAACATCTATTTTATTGTGTGGTGACCAAAACTGGATGCAGGATTCTAGGTGTGGTCTTAGTAAGGCTTTATAGAGTGGCAATAGTAGTACTACCTCCCTTGATCCTGATTCTATCCTTCTGTTAATCTTCTTGCAAAGAGAAAAATCTTTTGGGTGGGGGTGGGGGGTTGACTTCTTTATGAGTCTTCCTGCATTCAATGCAGAGTGGAGAATTTAACTGGGCAGGAGCCACAAATGCAGAGAGTCGGGCGTTGGGATCTCGAGCCTGCCAGAGAAGAGGTCATCCTGGGACCGGAGTGGAGAAATCCAAGGGCTTCCCAGCATCCTCCTCTGGGGATCTTCTCTGGATCTTCAGCACGGACTCAAGGGTTGATCTGGCCTGGTCTTTGGGGTGATTCCTCAATGGGTGCCAGGGGTCCCAAGTGATAGATCCATCGCAAGCAAAGACTCCGAGGCGGATGAGCGATTGATTCCTCAAAGAATCGCTTTATGGGAGCTATCAAATGGGCACATAGCTGGTGAAAACCAACTCTAAGGAACCCCTTGGCAAAAGTTTTCCCCTAACAGTCAGTCACCTGGCCCAATCAAGGCAGCTTCTGCTGGTCTGGTGACACCGCTCCTGCTTCCTCCAGCCAGGTGTGAGAACATCCTTGGTTCCCAGGAGAAAGTATTTTATTTTGGCTACACAACTCCAGCTATCTCCAGTCCTCCCCTCCCTATCCGGATGTTTTATCACTCTAGGATAGAAGAGAATGTTTGTAGCTCAGAGGTTTGGAGGAGGAGGAGGAGGAGGAGGAGGAGGTGGAGGAGGAGGAGGAGGAGGAGGAGGAGGAGGAGGAGGAGGAGGAGGAGGAGGAGGAGGAGGCAAAGGACTAAGGGGTCCTTGGTGGTCTCTGAGCTTGGTTGTTTTCTTGCAGACATTAACCAACTAGGGGAGATCATGCTGAATGGGGGATCCCACTGTCCTCCCCTCCTCCTCTACCCCTCCTCCTGCCCCCTCTCCCTCCCCCTCCTTCTCCTCTACCACTCCACAAATCCCACTCCCTTCTAACAGTGATGATGGGACCTACTTGGGTCATGAAAGGTCTGCAAGAAAACTGCCAAGTTCAGAGAGCACCACCGAACCTCACGGATGGATTGCTCTGATTGTAAGGAAGTTTCTCCTTAATTCCAGGTTGCTTCTCTCCTTGTTCAGTTTCCATCCGTTGCTTCTTGTCTTCCCTTCTGGTGCCTTGGAGAATAGTTGGACCCCCTCTTCTTTGGGGCAACCCTTCAAATACTGGAGAACTGCTATCATGTTCCCCCCTAGTCCTTCTTTTCTTCAGACTGGCCAAGCCTAAATCCCTCAACCGTCCTTCGTATGTTTTAGTCTCCAGGACTTTAATGACCTTAGTTGCTCTTCTCTGCACTTTCTCCAAAGTCTCAACATCCTTTGATGATGATGTGGTGACCAAAACTGGATTCAGGACTCCAGGTGTGACCTTGAAGGATCAATGATGGAATGTATGCACAGATGAGGCCCTGGGGATCAGAGGAAGGGTCATATGTGGCGATAAGACCCAGATATGGATGGAATGGAGAGGAGAGGGAGGAATAGGAATGCTGATAAAACATTTTCTCTTGTCTTCATTTCTTTGCCTTGACAATTAAGAGCTTTGCTCCTTTCCTGTCCTCTCTCACTGAAGAGGGAGTGTAGGGATTGGGGGTGGGGGGCGGGGGGGCTGCTGCTTCAGACAAAAGTTTTAAACTGCTTTTACTTTTCTCTGCGGAAGGAGGGGGGGTCGTAGGGGTGGGCTCCCTCAGATAAAACTGTTTGTTCTTTTATTCTGCTCTGCAATAGGAAGGGGGGCAGGTGGGGGCTGCACATTAACAGCAAGACAGAAGTTAGCACCTTAAAACCACTAGCCAGGATGTTAGGAACAAGAATAGCTTGTTTATAAGAAAACCCCCAAAACCCACATAGAGGTGGCACGTTTTGCTAGATACCTGGGGTGAAAAACAGGTGGAGTGACATTTACCTATTTAGCATAACAAACCTAAAGGTTTAGGAGGCTGAAATCCAAATAACCAATCAATATTATCGGTTGTGCGTGCATTATTAGGGGAAGGGCAAAGGGTTGAAGGCGACCGTCCCGCAGACTATAAAAACCGTTGTAAGATTCCAATCTTGGCCCCTCGGTCAGCTTTTCAAACCAGGGTCCTTATATCTTGGTACCAAAATAAAAGTATAATTCTGTGCCACCCCTTGTGTCCGGTGAGTTATCGGCTTCGACACCAAACAAGAGCCCAGTTTTGGGGACAACAGCCTCACTGAGGCTTTATAAAGCGGTACTTTTGTTACTGTTTTACCGACATGGTGCCTTTCAGTAATACTGGCCCATTGTCAAAGATATTCAGGGGAGGCAGGGTCCTGGCCTAGCTGGGCAGGGGGAGGCATCGGGATGAGGGACCCTGGCTTAATTGATGGGACAAGACTAGCAATTCCCCTCATTGCTCTCCTGCCTTGCTTGTTAAAATAGCCAAAAGGCGCTAAAAGTAATAATTCCTCCAAGCCATCATTAAAAGCATCTCCAACTGAACTAACCACCATGTAGCATGAAGGAAGGAGGGGGGAAGAGAGAGGAGATCACTGTAGAAGACTAAAGAGATTAAATGGCCAGGAAAGGCGAAATGTGCAATTAGCTCAGGATTCAGAGCTCCGGCTGAGGTGCGGAGCTGCTCAAAAAAAAAAAAAAACACTCCAGGTGACTCACTTCCAGGTAAGGGCCTGTCTGTGATCTCATGATAAATGTCAGTGGGTCCTGGCGGAAAACAAACACAAGCACTTTCTGAGAGCCAGGTAAATTAATACCTGCAGGGCGGCAGGAAGTCTTCCGTGGTGGAAACACCTGGAGAAGGTTGTCCCAGGTAGAAAGGTAAGAACATTAAGGTTTGGTCTGGGGGTGTCTGCAGGGTGTGGTCAAAAAAGTCAAAACAATGCTAGCAGAGAGCACTTAGACTGCCCCCGGCACACACACACATGTTAGAGACTAGCTTCAGAACGGTTGCAGGAACTGGGAATGTCTAGTTTAATAGAAAGAAGGACTAGGGGAGACACGATAGCAGTCTCCCAGTATTGGAGGGGCTGCTACAGAGAGGAGGAGAGGGGGTCAAGCTATCCTCTAAGACACCTGAAGGCCAGACAAGGAAGAATGGATGGAAACTGACCAAGGAGAGATTCAAGCTAGAAATAAGGAGGAATTTTCTGACCGTGAGAACCATCAACCGATGGAAGAGAAGTTGCCTTCGGAAGTTGCAGGAGCTTCATCCCTGGAGGCTTTCAAGAAGAGACTGGACTGCCCTCTGTCAGAAATGGTGTAAGGTCTCCTTCTTGGGTGGGTGGGGGGTTGGACTAGAAGACCTCCAAGGTCCCTTCCAACTCTATTACTTCCATTCCATTCCATTCGAATGAAATATTATTTTAGAAGAAATACTTCATATTTCACAATGGCAAGAGTTGTACAGGTGTTTATTCAACCCCCCCCCCCAAAAAAAACAGGTCCTCAGAAAGCACCCCCATTGCATGGGTCCAGATCCTGAGTTCAGCATGGCAAGAATCACTGGGTAAGAAAAGAAGGAAGGGAGGGATTGGGAAGGAAGAACAAGGAAGGAAGGAAGGAAGGAAGAGAGAGAAAGAAAGAACAAGAGGGAAGGAGGAATGAAGGAAAGAAAAGAAAAAGAACAAGGAGGGAAGGAGAAATGAAGGAAAGAATGAAAGAAAAAACAAGGAAGGAAGAACAAGGAAGGAAAGAGAGAAAGAAAGAGAAAGAAAGGAATAGGAAGGAAGGAAACACACATAGGGAGAGAGAAAGGAAGGAAGGAAGGAAGGAAGGAAGGAAGGAAGGAAGGAAGGAAGGAAGGGAAAGAGAAAGAGAGAGAGAGGAGGGAGAGGGGAGGAAAAGACCATCTAAACATACTTTGCGTGTGGGTGGTCCTGTATTTTTCTAAAATGTAAGAATATCAGAAGGGCCAATAATATCCTAAACGTTGAAAACCCTGAGGCCCAAAACACATCCTAAAGAAAACAGAAACTGCTCAAAAGCAAAGGGGGGGGGGGAACCACCTTGAAAGTCTAAACGTGCAATTTATAAAGGTGAATCAATGTGTAATTTGAAAGGCAGACGCAGCACTTCCAACCTCTGTCTTCAGCATTTTTCTCCAGCCAAGGCTCCAGGGCCAACCCGAGAGGAAGTTCTTGGTGGATGAAACCCCCAAAGAGACGCTGACTTTAATTAAAACAGGCCCCCACCCCAGCCCCCCCAGCCCCCTGCCCCTGTCTGATGGGGATTCTTTGCTTGTTGGGTTAGTTCTTCATCCCGGCTCAAATCCCCCCCCCATTTTAAATGCCAGAGTTCCAGAGGAAAATGCCGCAGCCGTTTCTCCGGAGGGCTGCTAGACTCGGTCTGGCAGGGGGGAGCAACAACAGCAGCTAAATTCATATTCTTTGGCCGCCCCGTTTTATGAGGCGTTCAGAAAATGTACAATCAAACGATTATCAGCAACTGCGTTGGGACTTTTGGCCAAAAGCTTTTGGCTCAAGGGGGCTGAAAGGAATAAAAGCTCTCTGCCAACCATTGTTTTTCCTTTCCTCTCTCCATAAATTCCCCTTCTTCTGCTCTAAACCGATCTGTCCTTGCAGGATGCCTGCCGAGAACGGCCCAAAAACTCCCTTGGTGGTGCTGGATATTTTTTGGACCGGATGCTGCAAGCATCGTCGCTTGGATACCAATGGATTACCCAGCAGGCAGAAGGCCCCAGGAACGACAGAATGCTTATTTACCCATTCACCTACTCTCCTGAACTACAGGAAGTCCTTGCCTTACGACTGTTCACTTAGCAACTGCTGAAAGATATGATGAACTCTGAAAAGCAGGAGGAGGAGGAGGGAGGAGGAGAAGGAGGGAGGAGGAGGAGGGAGGAGGAGGAGGAAGAGGAGGAGGAAGAAGAGGAGGGGAGGAGAAGAAAGAGCAACAGGGAGAAGGAGGGGGAGGAAGGAGGAGGAAGAGGAGGGGAGGAAAAGGAGGAAGAAGGGAGGAGAAAGAAGAGGAGGAACAGGAGGGAGGAGAGAGCAGAAGGGAGGAGGAAAAGAGGAGGAGGAGGAAGGGAAGAGAAAAAGAGGAGGATGGGGAGAGGAGCAGGAGGGAGGAGAGAGCAGAAAGGAGGAGAAGGAGGGGGGAGGAGGAGAAAGAAGAGGAGGTAGGGAGGAGAAGGAGGGAGAAGGAAGAAGGGGGAGGAAGGGGAGGATGGGGAGGAGAGAGCAGAAGGGAGGAGGGGAGGAGGAGAAAGAAGAGGAGGAGGGGGAGAGGGAGGGAGGAGGACTGTGGGGTTCTTCATGCTCTCCGTGCTTGGGACTTGTCTTGCGGACATTTCATAACCCAACTAGGTAACATCATCAATACTAGAAAGGAGTGGGTTGTGTAAAGGAGGAGGAGGAGGGGGAAGGGTGGGATGAGGACTGTGGGGTCGTTGTTGCTCTCTGAACTTGGGGTTTTTCTTGTAGACATTTCACAATCCAACTAGGTAACACCATCAGTGCTGGAAGGGAGGGGAGGGGGGGGGTCGGCCATTTATACCCATTGGCTGGCCCTCCCAGTGTCGGTGGGGGCCTTCTTACCGCTTCCTTGAACAGGCTCTTCGTCACTGTTTGCTTGTCTGAGTTCCTTGACTGGGGTGTTGGGTCCTTCCCGATTGTTGACCCATTGTCCATCTTGGTCCGAATCGAATCATGGGATGGACGGCTGGCCAGGAGGCTGTTCTGGGCTTTCAGCTTTTGGAATGGCATGTAGTTGTGGCTTATCTCTCTGTGCCTGTCGATGGCTGAGGTAGTCCGGCCTCTAACTCGGTGCCCGTCCTGAGCTCTGGGGTAGCTGGCCGTTCCCATTTCAGATGAAGATCCCAGTTTAGGTCCTGGGGGATCCTTTCCCCTCCCCCACTGGATCTATAACTCTCCTGCTCAGGGTCCCCTAGCAGGATTTGGCCAGGTTGCTACCACAAGTCCCCAGTTGCCTTTTGGTAATTAGCCTTTGCTTAGCGGGACGTTTTCCCCTCCCCCTCGAAAGAGAAAGGTAGGGTAGAGGACTCCTGACACCCCCTCCCCATCTCCTTTGGCTGCCCAGATGAGAGGAGAGGAGGGTCTTTCTCTCCCTCCCTCCCTCCCTCCCTCCCCATCACTTCTGCCCCCCCCCAAATCCCCTTTCCAACCAGCCCCCCCCCCAACCCCCAATGTGGCTTTTCTGCTTTCTGGGAAGTGACAGAGCCTCCATTCAATGGAACTTCTCAAGTCCTTGGAGATTTCCCCAGAAGTCACCCAGGCCAACTCTCTCTCTCTCTCCCTCCCTCCCTCCCTCCCTCCCTCCCTCCCTCCCTCCCTCTCTCTCTCTCTTTCATTCTCTCTCTCTCTCTCACTCACTCACTCACTCTCACTCTCTCACTCTCACTCTCACTCTCACTTTCTTTCTCTCTCCCTCCCCTCTTTCATTATCTCTTCTTCTCTCCCACTTTCTCTCTCTCTCCTTCTTTCTCTCTCTATCATGTTCATTTCCTCTGTCTCTCCCCACTGTCTCTCTTTCTCTGTCTCTCTATCTCTATCTATCTTTCTCTGTGTTTTTTTCTCCCCCCTCTTTCACTCTCTTTGTCTCTCTCTCTTCTCCTTTCTCTCTGTCTCTCTCTCTCCCCCCACTCTCTTTCTTTCTTCCTTTCTCTCTCTCTCTCTCTCTCTCTCATCCTCCCTCCTTCCTTCTGTGTGTATGTCCCCTCTCTTTCTCTCTCTCTCCCTTCCCCCTTTCTCTCTATTCCTCTCTTTCTTTCTCTTACCCTCTCTCACTCAGTCTCTCTCCTCTCTCTCTTTCTTTCTCTTTCATTCTTTTTCTTTCTTTCTCTTTCTCTCCCCCTCTCTTTCTCTCTCTCTCCCCTCTCTTTTATTGCCTCTTTCTCACTTTCCTTCTGTCTCTCTTTCTCTCTCCCTTTTCTCTCCTTTTCTTTCTTTCTCTCTGTCTCTTTCGCTCTCACTCCCTCCCTCTGTTTGTGTGTCTCCTCTCTTTCTCTCTCTCCCTCCCCCCTTTTTTTCTTCCCCCTCTCTCACTCAGTCTCTCCCCTTCCTTCCTTCCTTCCTTTTTCTTCCTTCCTTCCTTCCTTCCTTCCTTCCTTCCTTTCTTTCTTTCTTTCTTTTTCTTTCTGTTTCCTTCTTTTTCTCTCCCCCTTTCTTTCCCTCTCTCCTCCCCTTTCATTCCCTCTCTTTCCTTCCATTTTTCTTTCCTTCTCCCTCTTTCTCATTTTCTCTCTCTCCTTTTCTTTCTCTGTCTTTCACTCTCTCTTCTCTCCCCCCTCTCTTTCTCTGTCTCACTATGTCTCTGTCTCTGTGTTTTTCTCCCCACTCCTCTCTTCCTCTTTCTTTCTGTCTCCGACTGTCTGTCTGTCTCTCTCTCTTCTTCAAGGTCATCCTGGCCCAGCCTTCTGGTCTCCGTTGTGTCTTCAGCTGTCTCTCTGGACATCAGGTCACCAAGCAAATATGCTGGAAAGCAGCGGGGTGGGGAGGGGAGGGAGAGAAGGACTGGAGGGCAGGAGAAGAACAGAGAGCTTTTTATGGATGGGGCATGTCAGGCTGTCGTACCCAAATAGCAGCCTCTGAATATCCCTTTCATGGGGAAAGAAGCTGAAAGTTCAACCGGGGGTGGGGTGGGGGTGGGGGAGGGGGGAGCCTTCTGCGTGTCTCAGGAGGACCACAGAAGAACATTTGAGGAAAGTCAACTGGTAGCCAACTTAGAGCTGGGGCCCGTGGAGGCATCTGTGGCTTCTTCGTCAGGAGGACTTTAGCTAGTCCCAAAGGTGCTTTTTTTTTTTCCAGGAGGCAACTGGACATTTCTTGCTGTGCCTTTTGAAAACGCTTCGCTTCTCCTCCAAGAAGCTTTTTCAGCTCTTCCCCACCATCCAGTCAGAGCTGAAGAAGCTTCTTGGAGTAGAAGCGAAACGTCTTCAAAAGAAAAAACAAGAAAATCCAGTTGCCTCCTCAAAAAAAGGGACCTTTGGGACAACCAGGGCCTGGATAGCTGAGAAGGGGTTCAGACTCTAGAGCAGGGGTGTCCAAACTTGGGAACTTTAAGACTTGTGGACTTCAACTCCCAGAATTCCCCAGCCAGCTGGCTGGGGAATTCTGGGAGTTGAAGTCTACAAGTCTTAAAGTTCCCAAGTTTGGACACCCCTGCTCTAGAAAGAGTGCAGAGAAGAGCAAGAAAGAGGATGAGGGGACTGGAGGCTAAAACATATGAAGAACGGTTGCAGAAACTGGGAATATGTCTAGTTTAAGAGAAAGAAGGACTAGGGGAGACATGATAGCAGTCTTCCAATATTGGAGGGTGTTAGATATTAACATATATCGTAGTAAGTCTCCTCTCTGGTCCGCTGCTACAGCGGGAAACAGGTATCGCTCTGATTGGTCGAGAGGCGTACCCGATCCCTATAAAAGGGGAACCCTCCGGCCACAGAGCAAGCTGGATCACTACTACTACTAATAAAGAGCTGTTAAGTCACTTCGTTGTCCGCAGTCTGTTCTCTCGTTGCCCAGATCTAACATTGGCGACGAAGGTGGGATTGAGAGACAGATAGGACGAAGAACGCTACTTCAGAATCTCCGGATTTGATCCAGCCCAGGAATTCGGCAGAAATTCCGGCAGCCATCTCAGGACACCACAGCGCGGCAAATTCAAACAAGAGAAGATGGCGATGCACACTCCCCCCGCTCCATTCGACCCAGCGAACGACGAATGGGAGGCATTCATGATCCGTTTCGAATGTTTTCTCGAAGCGAACGAATACACGGGGATAACCGACGCCCGAAAGAAAAACATCTTCCTCGGCTACTGTGGAAAAGAGGTCTTCAACACGGCCAGAGACCTCACCGCGCCTACTCCGATACAAGCGGTATCATGGACGGCGTTGCAACAGACTCTACAGACTCATTACGCGCCAAAACCTTCCCGCCACGTTTGCCGCCAGGAATTCAACACGCGGAACCAGAAGGCGGGAGAATCAATCAACCAATACGTTGCAGCCCTGCGTAAAGCAGCAACTCACTGTGAGTTCAGGGATCTGGACGAGCATATCCTGGCACAATTTGTTTGTGGGTTAAGAGACATTTCACTACAAAAGAAGCTGTTGGCAAACCCAAATTTAACCCTACAGATAGCACTCAACGAAGCAAGGGCATCAGAGTCAGTGGAGAAATCATCGGTGACCATACAACGCGGTTTCAGCGTAAGCCAGCCAGCACCCAGGCACACCAGAGTTCACTACGAGGACACCAACCCCGACTACGAGGATCCCGAGTTCGAGGACAGTCACCTGATGCGGAGCAGTCACATGAGGCCTAGGGGGAGACCCGGACTCCGTTTGCCGCCCTGCGCAAGCTGCGGAGGGAATCACCCCCGGTCTACCTGTAGGTTCAGGAACGTTGTTTGTTCACACTGCAACAAACTTGGGCACATCGCACGAGTGTGCCGGAGCGAAGTCCCTGCCTCACGGCAGCCACCTATGTACCGCCAACAGAAGCCCAACCCAGGGGCTTGGCGAAGTCAAAAAGGGCGCCCAGAGAGAAATCCACAAGTGTTTACCCAGAGAGAAAATCCCCAAAGAGCTGAGCGAGCGTATCCCCAGAGAGATTACACACAAAGAGCTGAGAGAGCGTTCTATCAAGACGCTCAACGAGAGTATTTTCAGGATACAGATGCTGAGATAGAGTTGACCCAGAGAGAGGAATTGCGAACGTATCTCACCACAATAAGTCAGGTCCGCACCAAGCGGCCTAAAAAGCTGAAAGTCACAGTCCTCTTGGAGGGCTCACCTTGCGAGCTGGAAGTTGACACAGGATCGTCCCTGATTATCATTTCATGGGCATCCATGAAACAGGCTATCCCTAGCCTCAAAAAGAGCCAACTACGCGTTCCAGACATCCTGCTTCGAGACTACCAGGGGAACCGAGTCCCCATCGTGGGCCAAGGCACATTCCAGATCCGTTTCAAGGACATCGTAGCCCAGCTGCCCGTGACCATCGCCAGCGCACCGTTACAGAACCTTCTAGGACTAGATTGGTTTGAAGCCTTGGGGCTAGAAGTCACCGGAATCAACACCGTGGAGAACAGCAGCGCTGAGCAGATCTTTAAGGAGTTCGAGGATGTGTTCAGCCCCGGTCTTGGTAAGTATGTGGGTAAACCAATCTCATTCAATTTAGACCCCAAAGTGGCGCCAATCCGACTTAAACCGAGACGAGTGCCTTTTGCACTCCGCCCAAAAATAGACAAAGAGATAGATAAGTTAGTGGAGCAAGGAATCCTTGAGCCGGTGGATCACGCGCGCTGGGAAACTCCCATCGTGACCCCAGTCAAGCCAGACGGGTCAGTCCGCATCTGCGCGGACTATAAATGCACAATTAATGTCGCGCTACAACAAAGCGCATATCCTGTGCCAGTAGTACAGCACTTATTGCACTCGTTGGGGCCAGGAAAGATATTTGCTAAATTAGACATGGCACAAGCTTACCAGCAGTTGCCCGTGGATAGCGCCACAGCGGAGGCCCAAACTATAGTGACGCATAGAGGGGCATTCAAATGCAACCGGCTACAATTCGGTGTGAGCATTGCTCCAGGTTTGTTCCAGAGCGTCATGGAATGACTTTTGCAAGGGATACCGGGAGTCGTCCCCTATTTCGACGACATCTTGGTGTCCGCTGCAAACGAGGAGCAATTAAATAAAAGAGTCAGAACTGTTTTGGCCAGAATCAGAGAGAAGGGTCTCCGCCTTAAAAAGGAAAAATGCCAAATTAACGTGCCTAGCGTAGAATTCCTGGGATATAGAGTCGATGGTCAGGGAATACACCCCACTTCAAAGAAAATTAAGGCAATCCAGGACGCCCCCACACCACGTAATCAGACTGAGCTGCAGGCCTTCCTCGGACTACTTAATTTCTACAGCGTTTTTCTGAGACAGAAGGCGACCGTTGCTGAGCCATTACATCGACTACTCCAGAGGAACGCAACATGGAGATGGGGACGATCCGAAGCAGCAGCCTTCGCTGCAGTAAAGCGCCTGCTCACCACTGACTCACTGCTAGTCCAATACAGCCAGACGCTCCCGCTGGTATTGACCTGCGACGCATCACCATTTGGAGTTGGCGCAGTCCTCAGCCACAGGATGCCAAACGGAAACGAAGCACCCATCGCATTCTACTCCAGGACTCTTTCATCGGCCGAGAGGAATTACAGCCAGATGGACAGGGAAGCGTTAGCTGCTGTAGCTGGAGTAAAACGTTTCCACGAATACCTCTACGGCCGCGATTTTGAACTGATTACAGATCACAAGCCGCTGTTGGGACTTTTGGCGGGAAACCGCCCCACTCCAGTCTCCCTTTCTCCACGCATGACCAGGTGGACTGTTTTCCTGGCCGCGTACTCATACAAGCTGATACATCGACCCGGCTCCACTCTAGGACACGCAGACGCACTCAGCCGTTGCCCACTACCGGACCTTTTGCCAGACCCCACTCCCGAAGTACCGGTGTTACTCATTGACTGTTTGGACTCAGGACCGGTTTCTTCCTGCGACGTTGCAAGGTTCTCCTCTAAAGACAATATAATAAAGCATGTTCAAACTTGGGTTTGGAGGGGGTGGCCGAAGGGAAACGTGGGCCCGGAATTCAAAGTGTTTTGGTCGAAACGGGACGAACTCTCAGTGTTACAGGGTTGTTTATTGTGGGGGGATCGAGTTGTTATTCCTTATGCTTTACGTAGAAATGTGTTAGATGCGTTACATGTTGGGCATCCGGGGATCGTTAGGATGAAGGCTTTAGCGAGAAGTTACGTGTGGTGGCCAAACATGGACAAAGAGATAGAGGAGTGGGTGGCCACTTGCGATCCATGCCAAGAATCGAGACCAGCACCCCCGGAAGCGCCCGCCACAGAATGGGAAAAGCCGAAAGCACCCTGGTCGAGAATACACATCGACTTCGCAGGGCCAGTTCAAGGTCAGACTTTCCTTATAGTTGTGGATGCATACTCCAAATGGCTAGAGGTAGTCCTAATGACTTCGACCATGGCAGAGGCAGTCATTAAGGTTCTACGGCGACTTTTCGCCACTCATGGCCTGCCCGACCTCCTGGTATCCGATAACGGGCCCCAATTCACGGCCATGCAATTCGAAACGTACTTAGCAGGTCAGGGAATTCGGCATGCCCTCGTCGCGCCATTCCATCCGGCATCAAATGGACAGGCGGAGAGAATGGTGCGATCCGCAAAAGAGGCCCTCGCTAGGATGGGTCCAGGTGACTGGCAAACACGCATTGACCATTACCTCCTCATTCAGCACATTACCCCCAGCGCAACGACGGGTAGGAGCCCCGCTGAAATGTTCATGGGCCGCCGTCTACGGTCTCACCTGGACCGTCTTCACCCCAATTACTCTGCCACAGCACCCCCAGACTCCACAAGTAAAATTCGGAGTTTTAGCATAGGGGATTCGGTATACGCCCAGAACTATGCAGGGGGAACATTGTGGATGCCGGCAAAGGTCATTGGCATCACGGGTCCACGATCGTATCTGTTAGAACTGGAAGATGGGCGGAACTGGAAAAGGCACATCGATCAACTTCGGGGTCGCCTGGCGCACTCAGACCTACGAGCCGAGGACGAGAGCTACCTACCAATGCAAAGTCAGCCACTCGAGAGCCCCAACACAGAGAACTACGACACCTGGGAGCCCAGGACAGAACAAGAGGTCGAGCGCGAAACGGAACAACCCCCAAGCAACGTAAGCGAGTAGACCCCTGAACGCCCAAGCAACGAAAGCCTGCAAACCCCAGAACTCGAAGCAAAGAAAGCAACTGATCCTGCAACTACTTCTGACCAACCGAACTGCGATGCTCCTCCCGAGTAAGGCAAACGCCAACATACCTTAAGGACTACATAACTAACCGCAATGTTCCGTCTAAGAGGGGAGGGGTGTTAGATATTAACATATATCGTAGTAAGTCTCCTCTCTGGTCCGCTGCTACAGCGGGAAACAGGTATCGCTCTGATTGGTCGAGAGGCGTACCCGATCCCTATAAAAGGGGAACCCTCCGGCCACAGAGCAAGCTGGATCACTACTACTACTAATAAAGAGCTGTTAAGTCACTTCGTTGTCCGCAGTCTGTTCTCTCGTTGCCCAGATCTAACAGAGGGGCTGCCACAGAGAGGAGAAAGGGGTCAAGCTATTTTCCAAAGCCCCTGAAGGCCAGACAAGGAAGAATGGATGGAAACTGACCAAGGAGAGATTCAACCTGGAAATAAGGAGGAATTTTCTGACAGTCAACCAAAGGAACAGAAATTGCCTTCAGCAGTTGTGGGAGCTTCATCACTGGAGGCTTTCAAGAAGAGATTGGACTTCCATCCGTCAGAAAAGGTGTAAGGTCTCCTGCTTGGGCAAGGGGTTGGACTAGAAGACCTCCAAGATCCCTTCAAACTCTTTTTATTCTGTTATTCTGTAAGGGTCTCCTGCTTGAGCAGGGGGGCTGGACTAGAGGACCTCCAAGTCCCCTTCCAACTCTGTTATTCTATGTTCTAACCTCTGGCCAAACCTGCCCTCAAATCACCCCTCCCTTCCAGTGATCTCTTCATCACTGGAGGGTTTCAAGAAGAGACTGGGCAGCCCCTTGTCAGAAATGCTGTAGGATCTCTTGCTTGAGCAAAGGGTTGGACTAGATGACCTCCAAGGTCCCTTCCAACTCTGTTTTTCTCTGTTCTCATCAAGCAGCCCAAAGTTTAGGAGGCCGTTTCCAGCTTGCTTTTCTCAATCAATCCAAACAGAGCTGGAAGGGGCCCTGGAGGTCTTCTAGTCCAGCCCTCCTGCTCAAGCAAGAGATCCTACAGCATTTCAGACAATGTTGTCCTTATCAAGTGTCCAGTCCTCAACCTCTTGACCAGTCCTTTTCTAGACTAAATCTCTCCCACCACCTGGACGGACTCAAAGGTGCAGCCAGATGAGGGAGCATGCCGGAGGGAAGGGATCCAACGATGCCACAGCTGGGAAATTGCAGACGTGGCTGGCCTTGGTTTCACCCTTCCTGGAACTGGGGCTTCTCATGCTCTGCCAAGACCACCGGCTAGAGAAGGACCAACTGGATTTTGGGGGGTGGGGTGTAAACAGAAGATCCTGTTTCCTGTCCACACAATTCCCTCCGGCTTATAGCAGCTCTTGGCAGGAAACTTTGCACAGTTCTCTCCTGGTTGGACAGAGGCTTGCAAAATGAACTCAAGCACCTCCTTATTTTTTTCTTTCTCTTCCTTAGATTAATTCTGTGGAGTTATCATAACCACGGACCATTGCAGAATATGTTCTTTGTTCAACCTCGGTGTATAAATTACTCCCGGTGCTTGCATGCTAAGTGTCCTATTTGTTTACCCACCAAGGTTCCCCCCTTCTGGCCGTGAGTCATCTTTTGCAGTCTGTCTTCCAAGGGCTTTGGGTTAACTTCAGCCGCTGCAACCCCTACGCCTAAGATCTGTTTGGATGGAGGCAAGCGGCAGAAACAAGCAAGCGTTCACTGGGAACTGGGAGCATTCACATGACCTCTTCCTCGGGGCTCAAGAGGCAGGTTTCCAATGTTCTCGGTTGGGATCAGAGACGGCCAAGCAGCAGCCCCCAAGGTCACTTGGAGCTCCCTGGGGGCATTATGTAACGGCATCTTTTTATTTAAAAAAAGACATATGCCAATAAAAGAGAATATTTGCTGTTCGGGATTGATCTGTGGGGTCCTTGGTGCTCTCTGAGCTTGGTGGCTTTCTTGCAGATGTTTCGCGACCCAGCTAGGGAACAGCATCAGTGCTAGAAGGGTGGAGGGTTGTGGAGAGGAGGAGGAGGAGGAGGAGGAGTGGGGGACAAAGGAGCAATTAGGTCAGGTATCAATAGAGTATTTGCAGCTCAGGATTGAATTGAGGGGTCCTTGGTGGTCTCTGAGCTTGGTTGTTTTCTTGCAGACATTTCATGACCCAACTAGGGAACATCATCAATGTTGGAAGGGAGGGGTAATGTGGAGAAGAGGAGGAAGAGAAGGGGAGGAAGAGGGGGAGGAAGAGAAGAAGGAGGACTGTGGGGTCCTTGGTGCTCTCTGAGCTTGGCTGTTTTCTTGCAGATGTTTTGCTACCTGACTAGTAACATCATCTGTGCTAGATCTAGTTGGGTATTGAAACAGAACTGATACAAGTTCCCTAGTTGGATAATAAAACATCTGCAAAAAAATGAAGCCAAGTTTAAAGAACACCAAGGCACCCCACACAGTTTCCCTCCACCTC